>NC_057796.1:126731357-127105875 GCF_018294505.1 Triticum aestivum
TTGAGTGCACCCGGTCACGACTCTATGAATATTTCTCCTGCTGTGCAACCGTTGTTTGCAGGAGCTCAATCGTGTTCCATGCCTCAGCTGCGAAGGGCGTCCCATCAGTAAGAGGATGCACATTTAGCCTGGTAGCCGTTGCTATCATGTTATCCACCGGGTTAGAATAATGGCCAGATGGTGTCGAGAAACGCCGAGGTGGGGTCTGATCCCTACGGGGCGGGTCTGACAGTCGAGGCTGAGCTGCCGCCCCGCTCCATGGCGCCTTTGCAGCCCGGGTTGTTCTTGGCGGATTACTTGGTCCTACCCCGGGCGTGTTAAAAAGGTTCCGCGCCTCATACTGCAAAGGCAGGCGGGTTTGGTGTATCCTTCGAAGAACAGCATTGGATGTGTTCTGATGCAGACTCAAGCGAAAAGCCTCCTCCCTTAGACGTTGTGATGCAGCATCCATTTGGGCCCGTTCCGTTGCCATCCTGGCATTCTCTGCGTTAAGATCCTCCTAGGCCTTGGCTACCTCATCTCGCACCTTTCCAATCTCTGCATTATGCTTTGTTTGATTCGCCGCAGTAACCTCTATTGCTAACAAGGTTGTCAAAGTGCCCAAGAGATCTGACAAAACCTGAGCCGATGACCTAACTGAACCACCAGCGGCAGACGTCGTAGCCGCCGAACTAGATGTCATAGCTACAATTGTCGATGAATTGAGAGTCGGCCCTTTGCCAGCCATCAAGATAGCAGCTCTGTACCGCGGCTCATAGGGGTCCGGAATACTGTTGCCATCGGGATAGCCCCCGCCCGTCATCTTGAAGCTGGTAAATCGACTCCGTCTCTCCGGTCGAGGATTCATCACCTGAGTATATGAGAGTCTCTCCTCCAGATACAGAATCCTCCGCAAGATCTGTGCCATGCACGAATCCGACGAAAACACGCTTCCGGCCAGGTTGAATCCTGGCGGATTGCGCGCGCTGAGCCGGCTCGACGATGTCGGTGCAGATGTCCGGCTCATGCTCTGACACGCCAATCTTGCCGATGAAGACGTGAATCCTGCCGAAGGTGGCCCGGTACCCATACTCGATTGAGTCGGCCTCGGGGCCCCAGCCAACGTCATCGATGTAGAGCTTGCTGCGGTGCCTCTTAGTCATCCTGCCAATAGCGTATCCCTCGATCCCTGGGAAAGTGCCCTTCAAGAACTCGAAACCATCATGCGCGGGCCCCACGATAGGCGCCAACTGTCGTTGGTTTAACACGGCAGATGCCCTAGCAAAAGGACTCAGGTGTGGAGCTATCGCTATGATGATTAGCTTGAAGGGGTTGAGCAGGACGAAAGACACGAGTTTACCCAGGTTCGGCCCCTCATGATCGAGGTAAAAGCCTACTCCTGCTTTTGTTTCTTATTGCTTGAGTATCCATTACAAGGGAGCGGAATCGCTTGATCTAGCTATCGATAGATTGTAACTGAAGTTTACCCGCCGCAGGGTCTCTCTTTTATACACACAGGTTGAGGCCCTGGGCTTACAAGAATCCAAGTTGGGTCATACTCCGACCAACCCTGGTTCTAAATCGGCTTGCCTTGCTAAATAAGTCGTCATTAGGAGGCTTACTCCTCCGGGTCACGCGCCACCACTCTCCAAAAGGTAATAGATGGTGTGATGATGATGAACTCCTTGCTCTTGTGCTTCAAATGATAGTCTCCCCAACACTCAACTCTCTCTCACAGATTTGGCTATGATGAAAAGATGATTTGAGTGGAAAGCAACTTGGGGAAGGCTAGACGTCAAGATTCTTGTGGTTGGATTGGAAAGTCTTGGTTTCAACACATGAGTAGGTGGTTCTCTCTCAGAAAATGAGTAGTGTAAGTGTAGGCACGTTCTGATGGATCTCTCTCAAATGGAGAAGGGGGTGGAGGGGTATATATAGCCTCCACACAAATCAACCGTTACACACATTTGACCCAACTCGGTCAGACCGAATAGAAGAACTCGGTGAGACCGATTTAGTTCAAAATGTGAACGTTAGGAATATAGGTGGGATCGACTGGATCAACTCAGTGGGACCGATGTGCTAGGGCTTAGGGCAAACATCAAATTGGTGGCACCGATTGCACCAACTCGGTTAGACCGAAGTGAAGCAATAAGGCAACAGAGAGGATGTCAAGCAAGTTCGGTGGGACCGATTGCACATTTCGGTGAGACCGAAATAATTACAATAGGCAACAGAGAGTTTGCAAGGCCATCTCGGTGAGACCGAGATCCGTATCGGTGTGACCGAGTTGTCTAGGGTTTCTGGCAGTGGCTATGTCAAAAGAACTCGCTGGTGCCAGATAGATAAAATTTGTGAGGCCGAGTTTGACTTTGGGTTTTGGATAAATGTGGAAATGAGAAAGTGGCTAAGGGTTTTGGAGCAATATCACTAAGCACTTTGAGAAAGTAGACCATTAAGCAACACCTCATCCCCTTTTAATAGTATTGGCTTTCCTATGGACTCAATGTGATTTTGGATCACTAAAATGAAAAATGAAGAGTCTTGAGCTTTTGCCAATATGTGTCCTTAGCATTTTGAAGGTTCCACGTCCTCTTGTCCTTGCCATGCCATTGTTGAACTGATCTAAAATACAGTAGGTATGAAGAGTCACAAGTAAAGCTTTGGAAAGACATGTAACATGCATAGGTTCCCCTTACATGTATGCAATCATGTAAAGATAGAATATAAGAACATGTGAATGCATAATAATGTCAGAGCAAGCAATGAGTTACATGTATGTTGGCTATATGCATCAGAGCAAATGATGTAGATAAAAGTGTACCTTCATGTTCATGAATTCTTCTCGCAAATAGTATGTACATCAGCAAGAGATCATCATGCACATGAGTGTGATGCATATACTTACCTTGTGGTCTTGAGCTAGCTTTGGAAGAGGTGAACTTGAGAAAACAGGGTTAGATAACACAAGAACACTCTAAATAAAGCAAGTTCAGAAAATCACATGAGTACCAAGACTGGGATGACATGTAATGAGTGAGTACTTAGTACTTCATTTGGATATAGACATGTCCCCAAAGATTAAAGATATGCAATGAATTACAAAAGATTTTCTTCCCTAAAAATGGACTCTTTCTCCCCCTGAATCTGATATTGGATAATGGGAGAAGGTAGGGTAGGAGAAAGTCAGAGAAAGAAAAATCAGAGCATGAAATGGTACAAACAACCATATATTGACATGTCTTTACCCTCTTAAAGACATGTGACTTCTCTCCTATGTGTTTCACTAGCATCTGGAAGAGCTAAGATGTGCTCTCTCTCCCATTTTATAAGCTTTGATGTGCTCTCTCCCCCCTTTGACATCAATTTCCAAGAAGGGTACTTCTGGAGCATGAGTCAAATAGGTTTGATCCTTGAGACACACTACAAAGCAGCATGTAGATTAAGATGCGGGTAGAGGATAAGAATCATTGAGTGGAGCTGGAGAAGCAATGAAATATGCAATGGCAAAAAGTTTTCTCAGCAGTGAACTCGGTAACGCCAATCCTTTTTCATCGGTGACACCGAGTTGGCAGTGTCATGGATGATGCATATCGGTCAGACCAGGTTAGTCCACGTCGGTTGCATCGATGAACTGTCTACAAGATATTCTTGTAGTTTGGTATAGCCGATAGGCATGAATCCGTGAGTTCGAGTTCAATGCAGAGTAAAGATTTTGACAACTCAGCTCACTAGGAAAATTAAATCTCACAAGGATTTGCAATGAATTAATTGAAAGATTTGCCAAGAATTTGATACAGAAAATACAGAGAAAAAATACATAAGGAAAGAGATCTAGATGAAGTTTTTTTGAAAGAGGGAACAGGCTAGCAAGAAACATATGCAAAACACAAAGTAAGTGAACAAAGAAACACTAGAGAACTTTATCTAGAAGGGGTCGGCGACAAAGTCACCTATGTTAGAGTATATTGACTAAGGAGTCAAGTGATAACACTTGACCGTAGGTCATACTCATCGTTTAAGCTCAAAATGGGGTTACCATTTTTCGTTTAAGCATTTTGATGTATTCACATATCATTGAGTTGCTTTGACCCATGACTTGGAGTAAAGCTTCTCTAAGATGGAATGACATGCCTTGGGTGGTGTTGATTTTGATCATGTGGGCGAACTTGTGTTGGGTGCTCGAGGTTGATGTAGCCCATCAAGAATTGGGAGCACCACTTGTAGTTTGAGTTCATCTTCCTACATGGGTTAGTCTTGCAAGGAAGAGAACTTGTGTATCCAAGATGAAAATCATGAGACTTGGTACCAAATGAAAGTTGATACTTAGAAATCGTCAAAGGATATGTTGAGTGGGTTCATGCTTCCTTGTATTTAACAACCATATCGTAGGAACTTGGTGATGTAGAGACTGCTCAAAATGTGAGTGGCTTGCAATCTCGTCGATTTGGGCTCATCCAAGTACCTACAAGGGTTAGATAACATGCAATGGTACAAGTATAGATACAAGACATATGATGATCATCATAAGAGAAATATCAAGGATTAGTCAAAAAGGCTCATGCCCTGCATGTATCCAAATGGAGTTTCTACTCCAAGTTTGAGGCATCAATGATATTCAATTCACCTCTCAAAGGGGAAAATACTTTCTCATCAAGCGGTTTGGTGCATATATCCGCTAATTTCTTATCGGTACGAACATGCTTAAGATTGATGTCTCCTTTAGCAACATGATCTTGAATGAAATGATGACGAACTTCAATATGCTTAGTTCGAGAGTGTTGCACGGGATTGTTAGCAATCTTAATAGCACTCTCATTATCACAAAGCAATGGAACATGTTTCACATGTATCCCATAATCCTTAAGGGTTTGGGTCATCCAAAGTAACTGAGCACAACATGATCCGGCGACAATGTATTCCGCTTCGGCGGTGGATAAGGATACTGAGTTTTGTTTCTTGGAGGACCAAGACACAAGAGATCTACCAAGAAATTGACAAGTACCCGAAGTGGACTTTCTATCAACCTTGTCATCGGCATAGTCCGAATCGGAGTAGCCAACAAGATCAAAGGAAAACCTCTTAGGATACCAAATGCCAAATTTTGGTGTATGAATTAAGTATCTCACTATCCTTTTCACAGCCTTAAGATGGCATTCTTTGGGGGCCGCTTGATATCGTGCACACATGCACACACTTAGCATAATATCGGGACGGGAGGCACATAGATATAACTATGAACCAATCATAGAGCGGTAAACATTTTGGTCACCCAGTTTTCCATCCTTAGTCAAGTCAAGATGTCTACTAGTAGGCATGGGTGTTTTCATACCTTTACTTTCTTGCATGATGAACTTCTTGAGAAGGTCTTTGGTATATTTTGTTTGAGAAACAAAGGTACCTTCCTTACTTTGCTTGATTTGCAAACCAAGAAAGAATTTGAGTTCACTCATCATAGACATCTCAAACTTCTCCGACATTAGCCTTCCTAACTTTTCACTAAAATGAGGGTTAGTCGAACCAAATATGATATCATCCACATAAATTTGGCACACAAATAATTCACCATTAACCCTTTTAGTAAAAAGTGTAGAATCAATCTTCCCAATTTCAAAGCCTTTTTCAATACGAAACTTGGTCAAGCATTTATACCATGCTCTATGAGCTTGTTTAAGACCATAAAGAGCTTTGTGAAGTTTGTAAACATGATCGGGTTTCTTAGGATTAACAAAGCCGGGAGGTTGTTTAACATAGACTTCCTCCTCAATTTCACCATTAAGAAAAACACTTTTGATGTCCATTTGGTATAGAGTGATATCATGGTGATTGGCATAAGCAAGTAAGATGCGTATGGACTCAAGTCTAGCAACGGGGGCATATGTCTCACCACAGTCCATACCTTCGACTTGAGTGTAGCCTTGGGCGACGAGACGGGCCTTGTTGCGTACAACTTGTCCATCCTCATCTTGGTTATTCCGAAACACCCATTTGGTTCCATTGACATTGTGGTTGTCGTCCGGCTTTTCAACAAATGTCCACACTTGATTCCTCTCAAAATTGTGTAGCTCTTCATGCATAGCGTTCACCCAATTTGGATCATCAAGAGCTTCTTCAACCTTGATAGGTTCAATACTAGAAATGAATGAGTAATGTTCACAAAATTTAGCCAAACGAGTTTTAGAGCGAGTAATTCTCCTGGTTTGAATATCATCAAAGATTTGTTCGACGGGATGATCTCTTGAGACTCTTGCTCTAACTCGTGAGAGCTTTTGTTTGGGTCAGGGTGGAGCATCCTCTTCATTGTCTTCTTCTTCTTGTCCTTCTTCATTATTGTTGGCATTGTTGTTCTCTTGTGGAGGTGGAGAAGGAGATCGATGAGGTTCATCTTGTTGTACTTCCTCGTTTCCTTCATCTTGATGTGTTCCACTTGTGGATGCCTCCAAGTCAACTTGTGGTTCACCTTGTCGTGAAGTTGAGGCTTCCACTTGAACGGATGAAGTACTCTCCTTCAACTCCGTTGGACAAATCTTGCCAATAGATAAGTCTTGAATTGCTTCTGAAGGATCTTTGTCTCCTACATCAATTGGCAGTTGCTCTACTTGCGAACCATTAGATTCATCAAACTTCATATCGACCGTCTCTTCAACCTTTCAGGTGAAATTGTTGTAGACACGGTAAGTGTGAGAGTTTGAGCCATAACCAAGTAGGAAACCTTCATGAGATTTAGGGGAAATTTCGAACGACGATGCTTATCAAGAATGTAAGACTTTGAGCCAAATACTCGAAAGTATCCAACTTGGGGTTTGTTACCAGTGAGAAGCTCGCATGCCATCTTGCCGAGAAGCTTGTGAAGATATAGTTGATTTGTTGCATGACAAGCTGTCTCAACCGCTTCCACCCAAAAGTGGCTTGGCATCTTGTATTCATCAAGTATCGTTCCTGCCATCTCAATAAGTGTCCGGTTCTTCCTCTCAACAACTCCATTTTGTTGAGGTGTGTACGTAGCCGAGAACTCATGTGAAATCCCTTCTTCGTCAAGAAAGGTATCCACATTGGCATTCTTGAACTCCGTTCCGTTGTCGCTCTGAACCTTCTTGATCTTCACTTCAAATTGATTTTGGGCCTTCCTAGCGAAATTCTTGAAGATCTTTTGGACCTGCAATTTATCATCAAGAAAGAACACCCACGTAAATCTTAAAAAATCATCAACAATGACCAATCCGAATGAGTTACCACCGAGACTCTTGTAGGCGTTGGGACCAAAAAGATCCATGTGAAGTAGCTCAAGCGGTCTTCTCGTGGTCATGATGTTCTTTACAGGATGACTCCCTCCAACTTGTTTTCCTGCTTGACAAGCACTTCAAAGTCTATCCTTGTCAAATATGACATCTTTAACACCAAGGATATGATCACCTTTAATAAGCTTATCAAGATTTCGCATGCCCACGTGACCTAACCTTCTATGCCACAACCAACCTTTAGAAGATTTAGCAATTAAGCAAGTACGAGGTTGAGCCTTTTTAGTGAAATCAACAATGTATAGATCACCTCTACGTATACCGGTAAAGACCATATTATGATTATCTCTTCGAAACACTTGGCAATCTACTTCAGTAAATAGAACATTGAAACCAAAATCGACTAGTCTAGATACGAAAAGTAGATTGTAGCCAAGAGATTCAACAAGCATAACATTTTGGATAGAGCTGTCATGTGAGATGGCCACCTTACCAAGGCCAACCACCTTACCCTTTGAGTTATCACCAAAAGTGACATACTTTCGGGGTCCATCATTTTCGGCAAGCTCATGAAACATGTCCTTGTCTCCGGTCATGTGATCGGTACATCCACTATCAAGAACCCATTACTTTCCTCCGACCATGTAACCACGAAGGTTTGCCATAAAACCAAAAGTGTCTCATTGACTCATCAAGATCAAAGTCACCATCATCATCCTCATCATAGTATCCATGTTCAACATCGTCTTGTGATTGATCATCACCTAGAGAGAGTGATTCATTAGATTTTATGACCATGACAATGTGCATATTTATGAATTCTAATGACTTGTGAGATGATGCTACTAATGACTCCAACATCTCCTTTGGCACGCATAAGGTCACGAAGCTCAAATAGACAATCATCAAATTTAGGATCACTAGGTTTCATCTTATGAAAAGCAATGGACTTTTGAAGAATCTCATCTAGATCTTTCAAGGAATAGTTTGGAAAGCGCTCCTCAAGATATCTCCATATAGTATAAGCACATTCAAATGTAGGCGAGCATACAAGCAAATTTCTAGGCAATCCTCTCATGATAAGATCAATAGTTCTAAGATTGCGGGTCATGTCAAGATACTCATCGGGGGTAGGATGCAAGGGATCAATAGGAGGCACACAATGGCTAGTAATGTACTTTTTCAAATTATATTCATTGAAAATCTGAAGCATCTCATTTTTCCAAGCACTATAGAACTCTCCGTCAAGCATAAACACTCTACGTCTCCCAATCATAGACTCATCCATCTTCCTCCAATGGTGATTAAATCAAAGCAATGGAGACCAATTCTCTGATACCAATTGAAAGGATCGAGAAGAGGTGTCTAGAGGGGGGTGATTAGACCCTCACCAAGAAAAAATAGCAATTTTTAAGTTCTTCAAGTTGAGGTGGAGTTTTAACACAAGTTTAAGCATTCACAATACATTTCAAGCAAGCATGGCAAGAGTATGAGCAGCGGAAAGAGGAAAGCATGCTAATTGCAAGAAAGTAAAGGGATGGGATTGGAGTGTGCAAACGCAATGTAGACACAGAGATTTTTGGCATGGTTATGATAGGTGGTGCCATCGTACATCCACGTTGATGGAGACTTCAACCCACTCGGTATCCTTATCCAAGGGTAATGGTTGCGCGAGTCCATGGAGGGCTCCACCCACGAAGGGTCCACGAAGAAGCAACCTTGTCTATCCCACCATGGCCATCGCCCATGAAGGACTTGCCTCACTCGGGTAGATCTTCACGAAGTAGGCGATCTCCTTGCCCTTACAAAATCCTTGCTTCAACTCCACAATCTTGCCCTAACCAATCGAGGAGACACCACTCTCCAAAAGGTAATAGATGGTGTGATGATGATGAACTCCTTACTCTTGTGCTTCAAATGATAGTCTCCCCAACACTCAACTCTCTCACACAAATTTGGCTATGATGAATAGATGATTTGAGTGGAAAGCAACTTGGGGAAGGCTAGAGATCAAGATTCTTGTGATTGGATTGGATAGTCTTGGTCTCAACACATGAGTAGGTGGTTCTCTCTCAGAAAATGAGTAGTGGAAGTGTAGGCACGTTCTGATGGATCTCTCTCAAATGGAGAAGGGGGTGGAGGGGTATATATAGCCTCCACACAAATCAACCGTTACACACATTTGACCCAACTCGGTCAGACCGAATAGAAGAACTCGGTGAGACCGATTTAGTTCAAAATGTGAACGTTAGGAATATAGGTGGGATCGACTGGATCAACTCGGTGGGACCGATGTGCTAGGGCTTAGGGCAAACATCAAATTGGTGGCACCGATTGCACCAACTCGGTTAGACCGAAGTGAAGCAATAAGGCAACAGAGAGGATGTCAAGCAAGTTCGGTGGGACCGATTGCACATTTCGGTGAGACCGAAATAATTACAATAGGCAACAGAGAGTTTGCAAGGCCATCTCGGTGAGACCGAGATCCGTATCGGTGTGACCGAGTTGTCTAGGGTTTCTGGCAGTGGCTATGTCAAAAGAACTCGCTGGTGCCAGATAGATAAAATCTGTGAGGCCGAGTTTGACTTTGGGTTTTGGATAAATGTGGAAATGAGAAAGTGGCCGAGGGTTTTGGAGCAATATCACTAAGCACTTTGAGAAAGTAGACCATTAAGCAACACCTCATCCCCTTTTAATAGTATTGGCTTTCCTATGGACTCAATGTGATTTTGGATCACTAAAATGAAAATGAAGAGTCTTGAGCTTTTGCCAATATGTGTCCTTAGCATTTTGAAGGTTCCACATCCTCTTGTCCTTGCCATGCCATTGTTGAACTGGTCTGAAATACACTAGGCAAAGGTATTAGTCTAACAAGATATATGTTGTCATTAATTACCAAAATCACCCAGGGAGCACTTGTGCTTTCAATCTCCCCCTTTTTGGTAATTGATAGGGGTGGAAACGAATCGGATGCGGATGGGATCGTACTCTTAGCACTTCCGTTTTCATATTTTCAAAACGAATACGGATGTTATCGGATACGGATGTGGCTCGAATATTATTCGAATACGGATACATATCGGATGTTTTCTTTATTCGGAACGGATACGAATAATATCGACATATTGCTTAAGTAAATTAGTCAATAGGTATGTGACATGCAATAATCAACTTGTGGCATACAATAAGTCAATGATAAATACATTTATGAATAAATACTACTGTAATGCACAATAATTTCTAAGTTTAATCATATAAAGAGTAAAATTTGACCACTTATTTGGCTTTTATGTTGGATAATTGGAATATTGGGGCTAGAACTTTAAAAATTACATCCCATAATCTTATTCGGATACGGATATATCCACTTCCATATCCATATTTGTGTCAAAATCTCCTACCATATTTTATTTTTTATTTGTTTAATAAATTCGGATACGGATAATTTCCATTTCCATTTTGGTTCGGATGCGGACGTTTTGGATACGAATAGCATTTTCTCGAATACGAATATCGGATATTTCGGATTATCCGCTACCACTTTCCACCCCTAGTAATTGATGACAACATACATCAAACCTTTAGATAACGATATGAAGAGTAACAAGTAAAGCTTTGGAAAGACATGTAACATGCATAGGCTTCCCTTACATGTATGCAATCATGTAAAGATAGAATATAAGAACATGTGAATACATAAGCATGTCAGAGCAAGCAATGAGTTAAATGTGTCTTTGCTATATGCATCAGAGCAAATAATGTAGATAAAAGGAAGTGTACCTTCATGTTCATAAATTCACTAGTAGGATGATAGAAGACACTACGGTGGATTAGAGCATGTCATAAAGCACATGAAGAGGGGGTCTATTCATGCCACTGGCAGGGCGTACCCATGTTCAGCTTCCTGGCGCACAAGACACCACGTGCAAAATTGATTCCATGGTAATTTTGTGTATAGTATAGTGTGTGACACCCTGTTTTTAGATATAAAGCTTGTGTGATTTTACACTGGGACGATCATTTTTTCTCTGGCTCTACCCCTGGCCACTGGCCAGCATCCGTCAACTCACCAGGACCTTTGTTGCGCCTTTGCTGGTTCATTGCTCTTTTGAGGTGAAGTTTGTTTTTTTCACCCGTTGCAACGCACTGACATTTGTGTTAGTAGTTAAATAAAAAGAAGAGCATGCCGTCACAAAAACTTGACCGCAACATTTTTTAATCCGGAAAAGAAAAACATTACGGTAATCCGCTTCTTTCTAGAACCACAAGGCGAGTAGTTTTGTAGTGTTCCCGCAAAAAAAAAAGAGTAGTTTTGTAGTGCACGGTGGCGATCCGGTTGACGCGTAGGCACCCATAGAAAAAGACTAGCCGGCCATACAATCCAGGGGTCGTGACAAAAGAAACCCGCGGAAAGAGAAAGAGCCGTCACGGACCGGTCAGTCCACCACTCCACACGGCAGTACGGCCAGGCAGCCCCCAAATCAGTCCACCACACCACAGACGATATTTTCCTTCCCATTTTCCCCTCTATAATAGAACCCCGTTTCGGTGGGACCCGGCAGCGAATCGCAGCCCACCACTCTAGCAGCTCTACTCGGCTCGGCCACTCGCTTTCCTCCCCCCTCCGTTCTCCCCACCCGCGTACGCCGCGGTACAACGCCACACACGCGGGCGAGCGACGGCCTTCCGCGCGCCTTCTCCGCCTCATAATTTTAGTCTCCCGTCACGCGTACCGCGTCCCCAGCTCCCCCCGCGGCCCCATACCTATATATGACTTCGCCCCCGCGCTTCATCACACCTCAACCATCTCCTCCTCCTCCTCCTCCTCGTCGATCATATATCCTCCTCATCCCGCGTCTCACTGAAGCACCCGACTGCCAGTACTGTACTTCGGAGTGCCGCCGCCGATCGAGCTAGCTCCGCCAGCCAAGACTCGACGAGACCGATCGGATCATGAGCACCTACCTCACGCCCTTCACCCCTCTTCCATCGCTCTTCGACGGCCCAGCAGCTGCCGACGACCACTCCTCCCTCCTCGCCTTCCTCATGAACGACGACCTCGCCGCCGCGCCCGACGTCTTCCCTTACTACGGCGGCGCCGAGGCCGCGCCAGCCTTCTTCGGACACGCCGCCGCGCCGTTGCCACCGCCGGCCGCGGCGCCACCAGCGGAAATGACTGGTCAAGGAAGGAAGCGCGGCTTCGTCCCCGCGGGAGACGACGGCTCGTCGCGGCCGCCGGCGGTCAGGAGGAAGGTGCAGGGCTCGCCGCCCACCTCGCCTGCCCACAGCGGCGGCGACGCAGCGCCAGCGGCAAGGAGCGGGGGCCGGCGGGTGTGGGTGAGGGAGCGGAGCACGGAGTGGTGGGACCGCCTCAGCGGCCCGGCGTGCCCGGACGCCGAGTTCCGCCAGGCCTTCCGCATGTCGCGCGCCACCTTCGACGCGCTCTGCGACGAGCTCAGCGCCGCCGTCGCCAAGGAGGACACCGCGCTGCGCGCTGCCATACCCGTGCACCAGCGCGTCGCGGTCTGCCTCTGGCGCCTCGCCACCGGGGAGCCCCTCCGCGAGGTCTCCCGCCGCTTCGGTCTCGGCATCTCCACCTGCCACAACATCGTCCTCCAGGTCTGCGCCGCCCTCACCGCCGTCCTCCTGCCCAAGGCCGTCCGCTGGCCACTGGAATCCCCCGCCGCCAGGTTCCAGGCCCTGTCCGGGTTCCCCGGCGTCGTCGGCTCCGTGTACACCGACCACATCCCCATCGGCCCACCCAAGGACAACGTGGCCGAGTACTACAACCGCCGCCTCACGGAGCGGAACAACAAGGCCTCCTACTCCGTCGCCGTGCAGGCCGTCGTGGACGCTGACGGCGCCTTCACAGACGTGTGCATCGGCCTCCCTGGCTCGCTGTCCGACGCCGCCGTGCTCGAGAGGTCCGCGCTGCACGCCCGCTGCGAGACCGGCATGCTCGGAGACGACCAGTGCCGGCTGGTGGGCGGCGCGAGCTACCCGCTCACGGACTGGATGCTCGTGCCGTACGCGCACCAGAACCTGACATGGGCGCAGCACGCCTTCAACGAGCGCATCGCCGCCGCGCGCGCAGCAGCACAGGGCGCCTTCCAGAGGCTCAAGGGGCGGTGGCGCTGCCTGCAGCGCCGCACCGAGCCCAAGCTGCCGGACCTCCACAACATGATCGGTGCCTGCTGCGTGCTGCACAACTTCTGCGAACGCAGCGGCGAGGAGCTCGACGCCGACTTCCAGTCCGAACTCTCCCAGCAGGACGACGCCGACGTGGTCGCCGCTGCCAATCCAGTGCTGTCCGCAGCGGCCGACAAGGAGCGGGACAGGATTGCTCACGACCTCCTCCATGGCGGCCACCCCAGCGTTACATTCCTCTAGGGGTCTGTTCACCATGTCAAAACGCGGGCTTCTGTAATGTGATGAGCTACTGATCTTCCATGAAAGCATAGGAAGAATCCCAGTTCAGGACATACAGCTTTCGGATGGGATTAGGATTATTTTTTTCATGCTTGTTCCAAGAGATATTTAGAAGGCACTGACAATGATATCAGAAAACGTAGCGCATTCAAATCTGATGTAAGTATCATAATGTGGAAGGAATTTACAATATTCATTTGTCCATACCCATGTCATTCAGTAATACTCAATCACTACTACAGACCAAATTGGCTAACATTTTAAATGCCAGTTTATCATCATGTGATAGATACATCTCAATTTCTTGACTGGTATGTACAAGGCACAAGCAGAATTGCCCCAGCCAGATCTTGTTTGCTAGACAGCAAGACCTGCAACAAGGTCTTGGATACAGTAATCTTACAAGCACCATTCTGTGAGGTGTGTTCTAGTTGGAAATTTGACTCTCACTTGTTACACTTGTGTAAATTCCAACGCGTTTCCATCCGGGTCTCGTGCAAAGATCGCTGGTCGCCCGGATTTGCTGAGCGTGTAGCTGATTCCTGCATCATGGTCAAGGTGTAGAAGGTCATTGTGTTGTCGGACAATGGACAATAGAGAAATTTTGTGAGGCTAATTACAATCCAGCATAATGAATTGCAAAAGTGCAATGCAACATTATAAAGTCATAGTAGGTGCCGCGGTAATGTCAACTAAGAGAATTAAGTTCTATCATAAAACATGGAACAGTGAGTCTTTTTGTTCTCATGTCAAAGAGATGGGAATGTAGGTGCTAAAGTCATGTGGACATAATATGCTCGAGATCCATAGAAATCAATTGACCAGTCTTTTAAAAGATTATCTGATCAACATCACTGTTCAAGTGTTGAATCAACTATAACATCAGACCGCACTTTTGACACCTTTCAACAATTTCTACAGAATGGTTATTTTAAATCCAGGACAGGTTTTTCCAGAGTCAAGACACCTATAACTTTACCCTCAGAGGTTTTGATTGCCATGTCTGTCACACAAATAGCCTGACTACGGCAACACTTACAAATTTAGGCAGAACCATAACATACTATGGATAACTTCACTCTATTAACAGTAATTTACAGATACAGTTGAGACAATGAATATGTATATCTCTGCAACCATATCTACCAAGGCAAGCGCCATCCTGCAGTTTTATAAGTTCGATTTTTAGTACTTGTACTACCAATCCATGGGTTTTCATGGGTCACTTTAGAATTTAATACTCCCTCCGATCCATATTACTTGCCACACACTTAATACAACTTTGTACTGAAGTTGTACTAAGTGGGTCACAAGTAATATGAATCTGAGGGAGTTTTTTTTTATCCATGAGTAAGTATACAGATCCTTGTGGAGCTTGTGTGTTTAGTTGTTGAATTGTTGAAACTTTGTGCTACTCACCGCAGTAATGTAAGGTTAAATGCTCTACTAGCGGTTACCGTTATTGGTGGCAAGTAGAGGAAAAATGTATGTGCACACTGTAGCCAGTGTCTGTTGTACACAGCAGAAAAAAAATAGAGTTGGAATTCAGATATACCAGCTTTGTCAAAGATTTCTTTCAACTTCAAGACATCTCTGATTGCTATACAGGTATGACGATCACGCCCACCATGCTCTGGGCGTCCTGTCAGTGGATCTGGATTTGGCAGCTCCATCAAGTGGATCATCTCAGAACCAACCCAGAGCCAAGCACCTCTGTACGGAAGCTTGTCATTTGGCCTAGCAGGATTCACCTTAAGACCTGAATGATCAACAGTATCATTTTACTTTATAAGCAGTGCATATACATGTGAAACATATACAACTCGCAGATAACTCACCAAGGAGGTCCTGGTAGAATGCCATCGACCTTTCAAGATTTTCACATAGTATTCCAACATGGTGCATACTAACAACTCCATAGTCAGGTTCTGCGTTTGACATCAGAAATGATTTCATTCAGACACTAAGGAATAATCATGGAACTTTGACCCAAAATGTGTTGTTCTGTTATCTTGAGGTAATGGAACCCAGCCTTTCTATGTCGTATGAAGAAGAAATGACATTGACACAAAAACTTGCTTAGCAACGATACGAATGCAGAGTACTCTTATGACATTATGCAAATTAAGCTCTTGGTAATTTTCCTTGCACATAGAGATCAAGACCTACCTGCCACTTATCTGCATGTACTAACATATTACTCTATGACATGCAAGCAAATTCTAGTGAGCACCCATAATTTCAGAAAAAATGAACACCGTGAATGCAAATATCAACCAAGGTTGGTCTGGTCAGCAACCCTGGCTAGCTTAGATTGTTAAGCCAAAAATCTGGCTAGTTACAGTTTTGCTACTTCAGTACCAGCTACTAAAAAACATGTCATAGTTTGGGTTTTAATGCCTAACATATTGATATACTGCTCCTTTCAGAGAACTAATTCTAAAGCTGTTGCTTGTGTCGTTGTATACTCTACTCTCAACTGCTCCTCAGAACCTCCATCGAAAAATGCAAACACAGGTAGCCTCTGGGATTGGATCTGCAACCTTAGAATTAGTACTAACTAGAACTAGATCTAAATTCTTTTAGACCATGGTACTGATCTAACTAGTACTCCTACTAGTCGTATCGATGTAATTGCAGAGAGAGGATTTCTTGGACAGTCCAGGCCCAAACTGAGGCAGCAAAACATTTTTCCTCCACGACCAAACGTCGCCAATGTTTTCACTCCGCAGATTCAGTAACGCAGAAATTAAATACTAAAGAAACAATCTTTGCACTCCATACAGCCTAAAGTACATCTCGTCTACACAGATGTGCTATCAGTACTAGATAGGAACAAAAAAACAAAAGTACTACGATAGGAACATAAAAAACTTGCCCTGGGACTGCTCCTTGGCCGTCAGGGCCTGCTCACCGCCGGTGGCCACCGACATGTGAGTCCGGATCCGGCGGTGCGCGGCAGCAGAGGGAGTGTGATGCGCTCTGACCACAGCGCAGGCCTTTCCGGAGCCGGATGCGGAGAGGAGAGGGAGAGAAGAGAGGCACCTCATCGCCATTGTGGCCTTCCCAAGAACAAGTCCGATTCGGCTCCGTGCGTGGGCTTTCTGGGCCTGTATTTTTGTGTGGCTCCAGCCTTCTCACCTTTTACTGTCTCTTTCAGGGTTTTTTTTTTCTGGTTTTCTTTTTGGTGCGGATGGGATTAATTGCACGCCTCAAATTTCTTCTTTTCTCTCCAAAAGAATCATTCCTTGAATTTCATGATGCCGGCAAATAGTAGGACAATGATCATTTTTCTATTTTATTTTTAACATTTCTTTCAAATTTATTTCCTCATGTGATTTAAACTATTCCTCTACACAATTAGTTTATCCGTTTATATTGACATTGTGCTCGTGGAGGTTATTCAATGGTCTAACCTAGAGGGGCAAATGAGTTTTGAACAATCTAGACTAAACTCGGCTTAGAGCGAACGCAAATTGACTTGAGATCCCGGAGGTGGAAGAAGACTTGTGCCCCGAGGACCTACTTGCAATTTCATTCCTTGTTAGGGGTGTATGCTGGAGTTGGTTTAATGGATTGGTGTTTATTCCCGCAAAAGAAAATTGCACAAGTGGCTCATATTCGACTTGTAATGATTTTGATTCAATCTCAAGCCAGTTTTTAGCCAGCTACATTTTTTACTATTAAAGAGGAGTTGGTCATCATATGTTTGCCTCCACCCCTCTACCTCTTTCACTAACCCTACAAGGAAAAAAATGAGAAAACCTAGCACATATGAAAAAACAAAAAAAAACCATCTTTCGCCAACTTTTCATTTTTCTCTCCAAATCTATCTCTCTCTCCCGACCCACACCAACACGCCCCTCCCCCGACCACCCTAGCGTCATCTCTATTCACCTCTCGGGCGCCCCTCTCCCTATAGCCTCGACTTCCCAATGCCCTTCCTGGTAGGAACTAACTAGGCTGCTAGCAATGTTCATAAGAGAAATCAAATTTGGGCAGGAAAGTAGTGGAGGATGATTCACTTAGATTTGAAAAACACTGGAGTTAGGGTAATCGAAACACGACGGCCTTGGATTACTGTCGTGTCGAATCCGACAGATCTTGGGTAGGAGGTCCCAAATCACGAGCTAGTAGTCTTACACTAGTGGAAAAACGGCTAGCCACAACATTCATCATAATTGGTACGCCAGCTATATATGGGTAGTGCTGGCATCGATATTTTGTCAGACGTCACTACTATATGGGCCCAGCTGTGCTGACCAGTTGGAAGATACTGCTGGCGTAGGCTTTATATACACGCCATAGATAAAGTATCTAGTGTTGTTGCGCCCTATTTGAGAACAGCAGCACTAAGTTTTGCCTATATATAGAAGTGTTGGCAGCCCTTGTTTCTCAGATACATTCACTTCCATTCTCCACAAAATTCTACTCCCTCTTAGCTAGCAGCTTTGGTGACAATGAACCCACCGAAGCTTGTCGAATTGGCACGAGCCTCGCGTGCGAGCCCACGTCGGCGGGGCGTGTCGAAAGTTTGGGATTCCACCGCCTTGGCCGAGCTCTCCTCTAGCCCCGTTGGCTACGGGATGAGCTCGCCACGGCCAATGCAGTTGGCCCTGTCCGGCGAACCATCCCACTGCAGCGCGACGTCCGTTCAATCTAGTAGCTACGCCATCGGCGCCGAAGCTGCTAGGAATCGAGCGAGGGTGTAAGTGCATCTAGTGCCACCCCTAGTTGGTTTTGGAGTATTGATGACAAACTTGGTTGAGGGACTAATGTGTTTGTGAGAATTGCAGGATAACACAGGTAGTAGTCCCTTATTGATTCGGTTTACCTACCAGAGATGACCCCTAAAAATGTGTGAAGACTTGAAGACAATGGTGGTTCGTGAAGACATTCACAATGAAGATTATGACAAGAGAAGGCATTGATGTGAAGACTATGGAGTGCGAAGACATAGTTGTTTCGTAGTTTCCTTTTCTTATTTGTTGAGTCATAGGAACCACCGTACTATTAAGTGAGGTCCAAGTGAACAAAGTCAGAGTGACTGAAGTGATGCTCAACCAAACATTACTGCAGGATGCTGCTAATGCGACACTACGATCAGAGACCCTTCGACGAAACTGTGTGTGATGCCATACTCGCAAACGGTGGTGTAAAACAACCGTCAGAAAAGGTGCAAAACGTTTGCGATGGAGGATGCATCAAACACTGTTCAGATTTTAGTTGCTTGTGCGATGCAGGGCACATGGTTCAGCTCAATTAACTGTTTGTGATGATGAGGAACAAAAGAAACGGGCAGCCAGATGAAGGCGTGTGCGATATACAACATACGGTTCACTGGGATGAACTGTGTGTGATTAGGCAACACAAAAGAAATGGTCAGCCCGATCAAGGTGTGTGCGATGTACAGCATACGGTTCACTCGGATGAACTGTTTGTGATTAGGCAAGAGAACAGAAACGGTTCAATATAACAAGATGTGTGTGATACGCGACAAACAGGTCTGTAATCAGAAATGTGTGCGAAGACCAATAATAACGCAGACGATTGCTTCTAATAAGACGTATGTGATATGCTCTGTCTACACAACATCTATTGGCCATTGTGGGACGGGCGGTCATCCGGATACGCCATAAGGATGTGAAGAGGCATTCCTATCAGCAAGGACTAGTTGTTCCACTAGTAGCTCATGTAAGAAAACTATCAAGTTAAGTGTGCTCAGGCTGGAGCAGCCATCGGATGGGTGACTGGATGGGAAGTTGTGTCGGTGTTAAATTAGGTGATGGGATGAGTCATTTCGGTCAAATGACCGAAATGCCCCGTTCCCTCAGCTAATTTAACCTCGAGGTCCTTGTTTTTTTAAGACATGTTAAAGAAGGTCTACCGCATTACTTTTTGACAATGTGCGATACGTGGCATACAGTTGATCCATCCGACCTATTTGTGATGGAATAGGCTGTGTGTGTTGTGGGCAAACGTTTGCTAGTATTCAACCGTTTGGGATTGATGAATTCATCACCGACGGGTTCCCTAGTGTGGTCCGTGTTCATTTGATCATCATCTACTTTTTGTGCTAGCTCGATGCTAAGTTTCCATTAATTGATGGCGTTTTATGAACACGCCACCGTTTCCCGCCATTTCCTCACCTGTTTCCCGCCACCCTGCTATATTGTGCATAGGGGGCGCGCGACGCACGGAGGCGACAAGCGCGACCTGTAGCACATCCACCTTTTCCAAGCATGCCAACCCACCAAAGCGCCGCCTTTGCCATCAACCTCGTCGATGAGGAAAACGAGCAGGCGCCACGGCCCGTCGAGGCCGTGTGTGATAGTTACACCTTTCAGATACAAGCCTACACATAAAACTGTGTGGGATGTACGTCCGGACGGAAACGTTTTCCCTGGATTGACTGTGTGGGATGTACATAGGAACGGAAACGTATTCCTTGGATTGACTGTGTGTGATATACATACGAACGGAAATGTTTTTCTCGGATTCACCGTGTGGGATGTACATACCTACGGAAATGATTTTCCCGGATTACCGTGTGGGATGTACATACCTACAGAAATGATTTTCTCGGATTACCATGTGGGATGTACATACCTACGGAAATGATTGGGTTTCGATGCCTCGCTTGATCGCACATGGCCCCAGCCTGGGTCCTAGGAGGGCCTATCCCCGACAATTTCTGGGTCGTGTGGGAAGGACACCCTATCGCACACACTCGCTTGGCGATGGTTCCAAATGCCGTCGCAGAAAGGGGTTAAAAACCGTTTGTTTAGGACCGACGCGCACCAGTGAAATCCTATGTCTTCGAGCGAAGACAATGAGTGCAAATCTTATCCAGAGCTGGATGAGTCAGCTTTACTTGTAGCCCAAGTCAAGCTGCCGCGTGTGTTTGAAATCCGACCGTTGGACACGTGTCGGTTCCTTAGTGACCCAGGGTCATTTCGGACAAATCAGGTTGGGTTGCCTCCTGGCTATAAATATCCCACCCCCTACACCATAAGTTGGTGGCTGCTCAGAGTTAGTGCATGACTTTTGTCGTTTGAGAGCAACCCACCTCCAAAGCATTTGAGAGAAAGATCCTTGCGAGGACAAAGCCCAAAACACCCAGAGCCAAAGAGTGTTAGGCATCACTGAAGTCTTTCTGTCCGCGTGACCTGAAGACTTGTTACACTTGAGGTCTGTGAATCCTCCAGCCGGTTAGGCATCGCATTCTGAGCATCCAAGAGCCATTGTGGATTGCCAGTGAACGAAGTCTGTGAAGGTTTGAAAGTCTACCTTGAAGACTTACCAGAGTGATTGGGTGAGGACTGGGTGTCCTTAGCTCAAGGGGAATAAGGTGAAGACGCGGTCTTCTGAGTTAAATCTCAGCCTCCCTAACCAGACGTACAGTTGTCACAGCAACTGGAACTGGTCTACCAAATCCTTGTCTTCACCAAGCAACTGGTTCTATCCTCCACTTCCCTTTACATTATAGTTTGTCTTCATCAAGTCATTGCCTGCTTGCATGATCTGATTGTCTTCACTGTGTGAAGACTGTTTGTTGTTTGGCTTCATATTGTCTTCCATCCTGATCCATACTACCTAGCTGCTGATAGTCTTCGTGCTTTCACTTCATTGCTTACTTGACTATGGCTAGTCTAGTGTAGTCTACCTTCCGTTGCATATCAATAGGTTCTTTTCTACTGTTTGTTTTCAAAACCCTCGTGTTTTGAAGACTTTCATAAAAATCTCCTATTCACCCCCCTCTAGTCAATAACTAGCACTTTCAATTGGCATCAGAGCAAGGTGCTCCCTCGTTCTGTGTGATTTGGTTTAACCACCTGGAGTTTTAGCTATGTCGACTGCAGGGTTAATCAAGGTCTCCGCTGCGTGCTGATACGTCTCCAATGTATCTATAATTTTTGATTGTTCCATGCTATTATATTATCTGTTTTGGATGTTTAATGGGCTTTAATATACCTTTTTATATTATTTTTGGGACTAACCTATTAACCCAGAGCCCAATGCCAGTTTCTGTTTTTTCCTTGTTTTTGAGTATCGCAGAAAAGGAAAACCAAACGGAGTCCAATTGACCTGAAATTTCACGGAGATTATTTTTGGACCAGAAGAAGCCCACGGAGTATTGGAGATGGGCCAGAAGAGTCCCGAGGCACCCACGAGGGTGGGGGCGCGCCCTACCCCCCTGGGCGCGCCCCCTACCTCGTGGCCGCCTCGGAGACCCCCCTGACTTGTCCCCAACGCCAACACCTCTTATATATACCCAAACTTCTAGAACATAACCTAGATCGGGAGTTCCATCGCCGCAAGCCTCTGTAGCCACAAAAAACCAATCGGGACCCTGTTCCGGCACCCTGCCGGAGGGGGGATCCCTCACCGGTGCCCATCTTCATCATCCCGGCGCTCTCCATAACGAGGAGGGAGTAGTTCAGCCTCGGAGCTGAGGGTATGTACCAGTAGCTATGTGTTTGATCTCTCTCTCTCGTCTTCTTGATTCGGCACGATCTTGATGTATCGCGAGCTTTGCTACTATAGTTGGATCTTATGATGTTTTTCTCCCCCTCTACTCTCTTGTAATAGATAGAGTTTTCCCTAAGTTATCTTATCGGATTGAGTCTTTAAGGATTTAGAACACTTGATGTATGTCTTGCATGTGCTTATCTGTGGTGACAATGGGATATTCACGTGATCTACTTGATGTATGTTTTGGTGATCAACTTGCTGGTTCGGTGACCTTGTGAACTTATGCATAGGGGTTGACACACGTTTTCGTCTTGACTCTCCGGTAGAAACTTTGGGGCACTCTTTGAAGTTCTTTGTGTTGGTTGAATAGATGAATCTGAGATTGTGTGATGCATATCTTATAATCATACCCATGGATACTTGAGGTGACATTGGAGTATCTAGGTGACATTAGGGTTTTGGTTGATTTGTGTCTTAAGGTGTTATTCTAGTACGAACTCTAGGATAGATCGAATGGAAAGAATATCTTCGTGTTATTTTACTACAGACTCTTGAATAGATCGATCAGAAAGAATAACTTTGAGGTGGTTTCGTACCCTACAATAATCTCTTCGTTTGTTCTCCACTATTAGAGACTTTGGAGTGACTCTTTGTTGCATGTTGAGGGATAGTTATATGATCCAATTATGTTATTATTGTTGAGAGAACTTGCACTAGTGAAAGTATGAACCCTAGGCCTTGTTTCAACGCATTGCAATACCGTTTTCGCTCACTTTTATCATTAGTTACCTTGCTGTTTTTATAATTTCAGATTACAAAAACCTATATCTACCATCCATATTGCACTTGTATCACCATCTCTTCGCCGAACTAGTGCACCTATACAATTTACCATTGTATTGGGTGTGTTGGGGACACAAGAGACTCTTTGTTATTTGGTTGCAGGGTTGTTTGAGAGAGACCATCTTCATCCTACGCCTCCCACGGATTGATAAACCTTAGGTCATCCACTTGAGGGAAATTTGCTACTACCCTACAAACCTCTGCACTTGGAGGCCCAACAACGTATACAAGAAGAAGGTTGTGTAGTAGACATCAAGTAGTTTCTGGCGCCTTTGCCGGGGAGGTTAGTGCTTGAAGGTATATCTTTAGATCTTGCAATCGAATCTTTTAGTTTCTTGTTTTATCACTAGTTTAGTCTATAAAAGAAAACTACAAAAGATATGGGATTAAGGGTGCCTCATATGCTTCATCTTTTTAATGTCTTTCGTGAAAATGATGGGAAGGAAAATTGTGCTCAAGTACTAGAAGAAGAATTACATAGAATGCTTGGCATAAAATATGTGAATGATGAGCATGATTGCAATGTTGTTAGTATGAATTCTTTGAATACCCATGATGCTAATGATATGCAAAGCCACAAGCTTGGGGATGCTATGTTTGATGAAGATGATATGTTTAGTCCCCCAAGTTTTGATGAGAATATTTATTATGATGAAAGCATGCCTCCTATTTATGATGATTATATTGATGAAAGTGGGTTTGGAAGAGTGTCAACTTTAGGAAGTAATGATCCCACTATTTTGGAGGATGTTGAATATTATTGTGATAATTATGAAAGTGGATTTGGAGAGGTCATGACTTTATTTAGTGATGAATCCACTATTTCGGAAGAGGTTCCAATTGATTATGAGAACAAAGTTGCTATCTATGATGATTATTGTGATGACTTGTATGCTATTAAGAATAATGATAACCATGAAACTTGTCATCATGATTTTAGTTTTAAATTGGATTATGCCTCACTTGATAATTATTTTGTTGAGTTTTCTCCCACTATTATTCATGAGAAGAAATTCGCTTATATGGAGAGTAATAAAATTTATATGCTTGGGGATCATGAAAAGAATGCTTTGTGTGATGGTTATATTGTTGAATTCATTCATGATGCTACTGAAAATTATTATGAGGGAGGAATATATGCTGGTAGGAGTTGCAATAATATCAAGTTTCCTCTCCATGTGCTTAAAGTTTTGAAGTTATGCTTGTTTTGCCTTCCTATGCTAGTTGATTATTGTT
The DNA here is from genome assembly GCF_018294505.1 of Triticum aestivum. Taxonomy (NCBI): domain Eukaryota; kingdom Viridiplantae; phylum Streptophyta; class Magnoliopsida; order Poales; family Poaceae; genus Triticum; species Triticum aestivum. The sequence continues at coordinate 126,755,558 of NC_057796.1, forward strand.
CCCATAAGTTGTTTGCTCACAAAACACCTATGCACAGGAAGTGGGTTAGACTTAAATGTGCTAGTCATATTCTTCATGATGCTCTCTTGGCGTTTCAATTCTTATCTTTTATGTGAGCATCATTGAAATCATCATGCCTAGCTAGGGGCATTAAACGTTAGCGCTTGTTGGGAGGCAACCCAATTTTATTTTTGTTCTTTATTTTTTAATCCTATTTAGTAATAAATAATTCATCTAGCCTCTGTTTAGATGTGTTTTTATGTTTTAATTAGTGTTTGTGCCAAGTAGAACCTTTGGGAAGACATGGGTGAAGTCTTTGCGATCTTGCTGTAAAAAATAGAAACTTTTGCGCTCACAAGATTAGATACCATTTTTACTGGAGAGTGATTTTAGGTTGATTCTTTTTGCAGATGATTAATATACAAATTCCTCACGTCCACCAGTTTATTTCAGAATTTTTGGAGTTACAGAAGTATTCGAATGATACAGATTACTACAGACTGTTCTGTTTTTGACAGATTCTGTTTTCTATGTGTTGTTTGCTTATTTTGATGAATCTGTGAGTAGTATCGGAGGGTATGAACCGTAGATAAGTTGGAATACAGTAGATATTACAAAAATATGAATTTAGAATGAGTTCACAACAGTACCTAAGTGGTGGTTTTATTTTCTTGTACTAACGGAGCTTACGAGTTTTCTGTTGAGTTTTGTGTTGTGAAGTTTTCAAGTTTTGGGTAAAGATTCAATGGACTATGGAATAAGGAGTGGCAAGAGCCTAAGCTTGGGGATTCCCAAGGCACCACAAGGTAATATTAAAGGACAACCATGAGCCTAATCTTGGGGATGCCCCGGATGGCATCCCCTCTTTCGTCTTCGTTCTCGGTAACTTTACTTGGAGCTATATTTTTATTCACCATATGATATGTGTTTTGCTTGGAGCGTCATTTTATTTTATTTTGTTTTGCTTGCTGTTTGAATAAAATACCAAGATATGAAATTCTTAAATGTTAGAGAGTCTTCACATAGTTACATAATTATTCAACTACTCATTGATCTTCACTTATATCTTTCGGAGTAGTTTGTCGTTTGCTCTAGTGCTTCACTTATATCTTCTTAGAGAATGGCAGTAGTTTTATTTTGAAGAAATTGTTGGATCTCTCATGCTTCACTTATATTATTTTGAGAGTCCTAAACAGCATGGTAATTTGCTTTGGTTATGAAATTAGTCCTAATATGATAGGCATCCAAGATGGGTATAATAAAAACTTCCATATAGAGTGCGTTGAATACTATGAGAAGTTTGATACTTGATGATTGTTTTGAGATATGAAGATGGTAATATTAGAGTCGTGCTAGTTGAGCAATTGTGGAATTGAGAAATACTTGTGTCGAGGTTTGCAAGTCTCATAGCATGCATGTATGGTAAACGTTGTGTGACAAATTTGAAGCATGAGGTGTTCTTTGATTGTTTTCCTTATGAGTGGCGGTCGGGGACGAGCGATGGTCTTTTCCTACCAATATATCCCCCTAGGAGCATGCGCGTAGTTCTTGGTTTTGATGACTTGTAGATTTTTGCAACAAGTATGTGAGTTCTTTATGTCTAATGTTGAGTCCATGGATTATACGCACTCTCGCCCTTCCATCATTGCTAGCCTCTTCGGTACCGTGCATTGCCCTTTCTCACCTCGAGAGTTGGTGCAAACTTAGCCGGTGCATCCAAACCCCGTGATATGATATGCTCTATCACACATAAGCCTCCTTATAGCTTCCTCAAAACAGCCACCATACCTACCTATTATGGCATTTCCATAGCCATTCCGAGATATATTGACATGCAACTTTCCACCGTTCCGTTTATTATGGCATGCTTCTTCATTGTCATATTCCCTTGCATGATCATGTAGTTGACATCGTACTTGTGGCAAAGCCACCATTCATAATTCTTTCATACATGTCACTCTTGATTCATTGCCCATCCCGGTACACCGCCGGAGGCATTCATATAGAGTCATTTGTTCTAGTATCGAGTTGTAATCTTTGAGTTGTAAATAAATAGAAGCGTGATGATCATCATTAATAGAGCATTGTCCCGAAAAAAAGGAAAAAAAGAAAGGCAAAAAAAGAGAAATAAAAGGGACAATGCTACTATCCTTTTTCCACACTTGTGCTTCAAAGTAGCACCATGATCTTCATGATAGAGAGTCTCTTATATTGCCACTTTTATATACTAGTGGGAATTTTTCATTATAGAACTTGGCTTGTATATTCCAACAATGGGCTGCCTCAAATGCCCTAGGTCTTCGTGAGCAAGCAAGTTGGATGCACACCCACTTAGTTTCTTTTGTTGAGCTTTCATACATATATAGCTCTAGTGCATCCGTTGCATGGCAATCCCTACTCCTCGCATTGACATCAATTGATGGGCATCTCCATAGCCCGTTGATTAGCCGCGTCAATGTGAGACTTTCTCCTTTTTTTTCTTCTCCACACAACCCCCATCATCATATTCTATTCCACCCATAGTGCTATGTCCATGGCTCGCGCTTTATTGCGTGAAAGTTGAAAAAGTTTGAGAATACTAAAGTATGAAACAATTGCTTGGCTTGTCATCGGGGTTGTGCATGATGAGAGCATTTTTGTGTGACGAAAATGAAGCATGGCCAAACTATATGATTTTGTAGGGATGAGGTTTCTTTGGCTATGTTATTTTGATAAGACATAATTGCTTGGTTAGTATGCTTGAAATATTATTATTTTTATGTCGATATTAAACTTTTGTCTTAAATCTTTCGGATCTGAACAATCATGCCACAATAAAGAGAATTACATTAAAATTATGCTAGGTAGCATTCCACATCAAAAATTCTGTTTTTTTTATCATTTACCTACCTGAGGACGAGCAGGAATTAAGCTTGGGGATGCTTGATACGTCTCCAACGTATCTATAATTTTTGATTGTTCCATGCTATTATATTATCTGTTTTGGATGTTTAATGGGCTTTAATATACCTTTTTATATTATTTTTGGGACTAACCTATTAACCCAGAGCCCAGTGCCAGTTTCTGTTTTTTCCTTGTTTTTGAGTATCGTAGAAAAGGAAAACCAAACGGAGTCCAATTGACCTGAAATTTCACGGAGATTATTTTTGGACCAAAAGAAGCCCACGGAGTATCGGAGATGGGCCAGAAGAGTCCCGAGGCACCCACGAGGGTGGGGGGCGCGCCCTACCCCCTAGGAGCGGCCCCCTACATCGTGGCCGCCTCGGAGACCCCCCTGACTTGTCCCCGATGCCAACACCTCTTATATATACCCGAACTTCCAGAACATAACCTAGATCAGGAGTTCCGCCGCCGCAAGCCTCTGTAGCCACAAAAAACCAATCGGGGCCCTGTTCCGGCACCCCGCCGGAGGGGGGATCCCTCACCGGTCGCCATCTTCATCATCCCGGCGCTCTCCATGACGAGGAGGGAGTAGTTCACTCTCGGGGCTGAGGGTATGTACCAGTAGCCATGTGTTTGATCTCTCTCTCTCTCTCTTGTGTTCTTGATTCGGCACGATCTTGATGTATCGCGAGCTTTACTACTATTGTTGGATCTTATGATGTTTTTCTCCCCCTCTACTCTCTTGTAATAGATTGAGTTTTCCCTTTGAAGTTATCTTATCAGATTGAGTCTTTAAGGATTTGAGAACACTTGATGTATGTCTTGCATGTGCTTATTTTTGGTGACAATGGGATATTCACGTGATCTACTTGATGTATGTTTTGGTGATCAACTTGCGGGTTCAGTGACCTTGTGAACTTATGCATAGGGGTTGGCACACGTTTTCGTCTTGACTCTCCGGTAGAAACTTTGGGGCACTCTTTGAAGTTCTTTGTGTTGGTTGAATAGATGAATCTGATATTGTGTGATGCATATCATATAATCATACCCACGGATACTTGAGGTGACATTGGAGTATCTAGGTGACATTAGGGTTTTGGTTGATTTGTGTCTTAAGGTGTTATTCTAGTACGAACTCTAGGATAGATCGAATGGAAAGAATAGCTTCATGTTATTTTACTATGGACTCTTGAGTAGATCGATTAGAAAGAATAACTTTGAGGTGGTTTCGTACCCTACACTAATCTCTTCGTGTTCTCCGCTATTAGTGACTTTGGAGTGACTCTTTGTTGCATGTTGAGGGATAGTTATATGATCCAATTATGTTATTATTGTTGAGAGAACTTGCACTAGTGAAAGTATGAACCCTAGGCCTTGTTTCAACGCATTGCAATACCGCTTTCGCTCACTTTTATCATTAGTTACCTTGCTGTTTTTATAATTTCATATTACAAAAACCTATATCTACCATCCATATTGCACTTGTATCACCATCTCTTCGCCGAACTAGTGCACCTATACAATTTACCATTGTATTGGGTGTGTTGGGGACACAAGAGACTCTTTGTTATTTGGTTGGAGGGTTGTTTGAGAGAGACCATCTTCATCCTACGCCTCCCACGGATTGATAAACCTTAGTTCATCCACTTGAGGGAAATTTGCTACTGTCCTACAAACCTCTGCACTTGGAGGCCCAACAACGTCTACAAGAAGAAGGTTGTGTAGTAGACATCAGGTGCGTATGCATCTTGAAGCCATTGACGTTGACCTGATGTCAAGAGGTTCATTCAACTGGATTCAACTGCCAAGAACATCATCTGTGGTCATCTGACCAAAGGACAGTACGGCCGTGTGAGTGCACTGGAAACTGCGAAGCTAGTCTGGGACTGGCTCTCCATGGACAACGAAGGCGTCACAACTCAGAGAGACTCAAGGATTGATGTTCTTCGCAACCTCTTCAACCGCTTCAAGAGAAACGACAATGAGAATGTCCAGCTCACGTTTGATCGCCTCACTGATATCACAAATGAGCTTCGCGCACTTGGCGCCACTGAGATCACCAAGCACGAAATCGTCAAGAAGCTTCTGAGATCACTTGACAACTCATTCGACACCCTGGCCCTGATGATTCAAGAACGTCCTGACTTCAAGACACTTGATCCGTCTAACATACTTGAGAGGCTCAACACACATGAGTTCCAGTTATCTGAGAAGAGAGACATCTATGGCCCCAACTATGGCCGAACTCGCGCTTTGAAGGCAAAGGTTGTTTCCTCATCTGAAGAAGAATCTGATTGCAGTTCTGGGGATCCTAAAGACATCGAAAAGGAGCTGGCTATGCTCATGAAGAAGTTCCAGAAGTTCTCCAAGAAGAAAGGCTTCAGAAAGTCTTCAAGATCCATCTCAAAGAAATGATGAAGCTTCCACTCATTACCACAAGAAGAGAACATGCCACAAGTGCAAGAAACCTGGTCACTACATCTCTGAGTGTCCTCAGTGGGACAATGAGACCAAGAAGAAGAAGAGCAAGGAATATGATTCGATAACAAGAAGAAGAAGAAATCCTCAAAGTCTTCTTCAAAGTCTTCATCAAAGTCTTCATCTCACAAGAAGAGCTCATCAAGCAAGGCTCATGCATTTGTTGGAAAGGAGATGGATTCAGAGGAGGAGTCTGCTTCTGAGGAGGCGGAGGTGGGGTCTGAGGAGGAGTCCGATTCAGGCGTGACTAGCCTGGCTCTGGCTTCAGCGTATGTCGCCAAGTCCATCTTCAACACCGAAGACAATGGCCTCGTCCCCAATGCTGATGCTGATGATGAGGATGACTCTGCTCCTACCTACTGCTTCATGGCACGTGGTGCCAAGGTAAACTCACGTGATGCTTACTTTCAAACATCCAGCGAAGATGACTCTGAATGTGAATCTAAACCTAGCTACAAAACACTTGCTAAAATTGCAACTGAACAACAAACTGCTATGGAACATATTCAAAAGTTGCTAGACAAAAGCGATGACATGTTGGACGCTGAAATGACTCGAACTCAGTCCTTAATTGAAGACATTAAAAATCTTCACGTTAAGTACGAGGAACTTGAAAGTCATCATGAAACGCTCTCAATTGCTCATGAAAAGCTTTCCTATGATTATCTTCAAAGGAAGCAAGAACTTGAGAGCGAATCATGAAGATCTTCAAAAGGAGAACGAGTCACTTCGCGCTCAACAGATTAGTTCCGCTCAGGAAGGTTTTGAGCCACCATGTCTAAAATGTCTTGAGCGTGATAATGATGTCTCTGTTGCTGAATGTTCTACTGCTGCTACTGTTGCAATATCTTCAACTGCTGATGTGGTAACTTACCCCTCTACTGAGGATACCACTACTATTGCTGATGAGAATGCCAGGTTGAAGACATTGCTTGAAAAGGAATGTACAAAAGTCTCAAAGGGCATCAGACATTATGTGATGTCCTCAAGAAACAGATTCTGAACCGAAACCCTAGGAAAGAGGGTGTTGGGTTCGAGAGGAAAATGAATGTTGATGGTTCATATTGGAAGCCTGAGTAGTACCCCAAAACCACATGGGTTGCTGCAAAGGAACCTTCAGTGGATCCATCTACCTTATCTGGCTTCACTTGTGCTAACCCGATTATCATTGATAAATCAGTAGGATCGAAAGTATGTCTAGAGGGGGGGGGGTGATTAGACTACTTGACCAAATAAAAATCTAGCCTTTTCCCAATTTTAAGTCTTGGCAGATTTTAGCAACTTAGCACAATTCAAGTAATCAACCTACACATGCAATTCTAAGAGTATAGCAGCGGAATGTAAAACAATTGCATATGAAGGTAAAGGAGGAGTTTGGAGGGAGCACACACAATGTAGACACGGAGATTTGTTATCCGTGGTTCCGATAGGTGGTGCTATCGCACATCCACGTTGATAGAGACTTCAACCCACGAAGCATAACAGTTGCATGAGTCCATGGAGGGCTCCACCCACGAAGGGTCCACGAAGAAGAAACCTTGTCTATCCCACCATGGCCATCGCCCACGAAGGACTTGCCTCACTAGGGTAGATCTTCACGAAGTAGGAGATCTCCTTGCCCGTACAAACTCCTTGGTTCAACTCCACAATCTTGACGGAGGCTCCCAAGTGACACCTAACCAATCTAGGAGACACCACTCTCCAAAAGGTAATAGATGGTGTGTTGATGATGAACTCCTTGCTCTTGTGCTTCAAATGATAGTCTCCCCTACACTCAGCTATCTCTCATAGGATTGGATTTGGTGGAAAGAAGGTTTGAGTGGAAAGCAACTTGGGGAAGGCTAGAGATCAAGATTTATGTGGTTGGAATGGAATATCTTGACCTCAACACAAGTGTAGGTGGTTCTCTCTTACAAAATGTATGTTGGAAGTGTAGGCATGTTCTGATGGCTCTCCTCACGAATGAAGAGTGGGTGGAGGGGTATATGTAGCCTCCACACAAAATCTAACCGTTACACACATATCACCAAACTCGGTGGGACCGAATCAGAAAATTCGGTCAGACCGATTTAGTTCAAAATGTGAACGTTAGGATTTTCGGTGGAACTGACATGTCAACTCGGTGGGACTGATTCCATTAGGGTTAGGGCATAACATAATCTCGGTGAGACCGATTACACAAACTCGGTGGGACCGGATTTGGTAATAAGCAAACAGAGAGTTGGTCAGGCAAACTCGGTGGGACCGATTCGCTCATCTCGGTTAGACCGAAACATTACAAAGGGGTAACAAAGAGTTTGCATTGCAATTTCGGTGGGACCGACCACTCATCTCGGTTAGACCGAAACGTTACGAAGGGAAATAGAGAGGTTGCAATCCCATCTCGGTGAGACCGAGATCCCTATCGGTGGGACCGAAGTGACTAGGGTTTGTGGCAGTGGCTATGTCAAGTGAACTCGGTGGTGCCGGATAGGAAATTTCGATGGGGCCGAGTTTGACTTTTGGTTTGGGACATATGTGGATATGAGAAAGTAGTTGAGGGTTTTGGAGCATATCACTAAGCATTTTGAGCAAGTAACTCATTAAGCAACACCTCATCCCCTTTTAATAGTATTGGCTTTTCCTATGGACTCAATGTGATCTTGGATCACTAAAGGTAAAATGTAGAGTCTTGAGCTTGAGCCAACATGTGTCCTTAGCATTTTGAGGGGTCCACATTCCTAATCCATGCCATGCCAATCATTGAGCTTTTCTGAAATATTTAACTTGAAATAGCATTAGCTCAATGAGCTATATGTTGTTAGGAATTACCAAAACCACCCAGGGATAGTTGCACTTTCAATCTCCCCCTTTTTGGTAATTGATGACAACATATAGATCAAAGCTTCGACAAACGATAATAAGATTGAAAAACATCGTCGCGTTGAGAAGTATGTGATAAGCAAGAGCTCCCCCTAAATTTGTGCATTATTTAAAATGTGCTTTTGAATGCAAATGCACAATCAATTAGGATCATGGGTTACTCTTCCATGTCACATACATCTTGGTGGAGCGCTCAAAATGATAGAAATTAAAAGCATGCACTTATCACCAAGCAAGTGAATGATCACATATGAGATATAGCAGATAATATCATCCAAACAAACATTAAGGTAGCAAATGATCAAACACATGATCAAATAAGTATCTCACACAATAAAAAGTTCAACCAAAGGCAAAGAAGCAAAACACTCTCTCGAAGCCTATGATCTATACATATTTCTCCCCTTTGGCAACAAGTTACCAAAAAGTTCAAATATGCATAGTCCTATGCGTCTCTCAGGCTTGGTCTTTGGGAGGTGGTGTAGAGAGAACTCCAAGGACGAAGGCATCAGTTGATGTAGTTGGAGCTTGTGGAGTGGCTGCTGGAGGTGGCACTGAAGCTGTGGCTGCTGGTGCTGATGCTGTTGCTCTAGTATCTGTCACTGGCACTGCAGCAGACCTCTGTCCTCTAGGCACCCGCTCAAATGCATCAGTAGTTGCCTTGCCTCTCTTCTCTTCTGCTTCCTCCTGAAGCTGCTCAACTGCTGTTTGAATTTCAGTTACCTTCAGATCAAGATCATAAAATTTGGTTTCTATGATCCTCTCCAAGCTCTCCTGGTTTTGAGTCAAGGTGGCCAAGCTCTTCTCAATCCTCGGTGTAGATTGGATCAGATATCCAAGTTGATCTCACTTGCTCTTCAGGAAAACTTGAGATGCCTCTTCAACACTGGGCATCTTGGCAGCTTTCTCAGCCTTTGCTTTGGCTCTCTTCTCCTGTGCTTGAACTGATGATGGTTCCTCCTCATTCATCACTATAGTGTTGTCTTCAAAATCAGGATGTAAGGGTAGATGCTCCTTATCCAAAAGATATGTTCCTATGCCCATCTTGGAGTTGATGAGCTCCTGAATGTGTGGAGCATACCCACAACTTCTCTTCTGGTCAGCAGCAGTCCTCTTGATTGTTTCTACAATCAAACTCATAACCTTGAACTTCTGAGGGACATCAAAAAGCTGTAGCAGGTTGATAGAATGCCCTCTGATCATCTTGTGATCTCCTGACTTGGGTAGGAGAGTGTGCCTAAGGATTGTGTTGATGGTAGGCAGACCAGACAACAAGTAATGTACTGATCCAAGCTTGTGAGTCTCCAAAGACTTATCTGGGATCTCCTTGTACATGTTTGCCATAGTGTTGTGGTCCTTCTTCTTGGTGGCATACACATCCAAGTCATCTTCATGTTCTTGAGGGGCATTTATCAGCTTGGCCCACTCCTCAACTGTGGATTGGTACCTAGTACCTTCTGACATCCAAACTATCCTCCCATCTGGATAGAAGTGGGCAGTGGAGTAAAACTGCATGATCAGCTCATCATTCCATTTTGTGAGCTTCTGCCCAACAAATTTGTCAACTCCACATGCCTTGAAGCTGTCATAAACACCTGGATAGTGATCTTCTTCCTCCTTGATGTATTCCCAATCCACCCATATCATGTCACATATAATGGGCTTCTTGTCAAGAAAAATAGTTTCATAAAAGTCTTGATGTTCCTTTGTGTGAAACCTATAATCAACTGTTGTACTCCTCCTCACAGCATAAGGATCAGACTGTCTCCACAATCTCAGTCCAGCATCCTTTCTGATGTGCATGTCTTCAGCTACTAGATGAGAATCATTATGGTCAGGAATCTTGGGCTTCAACTTCCTCAAAACAAGTGAATCGTCTTCCTCTTCTTCAGCTTGAGGCACTGGGGCCTTGTTCTTCTCTTTAGCAGGTATACTTCTGGTGTTCCTCTTGGGTTTTGGGGGCTTCTGAGCTTGAGCTTTGGGAGCAGACTTGGGCTTTGATGGAGCAGTCCCTGCCTTTATAGCATCTCCCATAAGCTTCTGAGCTTTGGGTGCTGGTGCAGCATCCTCTTCCTCTTCCTCTTCTTCAGAATCTCTCATCATTGAGGGCTTGCCATGAACTTTTGCAGTAGTGGTTCTTGCCCTCTTCTTTTTCTTGTCATCACCTGCTGCTTCACCATCATCTGATTCTATGGTGAATTTCATTGTTTCTCCTGTTGCCACCTTCCTTGGCTTTGACATTGGGATCCTCCTTGCTGGTGCCTTCTTATTTAAGCCTGGATTTGTTGCAGCAGCTGTGCCATACTCCTTTTTTAGCACCTTCTTCTTGGAGCTTACTTCCTCCTTAGTGGCAACATAATCCTCATCCTCAGATTCTGAGGTTCTCTTCTTCCTAGATCTCGTGGCTGCCTTTGGCAAGTTGCTGGGAGTGCTCCTGCTGCCATCATCAGAAGTGCTTGAGGGATCTGAACCCTCACTCGGATGCACATGTTCCTCAGACCTGTTTTGACTATCACTCTGGTTAGACATCTCTGCAAACTTACTGACAGCAGACCCTGTGAATAGATGTAGATGAGGTAGAGTGGATGAGCATCACAAAGTGCAGAGTTTTTGCAAAACAAATGACTTAAAAACTTAGTTTTAATTCTCCATAGAAAGCATTTCGGAGCTACCGATTTGTAAACTCGGTGATACCGAAGCAACTTTTGGAACCTAAACTAGTGAACTTGGTCAGACCGAGTCACAGTTCGGTGGCATCGAGACTGCTAGGGTTTCACAGAGAATCGAACTCGGTCACACCGATTTGCAGTTTTCGGTCACACCGAAAATCGCAAGTGCTATGGCCTAAGCCAAATCGGTGAGACCAATTTCTACAACTCGGTCAGTCCGAGATGGGTTCGGCGGAGACCTAACCCTAAATTTTCAAATCCAATCTAATCTAAAGGATGTTTTCAATGGATAGAGTATTTGCATACGTGGTGATGATCATGGCAGAGCAATGTGCTATGAATCAGTGGCAACGGAGGGGGAGAATTCCGTTGACGACGATGGAAACCAGCGGCGGGAGGTCGCTGGCGGCAAGGAGACGATCCGGAGACCCAAAACAGCAGAGCAGGATATGCGCGGGCTGAGAGGTTTTGAAGAAATTTCCAAAATCTCACCCGTGGGTTTTTATATCTCGACCCTATTGGTGTGACCGAGTGGAACAACTCGGTCGCACCGAGATGCAGAATCACAAGCGGTTACTGCAACTCGGTGTGACCGAAAAGTTCAAATCGGTTGCACCGAGATTGAAAACCTAGATCAACTTAGTGATCTCGGTGTGACCGAAATGGATGACTTGGTCATACCGAAATGCACAAAGAGGTTTTGGAAGTTTAAGTCTATGACGAATCGGGGACTCCGAGTGCTCCTCACACAGAGTGGTTCGAATCTGAGTTGATCAAGCTTTGTGATGTAGCATGAATAGAGTTTGAGACGAGAAAAGCATAGATAGCTAGAGGGAGTTCTTAGGCATTCTTGTCCATCCATTTGGCAAAAGAGAAAGAGCCAAACAATCAAAGCAACAAATGGATGTCCTCGAATGAGTAAAATATGCATCCAACATGCTCACACAATAAGATGGCAAATGAAATATGTGACAAAGCATGCACAACCACTCTAGCATCTATCAAGCGATTTGGCGATGACTAGGTCATCTATGAGTATATTGACTTAGGAGTCAAATGAGAACATTTGATCATAGGTCATACTCATCGTTTAAGCACAAGTGGGGTTACCACTTTTACATAAAGCATTGTTGTGTTCACATCATTAGAGTTGCTTTACCTCAATTGATTAGAGTAAATCTCCCCCTAGATGTGATATCCCCCCTAAGAGGGATGCACTAACCTTGGGTTTTTTAGATGATGACTTCATGTAGGTGTTGAATATGTAGATGCTCAATGTTGATGTACATCATTCGGAGCAATCCTTTGGAGTGAGTTGCACTTTCAATACCTACACGGGTTAGTCCCACAAGGAACAAACAAGGATATCCATAGGTTACCTTGTCCCTTGTCTTACCAACAAGAGGGTTTGGGACTCCTTGAACTAGTGCAAGATATGGAAGTTGTTTGCACTTGTCCTTGCCAAAATGATAAGAGTGAAGTATGTTGGCGGAGTCACCCTCAAGAACTCTCTAGTTCTTCTTCGTCAGGATCCACACCATCTTGATGGGAATCCTTGGAGTTGTAGTCGTACTTGATGAAGTGGAACTTGATGTAGTCTTGGGAACCCACTTGACCAAGGCCTTAGGAGCTTCTTCAAATGCACCAATCTCCTCTTGAAGCTTGTCCTTGCCCTTTAGCTTGTGGTCTTGTGGTGGAAGATCATCTTGAGCTTGTGTTCCTTGGAAAGAAGTAGGATCATACTTCTCTTGTTGAGGAACAAACTTCGTCTTGGGGTATTGATCTTCTTCCCACTCAACTCCATTGGCATTGAACTTTCATTCAAAACCAACACCTTGATTCTTCCGGTGTCTTCCTTGCTTGCATACAATTTCCTCAAATTGCTTACTTCCGGCAAGACTCTTGTAAACACCTTTCTCTATAATTCCCTTCAATAAGCTATTTTATTTCTCAAGTGTAACTTGGCTAAGAGGATCTTTAGTGGAATCAAGAGAACTACTAGAAGCAACACCATTGGATTTAGCATGATTGTTGTTACTACTAGAGGAAGAATCTTTCTTGTTCTTGTTGCTAGATTTAACTTGTGGCATGTAAGTAGACAAGAGTAAACGCTTGGTAATGTAGGAAGAACTTTTCTTGCGAAGATCATCATTGATTGCTTTTAAGAACACATGCTCTTGCTCAAGGTTGAGATTTTCAAAGCATAGCTTCTCATGAGTCTTTAAAAGTTCTCGATGATCTTCCAAGGTAGTTTCATGAGCTAACTTAAGAGTGTTTAGTTCTTTAGTTAGACGCTCAATCTCCTTCTTATCATCGTCATTTGTTTTATCTTGATTAACATGATTAATAGCAAGTTCATCATAGTTTTCATAACAAGAATTGTCAACAAGTAAATCATCATCTCCTAGCAAATCATCTTCATCACTATTGAAATCAACATACCCAGGGTGTGTTACCTTTGGACCTTTGGCCATGAAGCATCTTCCAATTCCTTCATTTGGTGAGTCAAATATGTCATAGGAGTTGGTTGACACAAGAGCTAGACCGACAACACCTTCATCTTGAGTATATTCGGAGTCGGAGTGATAACTTCTTTCGGAGTGATGGTCGGAGTCGGAGCCGGATACCCATTCACCAACATGAGCTTGATGTCTTCTTTTTGTGTAGCTCTTTGACGACTTGTCCTTCCTTTCCGAATCCTTGCTTCTCCGAGAGGGTCTTCGCTCATAACGATCATCTGTACTCTTTCTCTCTCTAGGTGGTGATTCTTCTCTTCTACTTCTTCTTTTGGGAGAATCTTCTCTTCTTTTGTAGGGAGCCATACACTCATTGGAGTAGTGTCGGGGTCTTCCACAATTCTAGCAATTTCATTCACGACTTGAAGATCTCTTGTCATTGTAGGACCTTGACTTGGAGCTTCTTTCCTTGCTTCTACTCTTGTAGAACTTGTTGAAGTTCTTCACCATTAGGCTCAATTCTTCATTGAAGGTTTGTTTCTCACTTGATGATGTGGGAGCTTCACATGAGGCTTTGTAAGCACCACTTGACTTGTTGTGGAGCTCTTCCTTATCCTTAAGTGACATCTCATGAGCAACAATTCTTCCAATGACTTCCGTTGGCTTGAGATCTTTGTAATTGGGCATCATTTGGATCAATGTGCACACGGTATCATATTTTCCATCCAAGGCTCTTAGGACCTTCTTGATGATGAATCTATCGGTCATCTCTTCACTTCCTAAGCCGGCAATCTCATTTGTGATGAGAGCAAGCCTAGAGTACATTTCAGCGACACCTTCACCATCCTTCATTTTGAACTTGTCAAGTTGACTTTGAAGCACATCCAATTTGGATTCCTTGACGGAGTCGGTACCTTCGTGCATATCAATTAAAGAATCCCAATTTTCCTTTGCATTCTCAAGGCGGCTGATTTTGTTGAATTCTTCGGGGCACAATCTGTTGAAGAGAATATCACAAGCTTGAGCATTGTATTGCAGCATCTCCAACTCTTCTGCGGTAGCTTCACAGTTTGGTTCTCTCCCATCAAAGAATTCACCTTGCAAGCCAATACACACAATATCCCAAACCGGGGGGGGGGGGGGTTATGTCCAAGAATATGCATTTTCATCTTATGCTTCCAACTAGCAAAATTAGTACCATCAAAGTAAGGTCCTCTACGGTGGTAATTTCGCTCGCTAGATGCCATACTCTCCTAGGTTGTGAAACCAAGGCTATGATCACCAAAAGCTATGGAAATCAAAGCAAATGGAGACCAAAGCTCTGATACCACTTGTAGGATCGAAAGTATGTCTAGAGGAGGGGGGGGTGATTAGACTACTGGACCAAATAGAAATCTAGCCTTTTCCCAATTTTAAGTCTTGGCAGATTTTAGCAACTTGGCACAATTCAAGTAATCAACCTACACGTGCAATTCTAAGAGTATAGCAGCGGAATGTAAACCAATTGCATATGAAGGTAAAGGGAGGAGTTTGGAGGGAGCAAATGCAATGTAGACACGGAGATTTGTTATCTGTGGTTCCGATAGGTGGTGCTATCGTACATCCACGTTGATGGAGACTTCAACCCACGAAGGGTAACGGTTGCGCGAGTCCACGGAGGGCTCCACCCACGAAGGGTCCATGAAGAAGCAACCTTGTCTATCCCACCATGGCCATCGCCCACAAAGGACTTGCCTCACTAGGGTAGATCTTGACGAAGTAGGCGATCTCCTTGCCCGTACAAACTCCTTGGTTCAACTCCACAATCTTGACGGAGGCTCCCAAGTGAAACCTAACCAATCTAGGAGAAACCACTCTCCAAAAGGTAATAGATGGTGTGTTGATGATGAACTCCTTGCTCTTGTGCTTCAAATGATAGTCTCCCCAACACTCAGCTCTCTCTCATAGGATTGGATTTGGTGGAAAGAGGGTTTGAGTGGAAAGCAACTTGGGGAAGGCTAGAGATCAAGATTTATGTGGTTGGAATGGAATATCTTGACCTCAACACAAGTGTAGGTGGTTCTCTCTCAGAAAATGTATGTTGGAAGTGTAGGCATGTTCTGATGGCTCTCCTCACGAATGAAGAGTGGGTGGAGGCTGTCGGTGTCAAAACCGGCGGATCTCGGGTAGGGGGTCCCGAACTGTGTGTCTAGGATCGATGGTTACAGGAGACAGGGGACACGATGTTTACCCAGGTTCGGGCCCTCTCTATGGAGGTAATACCCTACTTCCTGCTTGATTGATCTTGATGAATATGAGTGTTACAAGACTTGATCTACCACGAGATCGTAATGGCTAAACCCTAGAAGTCTAGCCTGTATGACTATGGTAATGAGTATATGCTTTCCGGACTACATCCTCCGGTTTATATAGACACCGGGGGAATCTAGGGTTACATAGAGTCGGTTACTTAAGAAGGAATCTTCATAGTCGGTCGCCAAGCTTGCCTTCCACGCCAAGGAGAGTCCAATCCGGACACGGGTACAGTCTTCGGCCTTCATGTATTCGTAGCCCATCAGTCCCGCCCATGGATAACAGGCCGGACGCCCGAGGACCCCTTAGTCCAAGACTCCCTCAGTAGCCCCGGAACCTGGCTTCAATGACGAGGAGTCCAGCGCGCAGATTGTCTTCGGCATTGCAAGGCGGGTTCCCCTTTCCGAACCCCAAGATAGTCTTCAGATGTAATGACTGTATCCGGACCTGTATACACAACTGCAGAGGATATAATATTTCACGAGTTCAATCCGCTGACAACTTTTTGGTAATATGACATCGCGCCTGCTCGGCCAATATTTTTGAACCGTTAGCTGGCCCGTCGTGCCACGTCTCGAGACGTGGTTTTATTGGCATGTCTTATCCAAGCGGAGATCGTGTCTCCCCCTTTTTTGGGGGATTCTTGCCAACTCGGACATGGGTAACCCAACCGTCGCTTGGGTACAACTCCTTGGGAATAGGCAAGTCTTGAGGCCCAGGAGGAGACCTTTGATATTCACAGCCTTTATATAGGGGTACAGACCCGTCTTTTTCTTTCACGCTTGCTTCTTCCTCAACCCTTGCTACCTCGAGTTCCAGCACCGGGGTTTCAGTTGCCACAAGCCCTAATCATGTCCGGATCCAGCCGTCAAGGCCGGTGGGTAGCTTCTTCTGTCATGGAGGGAGATATTGCAAAGCTTCGGGCGGTGAGGTATCCGACCGCAGAAATCCATCATCGGCTTCCTACCGAGGGGCAGGTTATTCCCACCCCCAGATCCGGTGAGAGGGTCGTGTTCGTGTCCCACTTCCTCCGCGGGTTAGGGTTTACACTTAACCCCTTCGTCCGAGGGCTCATGTTCTATTACGGACTAGATTTTCACGATCTAGCCCCGGACTCTATTCTTCTTATCTCGGCGTTTATCGTCACGTGCGAAGCCTTCCTCCGAACTCCTCCGCACTTCAGCTTGTGGCTCAAGACCTTCAATGTGAAGCTGCAAGTGATAGAGGGGGAGCAAGCTGAGTGTGGTGGTGCTACAGTGAGCAAGCTTGCTAGCGCTGTTTGGTTGAAAGGATCCTTCGCCAAATCTTCTGCTTTATGGCAGCAGGGGTGGTTCTATATCACCAAGCCCCGCGACTCCAAGTGGGCAGCTGCGCCTGCATTTCGATCCAGTCCCCCAATTTAGCTTGCATCGTGGATTAATAAGGGGTTGGACTGGGGATCAACGGACGAGGTGCGAACTCTGCAAAGTCGCATCCGAAGCCTCATTGAGAGGGACATCAATATCGTCAACGTTGTTCAAGTAATGCTAGTTCGTCGGACCCTATCGTGCCAGCGACGGCCTCTCCGCCTGTGGGAGTTCAATCGAGAAGGGCCGCGGATTCTTCAGCACTTCTTCAGCACTACGCACGAAGGAATGTGGAAATTATTCTTCGGGAAACGAAGGCAATGGCCGGACACCACCGAAGAGGTCGGCCTAGACTGTAATCATCCTGATACCCCGGTAAGTACACGTTTGCCGAATACCTCATAATTAGATACCCAGTGGCAAGATACTGACCGAATCATCCTTTTTCAGGGCTGGATAAAGAAGGTGGAACAGATTAGGTGTCCGGCTCCCCTTCCTGAAGACTCAGCTAATCCTGTGCTAACAAGGATGTTGGCCTCGTCACCATATCAGGCGCCGGCAAGGGAGGGCAAAGAGGAGAGCGAAAAGACCCGGGATGACCTTTGTTCTGGAAGTAAGTCGGATACTGAGTCCGGAGAAATCGACCTTTCCTCGCCTGAAGATAGAGGCGAAAGTGGAGCCAACATCCCTTCTCCGAGTAGGAGGAAAAGGGCCGCCTCCGAAGGTTGGGAGGGGCGATCCCCCAAAAGGGGAAATTGCCACCGTTGAGCGGCTTGGGTTTGGAAAGCGACGCCGTTGAACAGCTCCGACAAGGGGACAAGCCCTCGGCCAAACCGTAAGTGAATCCAGAATACTTTGATAGCGTCCCGCTCCTTTGCCATTACCGAAGATATACTTAACGCGTCCGTGCATTTTTACAGGTCGGCGCACAGTGTTTCTGGGCAATCCTCTTCTTTGGGAGGTCTCCTCCCAGAGATGATGGAGAGCGAGACACCTCCCCCAACCTCCTCACCCAATAAGGCGGACGACTCTGAAGTGTCGTCACGGAGGGTTCTTCTTGATCAACAAGTTACGCAGGGGATAAAAGAGGTAGTACCCGAAGGTGGATTTCCGACCGTCCGAGATTCTAGGGCTGATAATAAAGGCCCCGGACTGTCTGGCTCGCAGCCGACGGTGATTCTGGAGACGGGTGAATAGATTCCTTCAAAGGATGGTGGTGCTCCTAGAGCGGCTTCCGGAGACCCGGAGGCTCCAGATATATTGCGGGACATGTTGCGAAAAGCATTTGTCTCGAGAGAACAGCGTACCTTGATGGGTAAAGTGGTTGAGAAGATTTTTCTGCAAAGAGCGGATTGAATGAAGCCTTCATGAGCCTGCTAAAAGGCTTCGAGGTTTGTGATATAATATTTCCAGCTATGTTTTATTTGCAAAGATGCACCTGTGTATAGGTAGTAGCCCCTGAGACTCTGGTTGGCTTCCACTGGGAAGAGAATCGGAGGATCAAAAAGGATTACTCAAGGACTGATCTGATGAACTAGAATACAGGCTGTTTCCCCCTTAGCTACTTCCCAGACTATGGATATTGCCGAGCTGCAGCGGAAGCTTGATGTAGCAGGGGATGACCTTGCGTTAATCAATATGCGTCTTGACGAGTCGCAAGGTATGTATTTGGGGCAATCCCCATAAATATTTTGTGGTATAAGCATGATGCTAAAATCTGTATGCTGGAATATGCGTGGCTGTAGATGGTGCTGCCGCCGTTGAAGTTCTTCGAGCGGAGCTGGCTTGGGCCAAGGAGCAGGCCCGGTGTAGCAATGCGACTGCCGAAAAGGCATCGGCTGAGTTAAAAGCCGAACAAGCTGCACGGCACCAAGACGACAAGAAGATATCCACAATGACGCTCGAACTGGAGAATGCTACTGGCCGCTGTGAATTTCTGGAGAAGGAGAGTAAAGCCTTAACGGCTGAACTGGACAAGGCCTTACAAGAGGCAAGAGAAGCGCGGTCGGAATCCAGAGCAACCCGTGAGGAGATCCGGCAAGCTAGGGAGTTTGCGACTGGTAAGCCATTTCTGCTGCAAGCTAAGTTCGGTGATCCGAACTATGCTCAGCTTAACCAAGTGTGGAGCTCTCCGGACGAGTTTTTAGACCTACCGAAGAGTTCTTCTGATGCGGCGCAGTATTACCAAGCGCGAGATGGGTATGCAACGGAGAAGCTTTTTTGGTCGCAGTTTGGCGCATCAAAGCGCCCTCTGTTGCTCAATGAACAGATGTCCCAATGGGCCGAACTTCATAGGATATCCGGTGCTGCCATGAAGGACGTCATAATCCGGCTGTGGCCAACCGAGCCTGTTCCGAATAGCTACTTCGGTTTGGTGCAAAGGCTTGTTGACGCGGTGCCGCGTATCGACGCTGTGAAGCGATCGGCGTGTATTGAGGGTGCATGGATGGCTTTTGCCCGAGTCAAGGCATTCTGAGGGAATATGAAGGCCATCGATGTTGCGGCGAAGAGTCCACCCAAGGGCAAGGACCGTCCTGAACCGGAGCATTATTTTGAAGACGTCCTGGAGGCCGCCCGCTTGATAGAGGGTCAGTGCTCAAAAAACATAATGTTCGAGTGAGGTGTATGAGAATTGTAAAAGACCATTTTATAGTTAATATATTTTATGTTTTGCTTGAAAGCTTGAATTCCTCCTGTGCGGCCGTTTTAATATAATCTGAAAGTTTTCCAGTCATCGGCTTCAGCCCCCTCGTAGGAAGTACAGGGGTGTTCAGAAAAGCATTTAATCACTTTTATCCAACGTCTTGGTCCATAAAGGAGGTGACAATGCGGCGAACCAGGCAATCAGACTATAGGGCATTAACACTTTCACTTAGCCATAGGAGTTTTATGGTGGGACTACGACATAGCCCCTGGTATGTATGCGGTGTATGGTACCTTACATATTTGATCTGAAAAAGATCCTTCTTGCGACACGGAGAACCGTTAAAGATTCTAATAAGTCGTCAAGTGGTTGACCAGCTCTCGCCGCATCATGACAGTCAGTTTTCGGCTTTCTCTACTGAGGTACTTGATCAGATGAACCGGAAGCACAATCGCAGTAGTTCTCCCTTTACTACCCTATCGATAGAGCGGAACGTAGGGTAGCAAGCACGGAGCCGGGCAACCCAACTATTGACCCAAGACAATGATTCGGAGCTGATGCATATAAGGCCAAACTTGCGACGCCGAAGTACACTGTAGAGCTGTTCGGGCTTTTGCTGGCAACTCATTTGTTCCCATACCGATCCCCTGGCAGGTTATGCCAAGGTATATCTGTGAGACAACCATGGGAGCCGTATTCAGTGGCGAAACAACACGGATGATTAATTCGGATACTGTTTATTGGGAGCTGAGCGATATGCCAATGATTACTTATTATATATATAAAAGCCATCCTCCCGGCTATTTGACATGCTCGGGGTCGGAGGCGGAGGAACAGGCATAGTATAGGCTCAAAATAGAGAGTGCGGTCTACAAAAGTTATTTTGGACCTCCTGTCGCACGTCTGTGCCGCCAGTCCTCGGCGGGGGGAATCTTTGATGGAAATAGCCCCTTAGGTGAGTGTACGGATCCGGACTCCGATAGCGCCAGTTTCAAATGTTTGTCCTGTTCGTCACCTGTTTTTAAGGGATAGTGAAGGAAGAAATAAAAATAAAATGGATAAAAAATGTTACGGGGGTGCTTGCAGGCTTGTCCGTAGTGTGCTTCTGCCAATGCCCATGGTATCTTGAGTGCGTAGTGATGTATGCGCGGCACAAATTTTGCAAGTGTACGAGGTGGGCGGTGGAAGCCGGACTGCTATTTTTGCTCCGGGAGTAGTTGATCCTCGGGTGGAAATTGCTTCTGGCCCTCGGTATTTCGTTGGTGAACCTCTCCGTCGTCCCTGTCGCCTGGCGGCCTCTTCCCCTTATGTTCGGCGTTGAGCTTGCCGGCCTGTTTAAAGACCTAGCAGTTTCTGTTAGTATGATTAGCTGGTTTACCGGGGTGGCCATGAATCTGGCAGGGTCGGTCCAATATCCTGTCTAGGTTGGATGGTTCGTCTCGGTTTGCCTTGAATGGCTTCTTCCGTTGACCGGGCTTAGGGTTGCTGAATCTGGCGTTGACCGATGTGTCGCGTGATCTTTCATTATCATTGCGACTGTTGTGTTTGCTTCGTCGTGGTTTGCAGTTGCCATCTCGGATTTCGGAAGTGCCCGGGTCGTTGGCGATGTTGCTTCTACGAGAGAGCCAGCTGTCTTCTCCCGCGTAGAAGCGGGTCATTAGAGCAGTAAGGGCTGTCATGGATTTAGGTCCTTCTTGTCCGAGGTGTCATGCTAGCCATTCGTCCCGGACGCTGTGTCTGAAGGCCGCAAGGGCTTCTACGTCTGGACAATCGACGATTTGGTTCTTTTTGACTAAGAACCGAGTCCAGAGCTTCCTGGCTGATTCTCCGGGATGCTGGACAATGTGGCTTAGGTCATCAGCGTCTGGTGGCCGGACATATGTTCCTTGGAAGTTGTCAAGAAGGCTTCTTCCAAGTCTTCCCAGCTGCCTATGGAATTTTCAGGCAGGCTGTTTAGCCAGTGCTGAGCTGGCCCTTTTAGCTTTAGTGGGAGGTATTTGATGGCGTGGAGGTCGTCTGATAAAATCTTCTATCCATACCGCGGGATCGGTTGTTCCGTCGTATGATTCAATATTGACGGGTTTGAATCCGTCGGGGAATTCATGATCCATTACTTCATCGGTGAAGCAAGGAGGGTGTGCGGCGCCTCTATGCTGGGCCACACAACGACGCAACTCCGAAGGAGCCCATTTGCGGTTTTCGTCTCGGGCGTGGCTAGGTTTGTCACGTCTAAATAGGTAGCCCTTGTCGCGTGTCGAGGCATGCCCTCGCGATCCATAGATCGATCTTGCATGTCCTGCTCTACTATCCGAGTCCCGTCAGCGGTCGTCAGTACATCCATGAGCTGTGTTATTCTTGTCTTTGCGGCGAGGTGGGGCGGTTTGGTATTCGGCTTGAGTTGCCTCTTTATCCAGACAGAGTTGTCAACGACCTGCCGCAGTGTGTGATGATGGTACGGGCCCCAACGCCTCGTCATCAGACTGAGGTAGCGATATATGCTTCGGGTAGCTTTTGGCTGGGCCACTAAGGCCATATTCTTCGGCGGCCAGGACTTCGGTCCATCTGTCGTTGAGTAGGTCTTGGTCAGCTTGAAGCTGCTGCTGCTTCTTTTTCAGGCTCCTCGCAGTAGCTATTAGCCTGCGCTTAAAGCACTCCTACTCGAGGGGTTCTTCGGGTACGATGAAGTCTTCGTCGCCGAGGCTTACCTCGTCTTCGGAGGGCGGAAGGTAGTTGTCGTCCTCCGAATTGTCGCTGGGCAGGGCCTGTTCATCGGGGCTGGCTTGCCCGTTTTCTTGTTCCTCCTATTCGGATCTTGCTCCAACATGGTCTTCATTGCATTCGGCAGCGTCCGGAGTACTTTTTTCTCCGGTGCTAGCGTTGTTGCGATGTGACTTGGAGCGGCATTTAGGGCGCCGGTACTTAGACTGTATCTCAGGAGGTTTATTCTCAACTGGATCTCCTTTGTCATCGTCGCCAGCTTTTTTGAGTGTGTCAACCATGTACATGTCGTACGAGGGGGTGGCTGTCCCATGTCTGGTGACTGGCGGGTCTTGGCCTTGCTCCTTGTCAGCATCGTCGTCTATACCGTCAATGTCTTCGGGTCCATTATCAGGCATGTCGGTTAAGTCCTCGACAGTGGCTATGACGTGGGTGGCGGGTGGGAAGCGAAATTCTCCATTATCAGCCTCCAGCTCAAACCGAACATAGTTCGGTTGTGAGTCCCCCGCCAGAGACAGGTTTTTTTAATGAATTTAGTACATCGCCGAAGGGCGAGTGTTGGAAGATATCTATGGCGCTGAACTCGAAGATCGATGGCCGATCCAGCTCTGAGCCCACGGGCGTGCGCGGTTCGGAACTTATAGCCGGAGACGAGTCCGGAATTCCGTTGACCCTAACATTGCGAGGTGCCGTGTCCGTGTGCGGCTCCAACGCCGCAGATTCTGCGGTTTCGGATGGCGCGATCTACTCCGGATCTAAGGCCGTAGCAGTTACAGGAACCATCTCCTGAATATGGTCCGATGATAGATTTAAGTCATGCTCATTGGAACGAGGGGGAGCGATCGTCGTGGTCTCAAATCTGTTGAAGATCAAGTCTCCACGGATATCCGTGACGTAGTTCAAGCTTCCAAATCTGACCTGGTGGCCAGGGGCGTAGCTATCGATCTGCTCCAGGTGGCCAAGCGAGTTGGCCCGCAGTACGAAGCCGCCGAATACGAAAATCTGTCCGAGGAGGAAGGTTTCTCCTTGGACGGCATCACTATAGACGATCGAAGAGGCCATCGAACCTTTCGTCAATGACACAGTGAAACTCTCAATGAAAGCACCAATGTCGGTGTCAAAACCGGTGGATCTTGGGTAGGGGGTCCCGAACTGTGCGTCTAGGATCGATGGTTACAGGAGACAGGGGACACGATGTTTACCCAGGTTCGGGCCCTCTCTATGGAGGTAATACCCTACTTCCTGCTTGATTGATCTTGATGAATATGAGTGTTACGAGACTTGATCTACCACGAGATCGTAACGGCTAAACTCTAGAAGTCTAGCCTGTATGACTATGGTAATGAGTATATGCTTTCCGGACTACATCCTCCGGTTTATATAGACACCGAGGGAATCTAGGGTTACATAGAGTCGGTTACATAAGAAGGAATCTTCATAGTCGGTCGCCAAGCTTGCCTTCCATGCCAAGCAGAGTCCAATCCGGACACGGGTACAGTCTTCGGCCTTCATGTCTTCGCAGCCCATCAGTCCGGCCCATGGATAACAGGCCGGACGCCCGAGGACCCCTTAGTCTAGGACTCCCTCAGAGGGGTATATATAGCCTCCACACAAAATCTAACCGTTACACAGAAATCACCAAACTCGGTGGGACCGAATCAGAAAACTCGGTCAGACCGATTTAGTTCAAAATGTGAACGTTAGGATTTTCGTTGGGACCGACATGTCAACTCGGCGGGACCAATTCCATTAGGGTTAGGGCATAACGTAATCTCAGTGAGACCGATTACACAAACTCGGTGGGACCGATTTTGGTAATAAGCAAACAGAGAGTTGGTCAGGCAAACTCGGTGGGACCAATTCGCTCATCTCGGTTAGACCGAAACGTTACGAAGGGGTAACAGAGAGTTTGCATTGCAATTTCGGTGGGACCGACCGCTCATCTCGGTTAGACCGAAACGTTACGAAGGGAAACAGAGAGGTTGCAGTCCCATCTCGGTGAGACCGAGATCCCTATCGATGAGACCGAAGCGACTAGGGTTTGTGGCAATGGCTATGTCAAGTGAACTCGGTGGTGCCGGATAGGAAATTTCGGTGGGGCCGAGTTTGACTTTTGGTTTGGGACATATGTGGATATGAGAAAGTAGTTGAGGGTTTTGGAGCATATCACTAAGCATTTTGAGCAAGTAACTCATTAAGCAACACCTCATTCCCTTTTAATAGTATTGGCTTTTCCTATGGACTCAGTGTGATCTTGGTTCACTAAAGGTAAAATGTAGAGTCTTGACTTGAGCCAACATGTGTCCTTAGCATTTTGAGGGGTCCACATTCCTAATCCATGCCATGCCAATCATTGAGCTTTCCTGAAATATTTAACTTGAAATAGCATTAGCTCAATGAGCTATATGTTGTTAGGAATTACCAAAACCACCAAGGGATAGTTGCACTTTCAGAATCCTTTGATGCAAACTATAAACTATTTAAGAATCAGAATGGTGGAGTATTTGCCAGGTATATCGGTACTAACTGCAGGAACGTACCACCTTTGTAGAAGATTTGGGTGCCCAAAAGTTGTCTTGAGAAGCTTCCTGTGAATGTCATCATGACACCACCTGGGAAGAAGACAAAACCCAGACCAAAGGCTTCATATGGTCCAAAGGCTTCATATAGACACATGACTCACCAGAGTCACCCTAACGCCAATGTTTTGCAGGGAAACCATACTCAGACTTATGAATATGAGCGTGTTTCATCAAACCGCTATGTTCATAAGACCAAGAACTTTTCTGCTTATTCTTATGAGTATTATTCACCTCCTGCAAGGCTATTTGCTAGGGCTCCAAAGCCGAATTTCTCAGATGCTGCACTTAGACTCATTGCTTCTAAGCCACCCCTGAAGATGTGGGTGGTTAAGAAAAAATAACTCTCTTTTGCAGGGAAAGGTCTCCCGCCGAATATCAAAGGTTTCTGATGCTTATGCCGGGGACCTAAAACATCTTGTGGGACGCAAGATAAAATGTCTGAATGGTCTTACTATGTATTTCGTCCCGGGATTTCTTGACAAACATCCTATCTACCCTAACCAGGATCTAAACTTTCATAATATGCTTGTTCGTCAAATGTTTATGCTTCACATTTCCCTCGGTGAAGCCTATCCCCCTAACTGCACTGTACGGTACGACACCAAAGACTTTTGAGTGGATTATGGACAGTGGATGCACTAACCACATGACTGGTGATCAAAGTCTACTTATGGATACAACGCTCCGCCCGTCTCACAAGAGTCACATCACATTTGTTGACACTGGTAAAAGCAAGGTATTGAGCCTAGGTAGAGTTGCAATCTCAAAGGATCAACACATGGATAAAGTGATGCTTGTTGAATCCCTTGGTTTCAACTTAATGTCTGTCTCAATGCTTTGTGACTTGAACATGATTGTGATATTTGAAAAATATCATTGCCTTGTGCTTATGGAATCTAACAAATCTCTAGTCTTCGAAGGGTATCGAAAGGATGATCTGTACATGGTAGATTTCTCAGCAGGGCCACAGTTGGCCGTATGTCTTCTAGCAAAAGCTTCAGAGTGTTGGCTCTGGCATTGGAGGCTAGGACATGCGGGCATGAGGAACCTATACACTCTAGCAAAGAAGAAGCATGTCATAGGCATCATCAAGTTCAAGAAGGATCATTTATGCGGTGCCTGCGAAGCTGGAAAGAGGACTCGGACCAAGCATCCCTCGAAGACAATCATGACGATGACACGTCCCTTCGAGCTGCTTCACATGGACTTATTTGGCCCTACTCACTACTCTACCCTCACTACCACTGCTTGCCTCTATGGCTTCATCATTGTTGATGATTACTCGAGATATACATGGGTGCACATAATTCTCTACAAGAATGATGTGCAGGATGTCTTCAGACGATTCGCCAATCGTGCCATGACCAACTATGGCATCAAGATCAAGCACATCAGAAGTGACAACGACACAAAATTCAAGAACACTGGCCTCGACGCCTATCTTGACACATTGGGCATCACACATGAGTTCTCAACTCCTTATACACCTCAGCAGAATGGCATCATGGAGCGCAAGAACAGAACCCTCATTGAGATGGCACGGACGATACTTAATGAGTACAAGACACGAAGGAAGTTATGGCCTAAAGACATTGATATAGCATGCCATGTCATCAACCATGTTTATCTTCACAAGCTTCTAAAGAAGACATCATATGAGCTCCTGACTAGTATGAAGCCAAACGTCAGCTACTTCAGAGTATTTGGTGCTAGGTGCTGGATCAAGGATCCGCATCACACTTCAAAATTTGCACTGAAAGCACATGAAGGCTTTATGCTTGGCTAAGGAAAGGATTCACACTCCTACACAGTCTTCAACCTCTTTCACTATAAAGTGGTTGAAACTATGGATGTGCGGTTCGATGAGACTAACGGCTCGCAGAGAGAGCACCTGCCAAATGTGCTAGATGAAGCCTCACCAAGTGAATCTATCAAGCTTATGGGTACTGGAGAAATCATACCTTCAGAGGCACATGCTGAAGAGGAAATCATCACTTCTGCACCTAATCAACCCGAAGAAACTGCTCAGCCTGAAGCCAATGCCGAAGATGAAGACAATGATCAGCAAGGGCAAAATCTTCGTCTAGTTCATCCTCGTGTTGCAAATGAAGTACAAATTGAGAAGATAATTGATAGCATCAATGCACCTGGTCCACTCACTCGTTCGAGAGCAACACGGCTAGCAAATTTCGGTGGGCACTTTGCATTTGTCTCTATATCTGAACCCAAGAAAGTTGATGAAGCCTTCATGGAATCTGAATGGATTCAAGCTATGCAAGAAGAGCTTCAACAGTTCGAGCTGAACAATGTTTGGGAGCTAGTGAAGCGTCCTGATCCTCGCAAGCACAATATCATTGGCACCAAATGGATATATCGCAACAAACAAGATGAGCATAGTCAAGTCGTCAGAAACAAGGCTTGTCTCGTTGTTCAAGGTTACACTCAAGTTGAAGGGATTGACTTCGATGAAACATTTGCTCCTGTGGCTAGGCTTGAAGCTATTCGCATTCTGCTAGCCTATGCCAACCACAACAACATTCTTCTATACCAAATGGATGTAAAGAGTGCCTTTCTCAACGACAAAATTGAAGAAGAAGTGTATGTTGCACAACCACCTGGTTTTGAAGACCCAAAGCGTCCTAACATGGTATACAAGCTCAATAAGGCACTGTATGGCCTCAAACAAGCACCTCGAGCCTGGTATGACACAGTCAAAGACTTCCTGAAGAGCAAAGGCTTCAAACCTGGTTCTCTAGATCCCACTCTATTCATGAAAACATATGATGGTGAACTGTTTGTATGCCAAATCTATGTGGATGACATTATCTTCGGCTGCACTGACAAGAGATACAGTGATGAGTTTGGGCATATGATGCAAGAGCAATATCAGATGTCCATGATGGGTGAGCTAAAATTCTTCCTCGGTCTTCAAATTCGTCAGTAGAGCAATGGCATCTTCATTTCACAAGAAAAATATCTCAAATATTGCGTGAAGAAGTTTGGAATGCAAGACTGCAAAGGGTACACGACACCAATGCCAACCAAAGGTCAATTGGGTCCCGACGACAATGGTAAAGAGTTCGATCAAAAGGTATACCACTCCATGATTTGTTCTTTACTCTATTTATGTGCATCTAGGATAGATATAATGCTTAGTGTTTGCATGTGTGCCCGATTTCAAGCGACACCAAAGGAATCGCATCACTTAGCCGTGAAGCGAATTCTTCGATATTTGGCTTACACCCCAACACTAGGATTATGGTATCCAAAGGGCTCAGAGTTTGATCTAGTTGGATTCTCAGATGTTGATTATGCTGGTGACAAGGTTGATCGCAAGTCCACACATCAGGAACATGTCACTTTCTTGGACGATCTCTTGTCTGTTAGTCTTCAAAGAAGCAGAATTGTGTATCCCTCTCTACTATTGAATCTGAATACATTGCTGCTGGATCTTGTTGCGCTCAACTTCTATGGATGAAGAAAACTCTTAAGGACTATGGCATCCACCTGAAGCATGTGCCACTTTACTGCGACAATGAAAGCGCCATCAAGATTGCCAACAACCCAGTTCAACACTCGAAGACAAAGCACATTCAGATCCGTCATCACTTTATCAGAGATCATGTCATGAAGGAAGATGTTGATAGGATGGCTCCCACCTCCCCGCCGCCCCCTAACCCTAGCCACCCACCACCTTCGGCAATCTCCACATCTCACCGTGGGAATTGCCATCTGACCGGCTCATCTTCTCCGGCGTCTTCCACCGTGCCTCCTGGTTATTTTCTCCATCATGGCGGTCCATGCTGCACTCTCCATGGGGTTGGATTTCTCCCCGGGGATGAAGCTGTCTCAAGAGATCCATCGCACCTTCAACAGATCGGTGCACCCCATGAAGGATACGGGCCACTTCACCATGGCGGTCTCATTTGCAAGGCACTCCTTCCGTCTGGACATGGAGAATGTTGGTCTTGCACTTGAATCTGCTATTGGCGGCTATTGTTCTCAGCTTAAGGTATCTTATCTTAATGTTGGAGTTTTTTCGTTCAATGTGTCATGCAAAGAGGTGGGGTTCTTTATCTTGCATCAGCGAAGCTTTGTTTGCCCGCAATTCAAATGCTTCTTTCATCTTTGGGGCCATGGTGGTCCTGATTGGGAAAAGGAGTTTAGGCTTTGGCAATCGGAATGCAACCAAGAGTGGACGTTAGTTAGCCCTTCTAAGAGGAGAGCTCGCCTTGGTTTGGAGGCGATGAAACATGCTCTGACTAAGTCTTCTCTATGCTCTCGATCCTTTGGATCTCACCCTCATAATCATGTCAAGTTTGCTACGTTCATGAAATACCCTGCCTGGAAAGGTTACAATTACGGGCCAACGGCCACGGAGGTGGTCACCGTCCGGGAGGCAGGGTATGAGGTCTCTGAACGTGAGGTTGTTTCATCTCCGGTGCAGGCATCTTCGCCGGCGGCGACACTTTTGATCCAATTTGGTTCGTTACTGCCTTCTCCGCAGGGTGTATCTCATGCATGCACCACTGCCGGATTTCCTGGAAAACTGTTGTTCCCTGCAACGGAAAGTTTAGATTCACCTCCATCGATTTCCGCTGTGGCCTTGGGCTCTGACACGGCCTCTGGCCCATCTGTGGCTTTGGGCCCTGACACGGCCTTGGGCTCCAGTGCTCAGCCCATATGTCTTTCTGATGATGAGGGGGGCAGCCCAACATCGCCGGCGATTCGGTTTCCCTCTCCAAAAGAATTTGCTAGTGATTTACAAAGTTTTCATGAGATGATTGAGGATATTGCTGCAAGCTACTGGGATTGTCAGAATTGTTTGGGTATGCGCCACAAGTCAGAGACCTGCATCAACCCGGTCCGTTGTAGAAATTGTTTTCGGTCCGGTCACATTAAAAAAGATTGCACCGGCCACGCTCCTGACACATCCCTCTGGGTGCCTAAAGTCCCATCGCCGGGTTTTGGAAATCGAGCACACAAGGAAATTAACTCTGCTTCCCTTGCCTCTTCGGTTTCCCAAGACCAAACAACTCCCGAGCAGAAAACCCCAGACCCTGCTACTCCGCCGCCCTCACCATTGCCGCAGCCGACGCCAACGTCTCCCCAAGCTTCTTCACGCTTTGTTCTCCACCCGCCGCTCCCAATGGCGGTGTACGAGATCGATCCGTTTCGGTTCATCCCGGCTGGCTTCGACATTGTGGATGGTGGCGCAGATCGTCTGCCCCGTACCTTCTACACTCCGGCGACCCCTCCGCCCCGCATGCACGAGCAGTATATGGCGGCCATCGTTGAGCTTGTTCCACCTGCTTATCTCGTCAGAGTCCGTCGGCAGCAGGTGCTTAACTTCCTGGTACAGGCCATGCACATCCCTGTCTTATCTGCTCAAACATGGTTTCAAGGAGTTGGTTTATTTGAGATGGAAGATCCTGTCGTTCGTGGCTCTTTTACTATGCACCCACCGTTTCCTCTGGGTCTGGATGAGGATGGTAATGAGTTTTTTTGTTCGATTCATACCACACAATCAGGGGGAGCCTTTCAGAGCTCTGCATGGTCATAGACAAGGATGGTTAATGTTCATTGGGATTCCCCTGGATTATCGCAACACGCAGTGTATTGCTGACATGGTTAGTACTTTTGGCCAATTCCACTATTGGAACAGTATGGATAGGTGCAAGGTCAGATCCCTAGTTCGTGCGTCTTTTCCTGATAACGCTCTGGTTCCACGCTCGGTTGTGTTTCGTGAGTTTGCCAATTGGGGAGGGACAGTTGTTTCTTGGACAGCGGGTTGCTATATTCTAGATGGAGACTTTGCAGAAGCTATGATACCTGCTGATGAGGATCCCATGCCCTTGGATGGCAATCCACATCCTATGCCAGGGGCAAATCCTCCACCCCAGCCTTTTTGGGCAATGCCTCCTTACCCTGCTTTGGGATGGAACGCTGTGCCCCCTGGACATGATCAAGGGCACAATGCGGGTGCTAATGGCTGGGCACAGAACATGAACAACGATGCTGGTTGGGGGCCATGGGAAGAACCTGCTCAGCAGCCGGAACCTGCTCCTGTGCAAGACCCAATCGCACAGGATCAGAACTCCATGATATCGAATCCTTCGTTGGACTCGGATGGTGATGATGACACGGCGGAGGTGCAACAGCCTATGATAAATCTTCACCCAGTTGGTCCCTTGGATCCCATTAACTTGGGGATTGTTCGTGTCTTCTTTGGACCCGTTCTTCCACCGACTATGATCTGGGAACGCTCCTTCAAGTCCCTGCTACCTGAGTTTGCAGTCCTGAATGTTCCATGCTTTCTTCCAGGGCTTTCTCTGCCGCCAGTGCCTGTTAAGTTCGACTCTGTCTTGGAGCAGCAATGGTTGTCTGTGGTTAATAACAAGAAGCGCTCTTCTGTGGTGCTCCAGGAGCTCACTGATGACACGATCTGCTTGGACTCGCAGCCTATAGGACATACGCAAGATATGCCGGAGCAGAGTTCTGAACCGCAAGTGCAGGATGAGTTTCAGTTCACATCTGTCACACCATCACCTTTGGGGAAGAGACTGCGGCAGCCTCGTTCGAAGCGTACGGCCACAATGGTAGAGGAGACCCTGGATTTTTCAGCCAGAGGGATGACTCGCAACTGCGCCAAGAGAACTCGTATGAAACCAACATCTAGAATCGAATCTCTACCTTGCAAGCAGTTGGCGAGGCTCTTGGCATCGCCCCGGAAGAATTGACGGTGGAGAAGCTTATGGCTTCTCCTAAATCTGACCTAAAACAAGATAGTTCCAATGATGAGTGAACTTTTCTATGCAGCTTTGGGGCATCGGATCTATTGGGTCTTTTGTCGTTTTGTTTTATTATCGCTCTGTAGGCCTGAACCTCTGAAATTTTATGATCGTGCTGTCCGTGGCTATGCTGAGAATTGTACTCTGCTGTTAAGCGGCCCAGTTGGTTACTTTCTTATTATTTTAGTTATCTATGGGGACTACAATGTTTCGTAATTGGTCTATTCTGTGTTGGAATGTGTGTGGTTTGAACTCACTGGCTAGACAGCGTGATGTTAGAGCTAAGATTGAAGAAAGTCACTGCTCCATAATTTGTCTGCAGGAGACTAAATGTGAAAACTTTGACATCCGAAAGATTAGGTCATTCTGCCCTAGACGCTTTGACCAATTTGCCCTTTCTCCCTCGGTGGGTGCTTCTGGTGGTATTCTGATCATTTGGAACTCCTCTGTTTTTGAAGGCCAGCTAGTGGAAATTCAGCGTTTCAGTGTGGTTGTTTCATTTAAGTCTGTTCATAATTCAGAAAAATGGACAATGGTTTCAGTCTATGGGCCATGCGAGGGGCAACCTAGAGATGATTTTGTTAGCTGGCCATACCATCTGTCTATCCCTTCTGACGAGAATTGGATGCTCCTAGGTGATTTCAATTTTATTCGTTCCTCGGATAACAGAAATCAACCATGAGGAGATATAAATGATATCTTTCTTTTTAATGAGGTCATCGGACATCTTGGTCTTCTAGAATTGCCGATCAAGGGGAGGAGTTTCACCTGGTCCAATATGCAGCACATACCCCTTCTTGAACAGCTTGATTGGTTCTTTACCACCTCGGATTGGATTTCTCGTTATCCTAACACCGTGGTCTTTCCTCTAGCCAAAACTGCTTCGGATCACGTGCCTTGTGTGGCGTCCATTGACACTAAGATTCCTAAATCTAAGGTTTTTAGATTTGAAAACTTTTGGGTGGATATGCCGGGCTTTATGGATTGTGTTCGTAATTCTTGGGAGGCTCCGGTTTTTCCTGATCTCTCTGCTTCGGCCGTGCTAACTAGGAAATTCAAACGGCTCATATATGATTTGAGAGCTTGGAGTAAGAAACTCTCTTACCTCAAGAAACTAACGCTGGACTGCAGTAAGGTTATCATCTTTTTTGATCAGTTAGAGGAGGTCAGATCGCTAGTTCGGATGGAGTTTAACTTCAGAAAAATTGTTAAGCTACACTATGAGCATCTGCGAAAACTACATTATATCTATTGGAAGCAGAGGTGCACGATCAGATACATTAAGGTGGGTGAGGAGAATTCCAAGTTCTTCCACGCTATGGCGTCGGAACGCATGCGGAGGAACTCCATAGCCAGCTTGAAAACCGCGGGAATGGCTGATCCGGTATCGGACCATGATCAAATGGCGGGAATCCTGTGGGCCTCTTTTAAAAACAGAATGGGCCAGGCCCAGGGGATCTCAATGGGCTTTGACTTACCAAACCTCATCCAGCCTGTCCCAGGTCTAGAAGAACTGTCTCAGCCTTTCTCTAATGATGAAATTATGAAGGTTCTGAAGGAGATGCCACCTGATAGAGCACCTGGTCCAGATGGATTCAATGGTTTGTTTGTTAAGCGTTGCTGGCCGATAATTGAGCAGGATTTTCGGCGTCTCATCCAGGATTTTTATGAAGGGAAATTGTCTCTTGAGAATATCAATGGCTCTCTCATTACTCTCATACCCAAGATGCTCTCTCCTGAGGGACCAGATGATTTTCGGCCTATTTCTTTGACTAACACTTGTTTGAAATTTCTTACCAAACTGTTAGCCAACATGTTGCAAAAAGTGATCCTCAGTTGTATCCATAAAAATCAATATGGGTTCTTGAAGAGTAGATCAATTCAGGATTGCTTAGCTTGGGCCTTTGAATACATACACCAATGCAAACAGTCAAAGAGACCCATTATAATTCTGAAGCTGGATTTTGCAAAGGCATTTGACACTGTGGAGCATGAGGTTATTTTGCAAATGCTCAAGCACAAGGGGTTTGATGACAAATGGATTTTCTGGGTTAAAGACATCCTCTCTACAGGATCTTCCTCTGTTTTGCTCAATGGCATACCTGGTAAACAGTTTAAGTGCAAGTGTGGTGTCAGACAGGGTGATCCTCTCTCACCTTTGCTGCTTGTAATTGCTGCTGGTCTTCTGCAGTCAGTGGTTAACCAGATGTTCTCCCATGGAACCTTAACCCTCCCAATTCCCTCACATGACCAGGATTTCCCTATAATTCAGTATGCTGATGACACTGTTATCTTTTTGTCTACCAGAGATGAGGAGTTGGTTGCTCTTAAAAATATGTTGCTTACCTTTCAACAATCCACCGGGCTTAAAGTCAATTTTGCAAAGTCTTCCATGATTCCTTTAAATATTGATGAGGTGGAAGCTGCCAGGTTAGCTGATCTGGTCGGATGCAAAATTGGTCAGCTCCCATTTACTTATCTGGGTTTGCCACTTAGTACTACCAGGCCAGAATTGTGGATTTTATGCCCTTAGTTGATGCTTTGGAAAGGAGATTGATAGCTAGTTCATCCATGTTAAACCAAGGCTCCAGGTTGCAGCTGTTAACTTCTGTCTTGACATCTATGCCCATATATTTCCTCTGCAATTTACAACTCTCACCTGGCATTATTAAGCAACTAGACATGATTTTTAGACAGTGCTTGTGGAGAGGAAACAGTGATACACCAAAACAATCTTTGGCTGCATGGGATCTGGTTTGTAGGCCAAAGGAAAAAGGAGGGCTTGGGGTGATTAATTTGCATATCCAAAATAAGGGCCTCCTTCTCAAGCATCTCCAGAAATTCTTCAATAAGGCTGATATACCATGGGTAACATTGATCTGGAATAGTTATTATGTTGATGGTGTCCCAAATGCTATAGCCCCAGTTGGTTCAGAGGAGAAAATGCAACCTTTGCTGCTTGGCGATGTAATTTTGTACATGACCTTACTCTTCTAGCTCATAGAATGAGAGTAGATAATAGGGACAATTTGTATGCTTGGATTAAGTCTCTCAATTAACTACAGGTAGGTAGGTAGGTTCTGCTTTTCTTCCTTTTAGCCCTTGTAATTTCCCCCAGCTTGTACAGTTGATACCTTGTTCTTTATAATAATAAAGGGCTGTGGAGCTTTGCTCTACAGTAAATATTCAAGAAAAGAAGGATATTGATATCATTCACGTCAACACCGAAGAGCAATTGGCAGATATCTTCACAAAGCCCTTGGATGAGAAAAGGTTTTGCAAGTTGCGGTGTGAGCTAAATATCTTAGAATCCTCAAATGTCTTGTGATTGGACACACATCCTAACGCTGATGCATGTTGATGACTTAGATGCACACAAAGTAACGTATATCTTCAATCAATGAAGACATACACTCTAAGTGTGAATACATTAACGTCGAATTTGACTTCAGAGTGCCACGATAATTGTGCGCCGTGTCTGGGTCTACTACTTCCTATACGGTGGGTAACGCCACCACCAAACTTTCCCGAAGATTTTCTTTTGGCGTCATGATTGCATTAACTTTGCATTTGGTTTGTCTTCAACATTGATTTATCTTCGCAATGTTGATTTAGTTATATATATATATATATATGTCGGATCACGGGTTCCGGCAAAATCCTCGAGGTTCGAACACTGGGGTGCGCGCGAAGATCTCCAACCTACCGATCCACGCCCTAGCTCTCTAAGATCTCAGGGGACGAACTCGACGAACTCACAAGACAAAGACACAAGATTTATACTGGTTCGGGCCACCTTTGTGGTGTAATACCCTACTCCAGTGTGGTGGTGGTGGATTGCCTCTTGGGCTGATGATGAACAATACAAGGGGAAGAACAGCCTCCTGAGGTTGAGGTGTTCTTGTGCTTGACGAACTTGTGTGGGTGAGATACCTCTGAATGAGTTCTTGACCCCTTGTTGCCCCTACTGTGGTGGCTAGTTCTACTTATATAGGCCCTGGTCCTCTCCCCAAATATTGAGTGGGAAGGGAGCCAACAACGGCCAATTTGAAAGGGGACAGCTAGTACAGCTTATCCTGACAAAAGCGGTCTTCGCCAGCAAGAGGCTCTGTTGGTGACGCGGTCTTGGGCTCCATGGTGACCTCCGTCTTGCCGTCCCGCTGGTCTTGGTCTCGTTGCACCGATATGGAAACCTTTGCTTGATGCCTCGGTACTCCGCGCCTGCGCTTGCCCCCTTGGCACAAAAGAGGAAACAAGGACGCTGCGCGCGCTGGCGCCCGCCTGGTCTCGGTTGTCATGGCTCACGTCACGAGAACCTCGCGAGGTTTGCCTTGCCTTGATCTCTCCGCCCCTCATGAGCCTGCCTGGTGAGGCCGCTCCCGAGGAGGTCTTGCGTCGCCCGCCTCGCGAGGGTCTTGAATGCCTTGTCGATGAAGATGGGCCGTACGGGCCTGCTACCTCAGCCACGCCGTGGGCTGCAGGCAGGCAAGTCTGGGGACCCCCATTCCCAGAACGCTGACAGTAGCCCCCGGGCCCAAGGCGTGCTCGGGATTGGCTTCGAGGCGAAGCCAAAGGTCAAGCGCGGAGCGCCGCGGGCCCCTAAAGCCTGCGGGCTCGGTTGACGCTTGGCGGTTGATTGGACGTGGGCGTCTCCGCTTCCCCACGCTGCCTCGGCAACTGCCCGATTTGACAAGTCCCTGCGACATGCAAGGAAAACCATCATTACCTGTGATCATGGAGGGCGCTGGTTGGCCTTCCCCTGCTATAAATGAGGAAGGGGGCGGAGCCCCCGTCGCCCATTTCTTCCCATTCCACTTGCTTCTTCTTCCCCCGCTCTACTGCTAGTAGCAACTTCAATGGCGCCGATCCGAAGGTTCTCAGCTGACGAGAAGGGAAAGATTCCCCTCGACACGCCGGCGCTGCTTCCGCCAAAGAAGAGGTCGGTCCACCGTCGTGACGCTGCGGCGATGCCGGTGGTGACGAGGCCTTGGTGTGAGTGGCCTCCTCCTGGGTATCCACTGCCCTTGTACGCCCAAGCCGGGGGCTCGGGAGGAAGGAGCAACGAGCGTCGGCGCGCGCACCGCGGCCAAGGTCGACGCGCTGTGGCGACGAGCGCCGTCGCTCCCGGAGTCCATGCCGCGGACTCCTCACACAAGCTTGTGCTGTGGGCGGCGATGCCCCCAAGCTCCTGGATCCGCTTCCCGCGCTTCTTCTCTGACGTGATGCTGCCGAGGGGGCCTCTCGATCTCTGGTTGCAGCATGCCGACTACGACGCTCCGGCGACCGGAGCAGAGGTTGAAGCAGTCTCCACTGGCAAGATCTTCATGACCCGTGGCTGGGGCGAGGTCGCGTGGGTTTGCCGTGTGGAGGGTACCCTCGCGATCCACTTCGAGTACGACGGCGCCTCCATGCTGTTCTTCAAGGTCTTCGACACGGAGGGTCGCCGCTTGGAGTGTTGCCCCGAAGGGGAGCGCCAGGATGAGGCGTGCCCCGCTCGTGGCTGCTCCAGCAGCAGCGACTCTTGGGAGTCCAGTGGTTCTCCCGAGCTCTACGAGACTCCGGAGACGAGCGACGACAGCTACGTGCCCCCGAGCTCTCGCCACGCCCGGAGCAGGGCCGCAAAGCCCGGCCGCCGCTGATCTGGATGGGGTTGGCGCCGGCCTCCCGCGGCCCACTGTTGATGATGGCGTCGGCCGCGGGGGTGTGTAGATAGGATTCTCCTAGGTTCTCGTCTTTTGTTCCCCGCGAGGAATCGAGAAGTACCCCGTGGGGGAGTCTAAAGAGTCTCCAATGTCTTTTGTTGATATTATCCTAATTACGGAAGCCTTGTGAGCGCAAGTCCTGTTTAGGCTTGGTCTTCCCTTTCCAATCTCGTGACAGCTTGTTGCTCTACGCTGATAGGTCCCGGTCCCCAGGCAGGCTTCAGCCGTCACTGGTATGCCAGGTCGCATGCCGTGGTCAAGGCCAGGAGGTGAGTGGCCCGAGGTCCAGTAAGAGCTCCTGAGGCGCGATGCTCAGGGGGTCCCCTTTAGCGCTCAAGCAGCCGTGGTAAGATAAGAAAGGGAGGCGACGTTTCCGCAACAGGGCTGCGGCGAGCGTGTCCCCTAGGTTCCAACGATTAGTTGATCTGAGCTCGTGACTTATCTTGGCGGTCCGGGGTCGATTCTTCATGATGCGCCAGACCTGTGCGCGAACATCCGCAGCGTAGCTAGGTCAGGCCCATACGAGTCCTCCCCCTTCCAATGCTCTCCTTTGTACTCTACGTCCTCAGGTCCCGGCCCTCGAGCGAGCTCAGCCGCCGCTGGTATGCCAGGTCACGTGCCGTGGTCAAGGCCAGGGGGTGAGGGCTGGAGAGCTAGTAAGAGCTCCTGAGTCGCGATGCTCAGGAGCCCCCTTTCAGCGTGCAAGCGGATTACTTGGAAGAGGTGGGAGCTCGTGGTGTCGCGTGGTGTTATCCTCGTGAGATTCCTGCAAGCCAGCACAAGGAAGAACACGATCTGCCATTATGGTTGCCAGCCTGCCGCTGGTCGCTCCGCGAGGGGGTGAAGGCACTGAGGGCCCGGTGAGGTGACGTGAGCGGGGCGTGCCGCGAGCCAGAGCTCGACCGCTCAGGTTTATCGACGTGGCAGGGATGGACCCGTGCACCAGCGCCGTGCCGGCGTGAGGAGGCTCCGTGGGAGGCGACGATCGAGCAGGTAGTAATCATAGGTAGGTTGAACATGAAAGCAGCAGCCTTAAGTAAATGCATGGGAGATACATGCCACTGGGTCAGGCCCGAGCAGCTTGGGGATGATGCAGCCCGAGGGGCGCTCCCCACACAGTAAGCTAAAAACATAAAAGGGGTACATGCCATAGGGACGGACCCACGCGGCCTGGGAATGATGCAGCCCGAGGGGTGCTCCCAGCTAAATGAACTTGGAAAATGTCACCTGGTTCTGTTGACGAAGGAGAGTTGGGGCAGCTGAAGGTGCGCAGTGAAGGGGTTGCTCCTCACGAGCCACCGGGGCCCTGAGCCTCAGGAGGCTCTGGGGGCTCAGGTGGTTCCTTGAAGAACGTCTCCATCTCCGTCAGGACGGCGTGGTGCCTGGCCTCCTGAGCCGCTAGGATTCGCCGCAAGTTGCGCTGGTAGGCGGACGACACGCTCGGTAGGCCGAAGGGCATGCGAACGTAACTGTGCGGTGGGCCCTCGCAGCGTCCCACGCGTGAAGGCCAGAAAAGCTCCTGAGAAGTGGCCCTATTGAGCCCTGGAGCATCGATGCAGACGCGTAGTCCGGCATCCTCGCCTGGATGGGAAGCTGCGCCTTGTGAGCGGCGGTCGCCGCGCATAGCCCTTGCGTCTTGCAATTCTTGGGTGGTCTTGGTGATGAACTCCTGAACGGTGGGCGATCCTTGCCATGTGCCCTCCTGAGGGAAACGTGCCGCGAAGTACGCCTCCAAAGTGGTGCCCAAGCGCCTCCCTCATGATGTGGGCAAGGTCTGAGGCCTTCCAGAAGAAAGCCCCCGAGCCCTGTCTGAGAAGGGCGCCGGGCACGCCTTCCTATGCGATGGAGGGAGGTGCCCCTGGAGCGGGCGCTGATCCTGACGAGGCTCCGGCTGTGACGCCGCCCTCCTGAGGTCCTGCATGGCGCAGCTGCTACTTCTTCTTGGGGATGACCTCAGGAGGGCCCTCGCCCTTGCTGTCGGAGTCGTCGATTGCTGCAGCTTGGAAGGCACGCTCGAGGGAGCACACCGCATCTCTTTCTTCACATGGGACCGTGATGATCCCGCCGCTTCCCGGCATCTTAAGGACATTGTAGCCGTGATGGGTCACCTCCATGAACTTGGCCAGGGCTGGATACCCGAGGATGGCATTGTACAGCAGACTGATGTGCGCGATGTCGAAGTCGATGAGCTCGCTGCGGTAGTTCTTGCGTTCTCCGAAGGTGACAGGGAGGCGGACCTGCCCTATTGGTGTGGTGGAACCGTCGGTCACTCCTGAGAAAGGCTTGGTAGGCTGAAGCTGGTCATATGGCACTTGGAGGTTGTCGAACGTGTCGACGGACAGGACATTGAGCCCTGCGCCACCGTCGATGAGGGTCTTGGTAACTTGCATGTTGCTGATGACTGGGGAGCAAAGCATCGGGAGGGCGCTAGCGGTAGCTGCGCACTTGAGCTGATCTGCCGAGTTGAACGTGATGGGGCACTGGGACCACCTGAGCGGGCGTGTGGCTTCGAGCTTGGGGAGGACTGCATTCACTTCACGAGCAAACTGCTTGAAGATACGCTGCAAGGCTGGGGCCTGGGCTCCGCCCAAGATGCAGGCGATAGCATGCGGTTCCTAGAAGCCCCCAGCCCCCTTGCCTTGATGGTGTTCGTCATTCCTTCTTGGCGGTGGCGGCAGTGGAGGGAGTCCGGCATTGCCTTGAGGACGATCCTCACGAGGCTGATCCCTCCAGTTGCCCTCGCGAGGCTGATCCTGCCAGCGGTCCTCACGAGGCCGGTCGCGCCACTCCTGGCGCGGGCGACGGTCGTCCCAGCGTCTGCCTCCACGTCCTCCTCCTCGGCCGTAGCCCCGGTCGACGCGCTCGGAGCGTCGACCGAAGCATCCTTCGCGAATGGCTCTGAGCTCTTGACAGTCGCTGGTGTTGTGGGTATTCAAGTTGCGGAAGGCGCAGAACGGACGGCTGCTCTTGGATGACTCTGGTTGGTCTCTGCCACGCTTGGCATCCGGTTCTGCTGCGAGCACGGCTGCTCCCTTGCGCTTCACGTCCTTGGCCTTGGCTTTCTTCTCCTCCGGGTCTGCGGCTGGGAGCTCGAGGAGGGAGAGGCGCCCCTCCTCAGCTCTTGCGCACTTGGTCGCCAGGTTGAACAACTCCAGGGACGTGCACAGCTCCTCGTGGATAGCGAGCTCTTCCTTCATCTTGACATCGCGGACGCCATCAGAGAACGCAGAGATGATGGCCTCGTCCGTCACCTTGGGGATCTTGAGGCGGACGTTGTTGAAGCGCTGGATGTACTTCTGGAGGGTCTCTCCCGGTTGCTGCTTGACGCGGCGCAGGTCACCCGCAGCCGGCGGGCGGTCGCGAGTGCCCTGGAAGTTGGCGACGAAGCGGTTGCGCATCTCGTCCCAGGAGGAGATCGAGCCCGGTGGCAGGTTCAGGAGCTAGGAGCGGGCGCCATCCTTGAGAGCCATGGGAAACCAGTTCGCCATGACTTTCTCATCGCCGTTGGCCACTTCGATGCTCAGCTCGTAGAGCTGCAAGAACTCCGCGGGGTCGGGGGTGCCGTCGTAGCGAGGAGGCAGATCCGGCTTGAACTTGCCCGGCCAGGCGACGCTACGCAGCTCGGGGGTGAAAGCGCGGCAGCCGGCTGTGGTCACCGGGGCCCGCCTTGGGGGTGGAGCTTGGTCTTGATGGGGTTCGCGCCCTGCCGCTACAGGTGGCGCACGGTCTTGCCGCAGCAGCCGGTCCTGGCGCAGTGGTGCGAGGAGCGGCGAAGCATTTTCTTGCGGTGGAGGGACTTCTTGACAGCTTCTTTCATCACGCGCGGGCGCGGGACGCGGCGGGTTGCGTCGTGGAGCCGCGCGCCTTGGCGCCGTCTTGGGGCAGAGGTGGTGGAGGCGCTCCATGAGCTACGTCGCCCGTAGCTAGCGGAGGGCGAGGCAGAGAGAGGGACGGCGCAGGGGAGCCCCCTGCGGCGCGGACAAGCTCGGTGATGCGGTTGAGCCAGTCCTCGTAGAGGTCGTCGACCGGTCGGTAGCGCAGGAGCTTGTGCGCCATGAGGAGCGCGGCCCGTGCGCCCATGGGAGGGCGACGTGCATGGGAAGAAGAACCGGCCGGGGTCAGCGATGGAGTGGCGGTGTGGCCGTCCCGCCGCACCGAGGGGTGAAGCAAGGATGCTTGCTGCTTGTTCCCTGCCGGGCCGGTGGCGGCGTTGGCGGCAGGCGACGGGGAACAACGAGGTGGCCCGCCGACGGGAGCCGTCTGAGCGACGCGGGCGGCGAGGGCAGCCCGACGCTCAGCACGAGCACGGCGAGCGTCCGCCATGGAGACGACGGAGCAACGGGGCGCGGAGCGACGGAAGGAAGCTTCGGCGCACCCCTACCTGGTGCGCCAAATGTCGGATCACGGGTTCCGGCAAAACCCTCGAGGTTCGAACACTGGGGTGCGCGTGAAGATCTCCTCCCTACCGATCCACGCCCTAGCTCTCTAAGATCTCGCGAACGAACTCGACAAACTCACAAGACAAAGACACAAGATTTATACTGGTTTGGGCCACCGTTGTGGTGTAATACCCTACTCCAGTGTGGTGGTGGTGGATTGCCTCTTGGGCTGATGATGAACAACCTCCTGAGGTTGAGGTGTTCTTGTGCTTGACGAACTTGTGTGGGTGAGATGCCTCTGAATGAGTTCTTTACCCCTTGTTGCCCCTACTGTGGTGGCTAGTTCTACTTATATAGGCCCTGGTCCTCTCCCCAAATATTGAGCGGGAAGGGAGCCAACAACGACCAATTTGAAAGGGGACAGCTAGTACAGCTTATCCTGACAAAAGTGGTCTTCGCTAGCAAAAGGCTCTGGTGGTGACGCCGTCTTGGGCTCCATGGTGACCTCCGTCTTGCCGTCCCGCTGGTCGTGGTCTCGTTGCACCGATATGAAAACCTTTGCTTGATGTCTCGGTACTCCGCGCCTGCGCTTGCCCTCTTGGCACAAAAGAGGAAACAAGGACGCTGCGCGCGCTGGCGCCCGCCTGGTCTCGGTCGTCCTGGCTCACGTCACGAGAACCTCGCGAGGTTTGCCTTGCCTTGATCTCTCCGCCCCTCGTGAGCCTGCCTGGTGAGGCCGCTCCTGAGGAGGTCTTGTGTCGCCCGCCTCGCGAGGGTCTTGAATGCCTTGTCGATGAAGATGGGCCGTACGGGCCTGCTAGCTCAGCCACGCCGTGGGCCGCAGGCAGGCAAGTCTGGGGACCCCCGTTCCCAGAACGCCGACAATATATATGGTGTTTTGTCCTCTACATCATTCACTTCTAGCTATGTCTTCGAACTTGCCTTTTTTTGAACTAAGTGAATGTGATCGGACCCTAACCCCTTGTGTGCTTCTTCCTCAAACTCTATCTATCTAAGTCTTATGCATTCTGTTGAAACTTGTCGAATGTCTTCACTGCATCCTTGTCAGCTGAAGATACAGAGACACACATTTAAAACTGCTTTCAATGATATATCTCTTTTGCCTGAATCCTGGAGAAGCCGGAACGATCACCCGACACCAGGAGTGCATGGGAACATGGAACAACTTTCAATGAGTTGCATGCACGCCACGTGTCCATCACATGTGAACCGCCAGGGGCACCTGGTAATTACGCTGTGCAGCCCTCTACCTTATAAATATCCACACCGCGCGGTCATTATCTTTCCTTCCAGCTCGCCACCTCGCTCAAACCCTAGCGCCTCCGCTAGCTCGCGTCGACGCCGGAGATGAAGCGCTTAGCTGCCGTGACTTCTTCGACGCCGTCCTCACGCTGGCCGCGGACCTCGTCCTCTCCGCCGCCGCCATAGGTGTCTTCCGCCGCCAAGTTAGGGCCCGGGAGATGGAACTGCTCGGTTTCCTTCTCTGCCTTGTTTAGTAGTTCGTCAGCGGTAATTAAATCTCACTTTTCACTGTCTTTTTGATCCGTCAAATCCATCCACTTCAACCAAAAGTGGTTTCTATACTTCCAAATCTGGATCTGTCTTTGTCTGCATCTCATATCATGCAAAAGATATTCACTTATGCTTCATAACTAGTTAGATTCCTCACTTGTACTTATTCATGGATTCATACAAATCTGGAACCAACTCTCTTCAAATAAGCGAATG
Organism: Triticum aestivum; assembly: GCF_018294505.1. NCBI lineage: Eukaryota > Viridiplantae > Streptophyta > Magnoliopsida > Poales > Poaceae > Triticum > Triticum aestivum. The sequence goes on from NC_057796.1 coordinate 126,799,109, forward strand.
TCTTCGCTCTATGAGGTCAATGTCTTCAAACTGATTTATCTTCAAAATCTTCTGAGAATGCATATGACCTCTTCCCCTTCCCTCGCACCTCTAATACTGTCACAAGTACATGTCCGTGGGAGAATCCCTTGGTTCTCATAGTATGCATTCATTTGCAGAGTTCTTACAGCATCATATTCACTCTCCCGAAGCCAGTTCTTGTCTAACCAGTAGACGGAAGCCTTTCACCGTTCTGAAGCCTATCTGCTTGAATATCATGGCCACTGAGAAGTCTGCTAGGAAAGGTGGCAGGCAGCGCCGAGGCAATGCAGCTCTAGATCTGCCTCCGGATCTAAATGAACGGTACAAAATAGATCCTGAGGAGAACTACAATCAGCGACCCGAATTCGATCGATTCGAAGATATTGTCACTGCCGAATATGCTGAGAAGAACGCCATCAAGCGCCCATGGGGCGATATTCTGTACAATAATCTGCAGACAAAGTCGAAGCCTGAAGCTATTGCTCAAGGTTTCTATCCGTGCATGGTCCAAGGACCGAAGCCTGAGAATGCCGACCCATAATCCTTATTATGGTGTCGTGACGACAATCTGTTCAAGCGCAACTACCAGTTCGCAAAGGAGTCAGCTGCGAAGAACAAGAGGGATCTTGGAATCAACTTCAACCCTGGTCCATCTGCTCCAAGACAGGATGGCACTCGCGATGCCAATCCCAACGTCATCGGGCCCTTCACTAGCTTCGATGGGCTCCTCTCCCACATTGCTGCTCAGAGGGCCACAGTAGAGCAATCAGCTCATGATGCAGACTCCGAAGATGCTCCTCCACCACCGAAGCAGAAGAAGAAGAAGAAGAAGACAAAAGCTTCAAAGCCCTCTGCTGCACCAACTGATTCAACTATGAAGCCATTGAAGACTGCACCTCCTAAACCCAGTGTGCAGTCTGAAGATTTGTCTCGTGTCTCCAAGAAGACCAAGAAGCCCAAGAAGATTTCTGGGCATGAACTGACTCCTGCTGCTGTTTTGTGCAATGAGGAAGACACCATTGATCTATCAAGTGGTGAAGATCTTGGTGATGAAGCTCTTGAGATGCTGATCAAGAGCAAGCAAGAGGCGGAGATCTTTAATGATCTGCCCCTCTTTGATGTTGATATTCTGGAGAATTTCATCGATGAATGGTTTGATGACCAGAGCATCAGTATTGATGACCTACAGCTGCGCGTGGACATAAGCGTCATGTTTCACGAAGCCAATTGCCAATGAATTGGCCTTGGCTCAGAAAATTGTCGAGCTCAAGAACAATATAGGTCATGAGAAGGCGCATTTCAAGAAGAACATGGCCAAGCTCAGTGTGGTTGATGTTCAAATATTCAAGAAGATGCTGCATGACCTTAAGGAAGAATTCCACAAGAGCGCATGAAGTACTATGCTCAGAAATGTGTTCAAGCCCACAATGAAGCTGAAAAGCGAAAGGCTCTTGGGCGTCCTGGCATCAATGCCAGGATGGCTGCCAAACAAAAGAAGAAGTCTGCTGCGTCCCAATCCGAAGCTCAACGGCAGGAAGTACCTAGCATTGTCTTCCCTGCCAGCATGACAGGCTCGAAGCCAAAGGTTCCCTCTGTTGGGGAACGCAGTATTTCAAAATTTTTACCTACAATCACGCAAGATCTATCTAGGAGATGCATAGCAACGAGCGGGGAGAGAGTGTCCACGTACCCTCGTAGACCGAAAGCAGCATTTAGTAATGCGGTTGATGTAGTCGAATGTCTTCGCGATCCAACCGATCCAAGCACCGAACGTACCGCACCTCCGCGTTCAGCACACGTTCAGCTCAATGGCGTCCCTCGAGCTCTTGATCCAGTTGAGGCCGAGGGAGAGTTCCGTCAGCACGACGGCGTGGCAACGGTGATGATGATGTTACCGGCGCAGGGTTTCGCCTAAGCACTACGACGATATGACTGAGGTGTGTAACTGTGGAGGGGGGCACCGCACACGGCTAAGAGAAGACTTAGTCTGTGTTCTAGCGGTGCCCCCCCACATATATATAGGTGGGAGGGGGAGGGAGCAGGAGGAGGTGCGCCCCAAGTAGGAGGAATCCTACTTGGGGCCTAATCCTATTCGGCCTCCCCCCTTTCCATGTTTTCCGGAGGGAGAAGGAAAGAGGAGGGGGGAGAGAAGGAAAGGGGAGGCCGAATTGCCCCCTTCCTTTCTCTCCTCTCCCTTTCCTTTCTCCCCCTATTCGGCCATGTATGGGGCGCACCAGCCCACTAGGGGCTGGTCTGTCCCGCCCTAGGCCCAATAAGGCCCATATCTTGGCCGGGGGTGCCCGGAACCCCTTTCCGGTGACCCGATATGTACCCGGTACCCCCGAAACACTTCCAATGTCCAAATACTATCGTCCTATATATGAATCTTTACCTCTCGACCATTTCGAGACTCCTCGTCATGTCCGTGATCTCATCCGGGACTCCGAACAACATTCGGTCATCAAATCACATAACTCGTACAATATAAAATCGTCATCGAACGTTAAGCGTGCGGACCCTACGGGTTCGAGAACTATGTAGACATGACCGAGACACCTCTCCAGTCAATAGCCAATAGCGGAACCTGGATGCTCATATTGGCTCCTACATATTCTACGAAGATCTTTATCGGTCAAACCGCATAACAACATACGTTGTTCCCTTTGTCATCGGTATGTTACTTGCCCAAGATTCTATCGTCGGTATCATCATACCTAGTTCGATCTCGTTACTGGCAAGTCTCTTTACTCGTTCCGTAATGCATCATCCCGTGACTAACTCATTAGTCACATTGCTTGCAAGGCTTATAGTGATGTGCATTACCGAGAGGGCCCAGAGATACCTCTCCGATACACGGAGTGACAAATCCTAATATCGATCTATGCCAACCCAACAAACACCTTCGGAGACATCTATAGAGCATCTTTATAATCACCCAGTTACGTTGTGACGTTGGATAGCACACAAGGTGTTCCTCTGGTATTCGGGGGTTGCATAATCTCATAGTCAGAGGAACATGTATAAGTCATGATGAAAGCAATAGCAATAAAACTAAACGATCATTATGCTAAGCTAACGGATGGGTCTTGTCCATCACATCATTATCCTAATGATGTGATCCCGTTCATCAAATGACAACACATGTCTATGGTCAGGAAACTTAACCATCTTTGATTAATGAGCTAGTCTAGTAGAGGCATACCAGGGACATTTTTTTGTCTATATATTCACACATGTATCAAGTTTCCGGTTAATACAATTCTAGCATGAATAATAAACATTTATCATGATATAAGGAAATATAAATAACAACTTTATTATTGCCTCTAGGGCATATTTCCTTCACCCTCAGTAGCTTTAGAGATGAAGAAGACACGGCAAGCCGAGGCCAAAGCCAGAAAGAGGATGCACAAGGATACTTCCGATGATGCTCCCTCCAAGAAGAAGTTGAAGACCAAGGCTTCCAAGTCTTCAAAGAAAGAGCGTGCTGCTGCCACAGAGCCCCTCAATGTTGAACCCATTTCAGTCGCTCTTCCTGCCTCAACCAACCAAGAGCGTCGTCTTGTGATCCATGAGCCTGCTTCCACAGAGGCTCAAGCAAGTGAAGAAATATGAGCTGCTGACACCATCGCAGCTGAAGACATTGGTCATGAAGACAATGTGGATGATCATGTAGTCCTTCCTCAGCTCCAGCCCCAGTCGGTATCATCGCCTGCTCTCACGAGAAGTGAACGCATTAGCATTGGTCGTCCACTGACAGCAATTGCTCAAGATGACTCATGGGCAGAGCGACAACAACAAGAAACCCCTCTACAAGATGAGACACCAAGAACACCACCACCTCAAGTCACCACTCCGGTGCTTGACGGCGACAACTACATGGAACAGACCACTCCCTCTCCAAAGGCGTCGCCAGCGTTTCGTAGGCTTCGCAAAGGCCTCATGCCACAGGTCTCCATGTGGAGCATTCCAGAAGGAGAAGCGCAATACACTAGCTCAGTAGCACGACAAGTGTTTCCTGAAGCCACTCCCTCTGCAACTGCCTCAGAGTTTGAAGCCAAGACTGCTGAAGACATTCTGGCTGCATCAGCCGATGAGGACAGAAGAAAGAGAAGAAAGAGAAGAAGAAAGAGAAGCCACACCCCCAGCAAGTGATCAAGTCATTCTCGAGGAGAATGTGATTGTGCCCAACCCTCCAGTTCTTGAACAGAGGGAGGTTGAAAACACTAAGGCTGCCACCAACAACGCCACTGAAGCCAATGACTCAGTCATGGCTGAAGACAATGTGGAGCCTGAAGCTAATGTGAATGCTGAAGTCACCGTGATGACTATCAACTTGGATGGCGCCGTTCCTCCTCCAAGGCCTCACACCATGGAACAGGCATTCAATCGTGAAGGTCAGCTTGTCACAGTCAAATGGCCTATTATGATTCCGCCCACTACTCCCGGGCCACAATATGATTACCATGTGGACCAGAGGCCTCAAGTTCAGAAGCCCAAGCCTAGGCTGCCAAGGCTTCCAAGTGCTTTAACTAAAGAAGGTTCTTTCAGCGTGCACATCTTCAGAGAGCACAACACTTTCTTTGACAGCGCCAAGAACCCTTACACAAAGCCACCATCAGCAGCGAAGCTACTACTCATGCATCATGTACAACCAAGAGCGGATCTTTCCACACATGCGTCTGGATTGTGAAGCTATAGCTGGGCTGCCATGTCTAGAAGAAGCCCTTGACTGCTTTAGGGATGTTGGTCTTCTACCTTTTGTGACTGACAAAGAACACTGGAATGAAGAGCTTCTGCTGTAGTTTTATGCCACCCTCCATATTCGCGGCTACAACAGGGATCCGAAGACTTGGGTCCTTGAGTGGATGACAGGTGATGTACATCACGAAGCCAAAGCTCAAGACATCATCGGGCTTACTTCCCTTCCCACTCCAGGTGAATTATATGAACCTGGTTGTCAGCTTCATAGAGATGAGCTGCAGAGCATTTTTCAGAGGCCCGAACCAAACATGAGCAGATGCTTAGCATGATGAAGCCATTGCCTCAAGAAGTGGAATACCCAAAGGAGTTCTTTGTGAAGGACCTCGAGTACTTGCCATGCACAGTATACCATATTCTGAGGCATACTCTATGGCCGATCAAGGGACATTCTTCTGAAGCTAAACTTGAAGGAGCCATGAAGACTTTGGAATTCTATATTATCAATGACATGAGATTCAACACTCAGATTTCTTCATTAGACAACTTGCTGCTTCTGGGATTGATCTGTTTGGCCTGAAGTTCTATGCTCCATGGGTGATGCGCCCGATTAAGCTTCATTCCACCATTGACTATCAGCCTTCAGCGCACAACCACATTGTTTTTCTGCCTGAAGTTGATTTGTCGATTGAAGCCATGTACCCCGAGCCTGCCAAGAAGCCCTTACATCTTCAGAATGCTGAATATCAAAGCTTCTCGCAGCCAATTGAAGGAATTCTTGTCCCCAATGCTGCAACCCCCACTTATCCTCTGGCCGGAAACATGAGAGTGCCACACCGTGCTAACACTGAAGCCACTACAAGTACAATTGCCCAAAGGCCTCGGAAGCGTTCTCGTGTACTCAATGACCGAGAGCTTCTTGTGGAATTACATCAGAAGCAGGATAAGCATCATGACTGGCTGAAGCGTCAGATGCAGAGTCTCTTGGTGGATGTCAATCGCATCCGTAACTTGGCCACCAAGAACTCATTTGTTGCTCATGAAGCTTGTCGGCGGTCCCGAAAGAGCCTCACAATGCTCTGTCCTGACGACAATCTTCACGAAGATGGCTTCATAGAGAACTTCAAGTTTGACTCCAGGCCTCCACCAAATGCAAGCTGGCGTCGCACTCCCTCCATTGAAGATTTCGAACATTCGTCTTCGGCTCCAACTGTTGTTGCGAGAGTAGTCGATGAAGAAGACGACGCCACTTCATCGACCATGGCTGCACTGCATCTGGATTCTTCGTCAGGCCCGTCTGCACCACCAAACTCCAATGACGACCCTACTCCATCATCGACTCTAGCTGGGAACGAGTAGATACTCTATGTCTTCAAACCTTTTTGGTCATTACTGACAAAAGGGGGAGAAGCATATGAGTTGATAGTCTCAAGCGGGTCCATATGGGTGGTTAAATTAATTTTCTAAGTCTTTACAACTCTCGTCTTTTGAAACAATTTGGTTTTTGAGTTGTATCACTTAAACTCTATGGTCGTTTGCTATGCTGTTTTTACTACCACTTTGTGATGCGATGATAAATCCCGCATGAAGTCATTCTGCAGATGCCCATTTCTCATTATGCATGTCATTATCTTCTTTATCCTTATATATGCATGATGAATTGTCTTCGTAAGTTGAAGAGGATCTCCACAAAGTAAAACCTGCCATGTACACTTGCATTTAAAGGCAAACCACTTATATGCACATCTTCAGGGGGAGCCTTTTCCAACTTATGAAGACAATGTTTTTATCCTTAACTCTCACATATTTTTATCCCCGTTGAAAACTTCAACCGGTTTGTCATCAATCACCAAAAAGGGGGAGACTGTAAGTGCATCTAGTGCCACCCCTAGTTGGTTTTGGAGTATTGACGACAAACTTGGTTAAGGGACTAATGTGTTTGTGAGAATTGTAGGATAACACAGGTAGCAGTCCCTTATTGATTCGGTTTACCTACTAGAGATGACCCCTAAAAATGTGTGAAGACATTGAAGACAATGGTGGTTCACGAAGACATTCACAATGAAGATTATGACAAGAGAAGACATTCATGTGAAGACTATGGAGTGCGAAGACATAGTTGTTTCATAGTTTCCTTTCTTCTTTGTTGAGTCATAGGAACCACCGTACTGTTAAGTGGGGTCCAAGTGAACAAAGTCAGAGTGACTGAAGTGATGCTCAACCAAATCCTATGTCTTCGAGCGAAGACAATGAGTGCAAATCTTATCCAGAGCTGGATGAGCCAGCTTTACTTGTAGCCCAAGTCAAGCTTCCGCGTGTGTTTGAAATCCGACCATTGGACACGTGTCGGTTCCTTAGTGACCTAGGGACATTTCGGACAAATCAGGACGGGTTGCCTCCTGGCTATAAATAGCCCACCCCCTACACCATAAATTGGTGGCTGCTCAGAGTTAGTGCATGGCTTTTGTCGTTTGAGAGCAACCCACCTCCGAAGCATTTGAGAGAGAGATCCTTGCGAGGACAAAGCCCAAAACACCCCGAGCCAAAGAGTGTTAGGCATCACTGAAGTCTTTCTATCCGCGTGACCTGAAGACTTGTTACACTTGAGGACTGTGAATCCTCCAGCTGGTTAGGCGTCGCGTTCTGAGCATCCAAGAGCCATTGTGGATTGCCAGTGAACGAAGTCTGTGAAGGTTTGGAAGTCTACCTTGAAGACTTACCATAGTGATTGGGCGAGGACTGGGTGTCCTTAGCTCAAGGGGAATAAGGTGAAGACGCGGTCTTCTGAGTTAAATCTCAGCCTCCCTAACCAGACGTACAGTTGTCACAGCAACTGGAGCTAGTCTACCAAATCCTTGTCTTCACCAAGCAATTGGTTCTATCCTCCACTTCCCTTTACATTACAGTTTGTCTTCGTCAAGTCATTGCCTGCTTGCATGATCTGATTGTCTTCACTGTGTGAAGACTGTTTGTTGTTTGGCTTCATACTGTCTTCCATCCTGATCCATACTACCTAGCTGCTGATAGTCTTCGTGCTTTCACTTCATTGCTTACTTGACTATGGCTAGTCTAGTGTATTCTACCTTCCGTTGCATATCAATAGGTTCTTTTCTCCTGTTTGTTTTCAAAACCCTCGTGTTTTGAAGACTTTCATAAAAATCGCCTATTCACCCCCCTCTAGTCGATAACTAGCACTTTCAGAGGGCACCTGTGCTGCTTTGCGTCGGTCGACGCCCTACTGATAAGCATATGTCGCATGCAGAATGGAATCCGGAGTGAGAGTTCTACATATGAGCTAACCGTGGAAAGGTAATATGCTAGAAAATACCTCTCGGTCTATTTTTGCTATTGCACAATTCAACTCTATCATCTAGTGTCGCTCACATGAATATGTGTATGTATATCGTGATCCACAGACATTAGGAAAAAAATATTGCTACACAAGGATATGGGTAGATCTCGTGCAGAAGTACGTAAGAGAGTTGTCCTAGTACTCCATTGGACCATCGGGACAACAGATAGATGAGATGCAGCTGAAGAAGAATGATGTGATGCGCGGCCAATTCCAAAAATTCAATATGCTTTGATATGCGCTTTTAGCTGGTGTTATGCTTGGCCTCACTCTCCTAGCTGGATCGGTGGCAGCATTTCTTCTCGTGGGAGTCATTACACTGATGATGTTCTTAGTCTAGATCATGTTGTAGAAGTTATATATATTTGTTATTATTTTCATCCTTCAACTATTATGTATCTACGCCAGATTAATGTGATCGACATTGTTCTAATTATTGGTCTTGAACTATATTTTAGTATGTATATATATTTACACAAAATAATTAAATAAAATATAAAATTAGCAAAATAATAGAATAATAACAGAATAAAATAATAAAATAAACATCTATAGGAATATAAAAACAATGTGTCCAACCAATAAAAGTAAAAAAAGAAAATTTTAATAAATAAAAAACAATAGCAATGGCGTAGGCCACGTCGGCCAAAGCCAGCAATTACAACGCCGGCCCCAAATCAATTAACCACCCACCCAGGCACCCACCACATACCCATTCCCCACCCACTCCAAATCCACAACCCGTGCCGCCGCAGATAGCACCCCCGGCCACCGTCTTCTTCGCCGCCGTCAAGTACCCGCCACCGTCTCCGCTTACATCCCCCTCGCCGTCTTCTCCGTCATCGTTGGTGTCTTTGTCTTCTCCACCGCCATCGTCGTTTTGTCTTCTCCGCCTACATCTCCCCCTCGACGTCCGCCTCCACCGTCGCCGCCCCTATCGTCGCTGCCCCGCAATGCCCCCGTTGTCGCCACCCCGCAAGGCCCCCTCCCCGTCTCCGCTGCCGTCGGTGAGTTCTAGGTAGTGTAGAACTTTTTTGTGCAAGAGTAGTGTAGAATTTTCAGAGTAATAGTGTGGAATTTTTGGTGTAAGAGTAGTATAGAATTCTTAGTGTAAGAGTAGTGTAGAATTTCTAGGGTAAGATTGTACTATAAGATTTTAGTGTAGTTGTAGTGTAAGATTTTTAGTGTAATTACGAGCAATGTAGAATTTTTAGTGTAAGAGTAATGTAGAATTTTTAGTGTAAGAGCAGTGTGGAGTTTTTTGTGTAAGAGTAGTGTAGAATTTTAGTGTAAGAATATAGTATATGATTTTAGTGTAGTTTTATTGTAGTTCTATGTAGTGTACTTGTAGTGAAAGAATTTAGTGTAGTTGTAGTGTAAGATTTTAGTGTAGCTGTGGTGTACGTTTAATTATATTGTAGATTGTAGGTTTTGCAGCTCATCAATATGCCCAATTTTTCCTAACTTGTTAGTTATATATGCGCCGTCACAGATGGCCCTGAAGTTTCATGGTGTGCGACCGAATGGGAATGAGTATTATGTGACCATTAGGAAGGATAATGTCATCCACGAGGTTAGCCACTGGGACACCCCGGAGTTAGCGGTGCGCGCCTATGATGCCATGGAGGTAGAGTTCTATCAGGAAGGGACGATTATGAACTTCCCTGAGTGTCTTGAGTATGCGAAGTTCCTCGTGTCAGAGGGCATGAGGATATGCACTAGGGCTGAGGAGAAGGAGAACAAACAAACCGAGATGCAGTTCTTCGACTCATTGGTGAGCGAGCTTGCGAGAGATGAGAAACTCGTAGAGACCAACAAGATGATGCTACTTTAGTATGCAGCTAGGAAGAGCGCGGAGGAGGATCCCATAGACTGGGATGCCTTGGAGCATCAGGTGGAGGGTCAGCAGGGGTGTCGTAGGTCCACCAGGGACGACCATGAGGCCGGTCCCTCTGGCCACTTGCTTGCTAGATGGGTAGCGCTACCTATTTCATATGAACTGTTTAACTTTACACATGTTTTAAGTTTGAACTATGCATGGTTTGTAGAACTTCTTAATTACAAGTATGTGTTAATATCTAGATGGCCGGGTAGTGCTAGTTCGTGCTAACTATTTATGTTGCATTGTATCTATGCATCTGTTATGTATGCTGAACCCCTCCGTTATGGTGTCTAGATTGGATCTGGTGGTTCTGGACTCTGCGGCAGCTAGAATTGATTTTCGTCGACTCCCCTAGGGTTTCTAGAATATTGGGGTATTTATAGAGCAAAGAGTCGGTTCAGGGGGCACCCGAGGTGGGCACAACCCACCAGGGCGCGCCTGGGCCTCCTGGCGCGCCTTGGTGGGTTGTGCTCCCCTCGGAGCACCCCCAGGCGCTTCTTCGGCCCACTGGATGTCTTCTGGTCCCAAAAAAATCCAGAAAAAGTTTCGCTGCGTTTGGACTCCGTTTGGTATTGATTTCCTATGATGTAAAAACATGCAGAAAACAACAACTGGCACTTGGCACTATGTCAATAGGTTAGTACCAAAAAATGATATGAAATGACAATAAAATGATTATAAAACATCCAAGATTGATAATATAACAGCATGGAACAATAAAAAATTATAGATACATTGGAGACGTATCAGCATCCCAAGCATAACTCCTGCTCGTCCTCGAGTAGGTAAGTGATAAAAACAGAATTTTTGATGTGGAATGCTGCCTAACATGTCATCTCATATTTCTTTTCTTTATAGCATGGACATTTGGACTTTTATGCGATTCAAAGCAATTGTCTAGTTTTGACATGATGACATAAATACTCAAGCATATCAACAAGCAACCATGTCTTTCAAAATATCAATGCTAAAATAAGCTATACCTAGCCCATCATGCTCAATCATTGATCCATTCATGAAACACACTCACATATTAACTACACCCAATGCTCAAGTACGATCATAGTGCCTCCTAGTTGGTGCTTTTATAAGAGAAGATGGAGACTCAAATTCAAAATAAAAATTGCATAAAGTAAAAGAAAGGCCCTTCGCAGATGGAAGTAGGGATTTGTAGAGGTGCCAGAGCTCAAAGCGAAAAACTTAGAGATAAAAACATTTTGGGAGGTGTGTCCTTCCCACCAACGAAAATGACTTAGAGTTCCCAACACTTTCCATGCTAGATATATCATCGGTGGTTCCCAAATAGAAAATAAAGTTTACCTTTTTCCACCATACTTTCACTTTCCATGGCTAACCGTATCCACGGGTGCCCTCCATACCAACACTTTCCAAGGAATTTATTATTTGATAACATAAAGTAAATTCATTTTTATTTCAGGATTGGGCATCCCTAATACCTTTGCCTTACTCTCGTGCAATGACAAGTGAATAAACACTCATCGTGAGAATAACACATCTAGCATGGAAAATATTAGCCACCCCTCACCGCTCCGCGAGCGGTACAAACACACAAAAGAGAAGTTTATTTTGAAAATTAGAGATGGCACAGACAAATTTGCTTAGAACGGCAAAAGAATACAACATATAGGTAGATATAGTGGACTCAAGTGGCAAAACTGGTTTAAAGGATTTTGGATGCACAAGTAGTGATCATACTTAGTGCAAAATGAAGGCTAGCAAAAGATTGAGAAGCGACCAACAAAGAAACGAATAATCTCATAAGTGAGCATTAAGCATAATTAACACCGAATAATGCACCACAAGTAGGATATAATTTCATTGCATAATTATTGACTTTTGTGCTTGCATAGGGAAACACAAACCTTAACCCCAGTATTCTTACTAAAGCATACTTACTCATCAAGATGACTCACATATCACATCATCATATCTCAAAACTATTACTAAGAATCAAGTTTATTTTGTCCAGTGATCTTCATGAAAGTTTTTATTATATCCTTCTTGGATATCTATCACTTTGGGACTAATTTTCATATGTTGCTTTTGATAAGCTCAAACAAATATAAGTGAAGATCATGAGCATAATATTTCTTTCTCTCAAATTAAATTAAGTGAAGCAAGAGATAATTTCTTGAAAATTTTACTAACTCTCAAATAAATCTAAGTGAAGAAAGAGAGCATTTCTTCAAAAATATTAAAGCACACCGTGCTCAAAAAGATATAAGTGAAGCACTAGAGCAAGTCCATAGCTCATAAAAATTTAAGTGAAGCATAGAGAGCAATTCTAACAAGTCATGACATAATTTTGGCTCTATCAAATAGGTGTGTCCAGCAAGGAATCAAGACTTAAAACACAAAATAAAACAAGCAAAGACTCTTATCATACAAGACGCTCCAAGTGTCGCATTTCGGGTTCCGATAAAACCCTTAAGGTTCGAACACTAGGGTGCGCACGAAGATCTCTCCCTCCCTCTAGCTCTCTCACCACGATCTCAAAGCTCAGCACATCGAACTCAAAGAATAGGGGACACAAGAGTTTATACTGGTTCGGGCCACCGATGTGGTGTAATACCCTACTCCAGTGTGGTGTGGTGGATTGCCTCGTAGGCTTGGGATGAACAAGTACAAGGGAAGAACAGCCTCCTGAAGAGAGGTGTTCTAGAGTTCGGTGAGCTTGTGTGGTGGAGGATGATCTAAATGATCCCTTGGGGCTGGATCCATTTGCCTCCTACGGTGGTGGCTAGTCCTATTTATAGAGGCCCATGTCCTCTCCCCAAATATTAGGCGGGAAGGGATCCCACAACGGCCAATTTGAAGGGGGACAGCTAGTACAAGCTATCCTGACAAAAGGTGGTCTTCGCCTGCCAAAGGCTCTGGTGGTGACGCCGTCATGGGCTCCGCAATGACCTCCGTCCTACAGTCCTGCTGGTCTGGGTCTCGTTGCATCGATATGGAAACCTTTGCTTGATGCCTCGAGACTCCTCGCCTGCGCTTTCCCCTTTAGCACCAAAGAGGCAACATGTACTCTGCGCCCGCTGGCGCCCGCCTGGAGCCCGCCTAGCCTTGGTCGTCACAGGAACCTCACGAGGCGCCCCTTGCCTTGATCTCTCCACCCCTCACGAGCCAGCCTAGTGAGGCCGCCCCTGAGGAGGTCTTGCGTCATCCGCCTCGCGAGGCTTGGCCCCTCGCGAGGGTTGTAACGCCCCAGATTCGATGCGCCAGGTGTCCGCCAGTTATTCGCCGTCGTTGCCATGTCATTTGCTTGCATGTTGCATTTCTTCATGTCATCATCTGCATTGCATCCTCATATTTTCAAAACTTGCATCCGGTCCTTTTCCCCGTTGTTCGTTTCGCGTTCCAACACTCTCACACGTGCCCGTCGCCCCCCTCATACGTTGTTTCGTGAGCGGGAGAAAAACGTTCTCGGAATGGACCGAGATTTGCTGAGTGGCCTTGGTATATCACCGATAGACCGTCCGTCAAATTTTGTTCCATTTGGAGGTCGTTTGATGCCCCAACGGTTAACCGCGTAGCCCGAAACCCCCTTCTCTTTGCAGCCCAGCACCTCTTCACACAGCCCACCTAGCCCATCCAACTCCCCTCCATGCTCTCTGCCGTTTGATCACGATCGTGTGGGCGAAAACCGCACCTCATTTGGACTCTCCTAACTCCCTCTACCTATAAATAGGCACCCCTTTCAAATTCGCAGGTAAACCCTAGCCATCGCCTCCACTCCGCCGCCGGACACGTCCGGCCTCACCGGACAAAGCCCCCACCGCCGCCCGCACCAATCGGGGCGCGCCACGGGCGACCGCCGCCGCCCCGCGCCGCCACGTCGCCTGCCCCGCTCCCTCCGCCGCGCGGCCCGCCGCGGCCCATCGCGGCCCCTCACGACCCGGGCTGCTCGCCCCGTGCGCTCCCCGCGCCTCCGCCTCCCGGCTCGCCGCCGGCACGAGCGCCCCTCGCTGGCGCGCCTCGCCGTCGCTTTGGCCCCTCGTCGCCGACCGCCGCCAGCGACCGCCCCCACGTCACCGGCCGGACCCCGCCGCCCACACCTCCCTCCGCGGCGCCGCGCCTCGCCCGTCGCCTCCAGCTCCCGCCGCCCCAGGCCGCCCTCGTCTCCCGCGAGCTCGCCCGAGCTCCGGTCCCCTCCGTCGCGCCCCTCGTCCCCGCCGGCCAGATCCGGTCGGGCCGGACCGGATCCGGCCACTCCCGAGCTTCTCCGTCTGTCCCCGAGCCGCGCCGGCCGTCCTCCTCCTCATCTCCGGCGAGTTACCCTGACCAACCTCGAAATCCGTGCAAGATCCGGATCTAGCAGGTTGACCCTGAAATTCTTTCAAGTCCCCGAATTTTTGCATTATGTTTCCCTGTTCATTGCATCATAACTTCATGTGTGCTGCTCCGTTTTGTGCGTGTAATATATCCAAATGTTCATCATAAGATAATCTTCATTTCATTACATTGTGATATTCTTGTTTGAGTTCTTCTTGATGCCCTAATCATCGTTGCAAAAGTGCTATATGATGTTAACCTGCTAAAACTGTTATAACTTGATGAATTGTCTTTTTCATTGCATTTTGTGCGTGCATCCTATGAGCTTGGGCTCTACATGTGTTTTGAACTACATGATGCCATATTTATAGGGGTGCTTGTCTTGTATTTTTGTGATATATGTGGTGACTTACATAAGCATGCAAAGTAGCCTCCATGATGTTGCTGATTTCTGTGACAGTCATTTCTGCTAAGTCTGTAGCTGTAACATTGTGATGCCATGTAAACTTGTTGTCACCTTGAGTTCTATGCAATTAGTAGACTCATGCCATGCACTTGTTTGCTATGATATGTTCCTGTAGCATGTTGTTTGATAGCTCTAAACTTTGCAACCTGATGTCATTTCTGCCATGTCCAGTGATTTTCTGCCGAGTCTGTGAAACTGTTATTATTTGCAATCTTGCCATGTCCTTTTGAGTATTCTCTAGTGATTTCTGGAGATAGCTCAGTGTTCACGTTTTGTCACGCTTTACCTGTACATCATGTCTATGCCTTTTGTTTTCATGTTGTGGTGCTGTAGCATACTTTCATGATGCTTGCAAAATGCCTAGTTGCTGTTTTGGACAGATTGTTGTTATATCTTGTTTGGAGTGTATGTGTTGCACCGTTGCTCCGTTTTGAGCATGCTCTATAAGAAACTTGCTTAGTTTTGCATGTAGTTTCATATTACCTTGTAGCATCCTTGTTTTGAGGTGTTTGCTTGTTGTTTGAATGCATTTTGCATCAATGCCATGTTTAACTTGTTTTGCTCATATCTTCTAGGCCGTAGCTCCGAACTAAATGTTCATCATGAGATAATCTTCATTTCATTACATTGTGCCATTCTTGTTTGAGTCCTTCTTGATGCCCTAATCATCGTTGCAAGAGTGCTATATGATGTTAACCTGCTGAAACTGTTATAACTTGATGAATTGTCTTTTTCATTGCATTTTGTGCGTGCATCCTATGAGCTTGGGATCTACATGTGTTTTGAAATACATCATGCCATATTTACAGGGGTGCTTGTCTTGTATTTTTGTGATATATGTGGTGACTTACACAAGCATGCAAAGTAGCCTCCGTGATGTTGCTGATTTCTGTGACTGTCATTTCTGCTAAGTCTGTAGCTATAACATTGTGATGTCATGTAAACCTACTGTCACCTTGTGTTCTATACATAATCTGGAGCTGTTTACTAAGGGTGTTTTGTTATACATGTTATGATGTATCCATCCATGCCCTTGGTTGCATTTATATCCTGCTGTAGCTTGTTGTAAACTTGCTCTCAAATTGATAAATAATGTTGTTGTCAGCCTGTTAACATGAAGTTCAGTTTTGACATGTGTTTTTCTAGTGACCCATGCACCCTATGAACTTGCTCTTGCCATGCTTAGCTTCATAATTATGCCATATTACTGTTGGATGCCTTCAAATGCCATGAAATGCTTTTTGATGAGTAATTTGAGCACGCAAAGATGCCTTCATAATCCTGTTTATGCCATGCTCAGTTTTTCTGCCAAGTCTGAAACTGTTTATGAAACTTGCTATGTTTACATGGGTGCCATCATATCTTCTGTGCCTTTTTGGCTCGTGATCATTAAGGGACTTTTGTTCTATATAATTAGTAGACTCGTGCCATGCCTTTGTTTGCTATGATAATTTCCTGTAGCATGTGGTTTGATAGCTCTAAACTTTGGAACCTGATGTCATTTCTACCATGTCCAGTGATTTTCTGCTAAGTCTGTGAAACTGTTATTATTTGCAATCTTGCCATGTCCTTTTGAGTATTCTCTAGTGATTTCTAGAGATAGCTCAGTGTTCACGTTTTGTCATGATTTACCTGTAAATCATGTCTATGCATTTTTTTCATGTTGGGGTGCTGTAGCATACTTTCATGATGCTTGCAAAATGCCTAGTTGCTGTTTTGGACAGATTGTTGTTATATCTTGTTTGGAGTGTATGTGTTGCACCGTTGCTCCGTTTTGAGCATGCTCTATAAGAAACTTGCTTAGTTTTGCATGTAGTTTCATATTACCTTGTTGAATCCTTGTTTTGAGGTGTTTGCTTGATGTTTGAATGCATTTTGCATCAATGCCATGTTTAACTTGTTTTGCTCATATCTTCTAGGCCGTAGCTCCGAACTAAATGAACTTTATATGTAACTTGGCTAGAATTTCATGTAGATCATCTTGGTGCATTTTAACTTGCTGTTTAACAACTTGAACATAAGGTTTATTCAGATCTGGACCAATTTTGAAATTTGCATATGGGGACTTACCGGAATTGTTATATGTTATTTCCGGCCTCATTTAAACTGGCTTTGATGTGTTGCTCTTGTATGCATCATCTCTTGCCATGAGTAGCTTCATGTAGCTTTGTCATGCATCCGGCTTGGTTGTGCATCATGTCTTGTTTATGTGTTGTGTATTTACCTTGTTGTTTGCTTCTTTCCGGTTGTGCTTCTTCTCGATAGTTCCCGTTTCGTTGCGTTCGTGAGGATCCGTTCGACTATGCTTCGTTCGTCTTCGTGGCTTCATCTTCTTCATGGACTCGTTCTTCTTCCTAGCGGGATTTCAGGCAAGATGACCGTCACCTTGGATCTCATTACTATCATTGCTATGCTAGATTCTTTGTTCTATCGCTATGCTGCGCTACCTATCACTTGCGCTTCAAGCCTCCCGAATTGCAATGAAACCAGCTCTAACCTTTGTCACCCTTCCTAGCAAACCATTGTTTGGCTATGTTACCGCTTTTGCTCAGCCCCTCTTATAGCGTTGCTAGTTGCAGGTGAAGATGAAGATTGCTCCATGTTGGATTATGTTTATATTGGGATATCACAATATCTCTTATTTAATTAATGCATCTATATACTTGGTAAATGGTGGAAGGCTCGGCCTTATGCCTGGTGTTCTGTTCCACTCTTGCCGCCCTAGTTTCCGTCATACTGGTGTTATGTTCCTTGATTTTGCGTTCCTAACGCGGTTGGGTGTTATGGGGACCCCTTGACAGTTCGCTTTGAATAAAACTCCTCTAGCAAGGCCCAACCTTGGTTTTACCATTTGCCTATCACCTATTTCTTTTCCCTTGGGAGTCGCTCTCCCGAGGGTCATCTTTATTTTAACCCCCCCAGGCCAGTGCTTCTCTAAGTGTTGGTCCGAACCGAGTAGACTGCGGGGCCACCTTGGGGAAACTTGAGGATTGGTTTTACTCGTAGGATGTCTCATCCGGTGTTGCCCTGAGAACGAGATATGTGCAGCTCCTATCGGGATTGTCGGCACATCGGGCGGCTTTGCTGGTCTTGTTTTACCATTGTCGAAATGTCTTGTAAACCGGGATTCCGAGACTGATCGGGTCTTCCCGGGAGAAGGAATATCCTTCGTTGACCGTGAGAGCTTATAATGGGCTAAGTTGGGACACCCCTGCAGGGTATTATCTTTCGAAAGCCGTGCCCGCGGTTATGTGGCAGATGGGAATTTGTTAATGTCCGGTTGTAGAGAACTTGACACTTGACTTAATTAAAACGCATCAACCGCGTGTGTAGCCGTGATGGTCTCTTTTAGGCGGAGTCCGGGAAGTGAACACGGTTTCTGGGTTATGTTTGACGTAAGCAGGAGTTCAGGATCACTTCTTGATCATTACTAGTTGACGACCGTTCCTTTGCTTCTCTTCTCGCTCTTATTTGTGTATGTTAGCCACCATACATGCTTAGTCGCTGCTGCAACCTCACCACTTATCCTTTCCATACCCTTTAAGCTTTGCTAGTCTTGATACCCATGGTTATGGGATTGCTGAGTCCTCGTGGCTCACAGATTACTACAACACCAGTTGCAGGTACAGGTTATGCGATGATCATGACTCGAGAGCGATGTTACTTGTTTTGGAGTTCTTCTACTTCTTCTTCGATCAGGGGATAGGTTCCAGGTCGGCAGCCTGGGCTAGCAGGGTGGATGTCGTTTGAGTTTCTGTTTGTGTTTCATCCGTAGTCGGATGTTGATCTTATGTATGATGTATTGATGTATTCTTGTGGCATCTGTATGCCTTGTATGTATCCCCATCTATTGTGTAATGTTGATGTAATGATATCCACCTTGCAAAACCGTTTCAATATGCGGTTCTATTCTTGGTGGGACCTTTGATTCTCTTTAGGATAGTATCGCATATTGGGCGTGACAAGTTGGTATCAGAGCCTCGACCGACCCTAGGAGCCCCCTTGATTGATCGTATAGTTTGGCCGTTGTTGAGTCTAGAAGAAAACTGTTTTCGGAGTCTAGCTATATCGGAGAGTAGGATTTCTTTTACTCCTCTGCTCCTTCGTCACTCTGGTAAGGAATCTTGACGTAGGTGTTTTGAGCTACTTCTCTTCCCCTTAAAATTTTTCTTTAGGATCACGCGGTTAGTTTTTTGTTCGTTGTCCATTCTCTTTTCAATCCGGCGCATTTCTCTTCAAGTGATTTCGATCCTTGTCATCTTTTGCAAGATCAATCCTCAGCTCTTTTCAATCGATGTTGTTTCCCTGTTCGAAGTTGTCTTTCTTTTTCCCACCCGCCCACCCTTCTTCTTCTGGGAGCCGAAGTCCCTAATCGAGAATCCATCCTACTCGTGCGAAGCCTTTGCAGTCTCTCCTCAATCATTTCAACCGGCGTTTTTCTATTCAATTATTTGTCGTTCCAGTTGCCTGTGTTTTTTCCCGCCCTCACACCCCTTTTATTCCCGGAGTCTGAGTCTCTATTCGAGCATCAATTTCATTCATGCGGAGTATCTTCAGTCTTTCCTCAATTGTCTCAACTGGCGAATTCTCGTCTTGTTTATCATTGTTCGTCTCGTTTTTCTTTCCGATGGATCAAATTCAAGTTCTCGGGTTGATCATATTCCTCAAGTGTTTCCCCTTGCTTGTTCGCCTCTCGCCACTTATTCGTTCCGGAGTGATGAAGACATCTCAGAAGATTCGTGTTTGCATTCAATCATTTCGAGGTTGTCACCTCATTCAAGTCTTTCAGTTGTTCCGGTGCATCATTTCTCTTTCGACAATCCTTTCCAACGGTGTTTCTTTTCAGTGGGCCCTAACCCACAGGTCTTTCCCAGGATCTTACCTGACTCTTCTGATTTTCCCGGAGGTATTCTCTAGTTCTTTTGAAATTTGACGTAAGTATGAATTTCATCAGTCAGATGCCTTCTCCGATTATTCTATGCCTTTTCGTTCGTCTCCATATTATTCCAGTGCTTTGCTCCTTAATCAGTTTGCGATCTCTTCGTTCTCTTGTCTCTAGATTCCCTCAAGTATGTTCGTGCTTTTCTAATTCTTTCCGGTGATTCATTCTCTTTTTGTCATTCGTTTCAATTCCTACGGTGGCTCGTTCAAGATTCTTTCTGTTGTGATCATATCAATTCATTCGTTCTTTCCAATCCTACCGGTGGTTCATGAAGACTTTCTCAAGTTTTGCGCTATATCCCCCCTTAATCTTTTCCAACGCGAATAAGTGGTATGCAAATCCACGGTATCTCATCAATTCAATTGATGGAGGATAGGCATAGCATAATTCTTATTCTTCCCCATCAAGTTATCTAATCCCTTCCTTCAGAGTTGTTCATGATGAATATACTCTAATCCCAAGTGATTCCATCTTTCTTTCCGGAGTTCCAAGCTTCCTCGGCCATCTCGTCGGGACCTCCATCGGAATCATCGCAAGGCTCAAATCTTATTCTATTCATCCTTCAATTCTATCTCATAATCCTTTTTGCAACCGGAGTGGTTTCGAATTCATTTTTATTCCTTGAGCTTTGATTCCCATCGTAATCGTCGTTCCTCTTTCCTATTCGAGTGTTCTTGACTTTGTTCATCCTCACTATTTTATTCTTATTTCACCTCATCCCTTTTTCCTTCCGTCTTGGTCCTAAGATCTCGGGACGAGATCTCTTGTTAGTGGAGGAGTGTTGTAACGCCCCGGATTCAATGCACCAGGTGTCTGCCAGTTATTCGCCGTCGTTGCCATGTCATTTGCTTGCGTGTTGCATTTCGTCATGTCATCATCTGCATTGCATCCTCATATTTTCAAAACTTGCATCCGGTCTTTTTCCCCGTTGTTCGTTTCGCGTTCCGACACTCTCACAAGCGCCCGTCGGCCCCCTCAGACCTTGTTTCGTGAGCGGGAGAAAAACGTTCTCGGAATGGGCCGAGATTTGCCGAGTGGCCTTGGTATATCACCGATAGACCGTCCGTCAAATTTCGTTCCATTTGGAGGTCGTTTGATGCCCCAACGGTTAACCGCGTAGCCCAAAACCCCCTTCTCTTTGCAGCCCAGCACCTCTTCACACAGCCCACCTAGCCCATCCAACTCCCCTCCATGCTCTCCGCCGTTCGATCACGATCGTGTGGGCGAAAACCGCACCTCATTTGGACTCTCCTAACTCCCTCTACCTATAAATAGGCATCCCCCTTTCAAATTCGCAGGTAAACCCTAGCCATCGCCTCCACACCGCCGCCGGACACGTCCGGCCTCACCGGACAAAGCCCCCGCCGCCTCCCGCACCAATCGGGGCGCACCACATGGCGACCGCCGCCGCCCCGCGCCCGGCGAATCCCGCGCCGCCACGTCGCCTGCCCCGCTCTCTCCGCCGCGCGGCCCGCCGCGGCCCATCGCGGCCCCTCACGACCCGGACCGTTCGCCCCGCGCGCTCCCCGCGCCTCCGCCTCCCGGCTCGCCGCCGGCACGAGCGCCCCTCGCCGGCACGCCTCGCCGCCGCTTCGGCCCCTCGTCGCCGACCGCCGCCCGCGACCGCCCCCACGTCGCCGGCCGGACCCCGCCGCCTGCACCTCCCTCCGCCGCGCCGCGCCTCGCCCGTCGCCTCCAGCTCCCGCCGCCCCGCGCCACCCTCGTCTCTGGCGAGCTCGCCCGAGCTCCGGTCCCCTCCGCCGCGCCCCTCGTCCCCGCCGGCCAGATCCGGTCGGGCCGGACCGGATCCGGCCACTCCCGAGCTTCTCCGGCCGTCCCCGAGCCCCGCCGGCCGTCCTCCTCCTCATCTCCGGTGAGTTACCTCGGCCAACCTCGGAATCCGTGCAAGATCCGGATCTAGCAGGTTGACCCCCGAAATTCTTCCAAGTCCCCGAATTTTAGCATTATGTTGCTCTGTTCATCGCATCATAACTTCATGTGTGCTACTCCGTTTTGTGCGTGTAATATATCGAAATGTTCATCATGAAATGATCATAATTTCATTCCATTGAGACATTCTTATTTGAGTTCATTGTGATGCCCTAATAATCGTTGCAAGAGTGCTATATGATGTTAATCTGCTGAAACTGTTATAACTTGATGAAATGTCTTTTTCATTGCATTTTGTGTGTGTATACTATGAGCTTGTGCTCTACATGTGTTTTGAACTACATTATGCCATCTTTACAGGGGTTTTTGTCTTGTATTTTTGTGATATATGTGGTGACTTACACAAGCATGCAAAGTAGCCTCCATGATGTTGCTGATTTCTGTGACAGTCATTTCTGCCAAGTCTGTAACTGTAACATTGTGATGCCATGTAAGCCTGCTGTCACCTTGAGTTCTATGCATAATCTGGAGATTTTTACTAAAGGTGTTTTGTTATACATGTTATGGTGTATCAATCCATGTCCTCGGTTACATTTATAGCCTGCTGTAGCTTGTTGCAAACTTGCTCTCAAATTGTTAAATAATGTTGCTGTCAGCCTGTTAACATGAAGTTCAGTTTTGACATGTGTTTTGCTACTGACTCATGCACCCTATGAACTTGATCTTGCCATGCTTAGCTTAATAATTATGCCATCTTACTGTTGGATGCCTTCACATGTCATGAAATGCTTTGTGATGAGTGATTTGAGCTCGCAAAGATGCCTTAATAATTATGTTTATGCCATTCTCGGTTTTTCTGCTAAATCTGAAACATGTTATGAAACTTGCTATGTTTACATGGGTGCCATCATATCTTCTGTGCCTTTTTGGCTCGTGATCATTAAGGGACTTTTGTTCTATGCAATTAGTAGACTCACGCCATGTCTTTGTTTGCTATGATATGTTCCTGTAGAATGTTGTTTGATAGCTCCAAACTTTGCAACCGGATGTCATTTCTGCCACGTCCAGTGATTTTCTGCTAAGTCTGTGAAACTGTTATTGTTTGCAATCTTGCCATGTCCTTTTGAGCATGCTCTTGTGATTTCTAGAGATAGCTCACTATTCAACTTTTGTCATGCTTTACCTGTACATCATGTCTATGCCTTTTGTTTCCATGTTGTGGTGTTATAGCATACTTTCATGATGCTTGCAAAATGCCTAGTTGCTGTTTTGGATATATTGTTGTTATATCTTGTTTGGAGTGTATGTGTTGCACCGTTGCTCCGTTTTGAGCATGCTCTATAAGAAACTTGCTTAGTTTTGCATGTAGTTTCATATTACCTTGTTGCATCCTTGTTTTGAGGTGTTTGCTTGATGTTTGAATGCTTTTTGCATCAATGCCATGTTTAACTTGTTTTGCTCATATCTTCTAGGCCGTAGCTCCGAACTAAATGAACTTTATATGTAACTTGGCTAGAATTTTGTGTAGATCATTTTGGTGCATTTTAACTTGCTGTTTAACTCGCCAGGATGGGGAGCTGCGCCAGGTGGGCGGCGGTCCCCGCGCATGATCCTTGCTTCTTGAAGCTCCTGGGTGGCCTTGTCGATGAACTCCTGAGCACCGGGCGCTCCTTGCCCAGTGCCTTCTTGAGGGAAACGTGCCATGAAGCACGCCTTCACGTGGTGCCCGAGCGCCTCCCTCGTGATGTTGGCTAGGTCTTAGGCCCTCCAGAAGAGAGCCCCCGAGCCTCGCCCGAGGAGGGCGCCAGGCGCGACTTCCTATGCGAGGGAGGGAGGCGCCCCAGGCGCGGGCGCTGATCCTGAGGTGGCGCCGCTGGAGATGCCGCTCTCCTGAGGCCCTTTGTGGAGTAGTTGCTTCTTCTTCTTGGGGATGGCCTCAAGAGGGTACCGGATGCCCTCGCTGTCGAGGTCTTTGATTGCTGCGGCTTGGAAGGCACGCTCCAGGGAGCACACCGCATCTCTTTCTTCGCAGGGGACTGTGATTATTTTACCGCTTCCTGGCATCTTGAGGACGTTGTAGCCATGGTGGGTCACCGCCATGAACTTGGCTAATGCTGGATACCCAAGGATGGCATTGTACGGCAGACAGATGTGGGTGACGTCGAAGTCGATGAGCTCGGTGCGGTAGTTGTCGCGCTGGCCGAAGGTGACAGGGAGACGGACCTACCCTATCGGGGTGGTGGAGCCGTCGGCCACTCCTGAGAAGGGCTCGGTAGGTTGCAGCTGATCGTATGGCACTTGGAGGCTGTCAAATGTCTCGACGGATAGGACGTTAAGCCCTGCGTCGCCGTCGATGAGGGTCTTGGTGACTTGGACATTGCTGATGACAGGCGAGCAAAACATCGAGAGGGCGCCAACAGTAGCCGCACACTTGAGCTGATCCGATGAACTGATGGTGATGGCGCACTTGGACCACCTGAGCGGGCGCGTGGCCTCGAGCCTGGGAAGGGTTGCGTTCACTTCACGAGCAAACTGCTTGAAGGTGCGCTGGGAAGCTGGGGCCTAAGCGCCGCCCAAGATTCAAGTGATGGCGCGCGGCTCCTGGAAGCCCCCAGCCCCCTCGTCCTGATAGTGGTCGTCGTTCCTTCTTGGTGGTGGCGGTAGTGGAGGGAGACCAGCATTGCCCTGAGGGCGATCCTCGCGAGGTTGGTCCCTCCATGCGCCCTCACAAGGCTGGTCCTGCCAGCGGTCCTCATGAGGCCAGCCGCGCCACTCCTGGCGGGGGCCGCGGTTGTCCCAACGTCCTCCACCTCGTCCTACTCCTCGGCCGTAGCCCCGGTCATTGCGCTCGGGGCGTCGACCGAAGCGTCCATCTTGGATGGCCCTGAGCTCCTGACAGTCGTTGGTGTTGTGGCTGTGTACTTTGTGGAAGGTGCATAACGGACGGCTGCTCTTGGACGACTCGGGGTGGTCCCGGCCATGCTTCGTGTCTGGCTCCGCCCCGAGCACGGCCACCCCCTTACGCTTCACATCCTTGGCCTTGGCTTTCTTCTCCTCTGAGTCGGTAGCAGGGAGCTCTAGGAGGGAAAGGCGCCCCTCCTCAGCTCTTGCACACTTGGTCGCCATGTTGAACAGCTCCAGTGCTGTACATAGCCCCTCGTGGATGGTGAGCTCCTCCTTCATCTTGACGTCGCGGACGCCATCGGAAAATGTTGAGATGATGGCCTCGTCCGTCACCTTGGGGATCTTGAGGCGAACGGTGTAGAAGCACTGGATGTACTTCTGTAGGGTCTCTCCTGGCTACTGCTTGATGCGGCGTAGGTCACCCGCAGCCGGAGGGCGGTCGCGCGTGCCCTGGAAGTTGGCGACGAAGCGGTCACGCATCTGACCCCAGGAAGAGATTGACCCCGGGGGCAAGTTCAGGAGCCACGAGCAAGCACCATCCTTGAGAGCCATGGGGAACCAATTCGCCATGACCTTCTCGTCACCGTCGGCCGCCTCGATGCTCAGCTCGTAGAGCTGCAAGAACTCCGCAGGGTCGGGGGTGCCGTCGTAGCGAGGAGGCAGGTCTGGCTTGAACTTGCCCGGCCAGACGACGCTACGCAGCTCTGGAGTGAAGGCGCGGCAGCCCGCTGTGGCCACCGGGGCCCTTTGCAGAGGCAGAGCCTACCCTTGATGTCCGTGCACCGCCACCGCAGGCGGCACGCGGTCTTGTCATGGTGGAGCTGGGAGCGTAGGAGCATTTTCTTGCGGCCGGGGAACTTCTTGGCAGCTTCCTTCTTCTCGCGCGGGTGCCCGGCGCGGTGGGTCGCGCCGAGGGGCCGCGTGTCTTGGCGCCAGGGCACCATCTTGGTGTGGAGGTGGCGGAGGCGCTCCGTCGGCTACATCACCCGCGGCTGGAGGAGGGCGAGGTAGCGAGAGAGACGGGGCAGGCAAGCCCCCAGCGGCGCTGACGAGCTCGGCGATGCGGTTCAGCCGGTCCTCGTAGAGGTCGTCGACTGGGCGGTAGCGCAGGAGCTCGCGTGCCATGAGCAACGCGGCCTGAGCGTCCGCGGGCACGTGACGAGCGTGGGACGATGAACCGGCCGGAGTCAGCGATGGAGTGGCGGTGCGGCCGTCCCACCGCACCGAGGGGTGCAACAAAGACGCTTGCTGCTCGTTTCCCGCCAGGCCGATGGCGGCGTTGGCGGCGGGTGATGGAGAACGACGGGGAGGCCCGCCGACAGGGGCCGTCTGAGCGACACGGGCGGCCAGGGCAGCCCAGCGCTCGGCGCGCGTCTGCCATGGACGTGGTGGAGCATGGATCGACGGAAGGAAAGCTTCAGCGCACCCCTACCTGGCGCGCCAAATGTCGGATTTCGGGTTCCGGCAAAACCCTTAAGGTTCGAACACTGGGGTGCGCACGAAGATCTCTCCCTCCCTCTATCTCGCTCTCTCACCACGATCTCAAAGCTCAGCACGTCGAACTCGAAGAACAGGGGACACAAGAGTTTATACTAGTTCGGGCCACCGATGTGGTGTAATACCCTACTCCAGTGTGGTGTGGTGGATTACCTCGTAGGCTTGGGATGAACAAGTACAAGGGAAGAACAGCCTCCTGAGGAGAGGTGTTCTAGAGCTCGGTGAGCTTGTGTGGTGGAGGATGATCTAAATGATCCCATTTGGGCTAGATCCGTTTGCCTCCTACGGTGGTGGCTAGTCCCATTTATAGAGGCCCGGGTCCTCTCCCCAAATATTAGGCGGGAAGGGATCCCACAACGGCCAATTTGAAGGGGGAAAACTAGTACAAGCTATCCTGACAAAAGGTGGTCTTCGCCTGCCAAAGGCTCTGGTGGTGACACCGTCGTGGGCTCCGCGATGACCTCCATCCTGCCGTCTTACTGGTATTGGTCTCGTTGCACCGATATGGAAACCTTTGCCTGATGCCTCGGGACTCCTCGCCTGCGCTTGCCCCTTTAGCACTAAAGAGGCAACGGGTACTCTGCGCTCACTGGCGCCCGCCTAGCACCCGCCTGGCCTTGGTCGTCACGGCTCACATCACGGGAACCTCACGAGGCACCCCTCGCCTTGATATCTCCGCCCTCACGAGCCAGCCTAGTGAGGCCGCCCGTGAGGAGGTCTTGCGTCTTCCGCCTCGCGAGGCTTTGCCCCTCGGGTGGGTCTTGAGTGTTTGCTGGTGAAGATGGGCCGTACCAGGCTGCTGCAGGAGCCACGCCATGGGCCGCAGGCAGGCAAGTCTGGGGACCCCTGTTCCCAGAACGCCGACACCAAGCAAAACATATAGTATGTAACGAATAAAAATATAGCTTCGAGTAAAATACTGATGGTCGTTAGAAGAAAGAGGGGATGCCACTCAGGGCATCCCCAAGCTTAGTTGCTTGCTCTCTTTTGGATAATAGCTTGGCATGCCGGGGCATCCCCAACCTTAGGCTCTTCTTACTCCTTATTCCTTCATCCATCGTAAGATAACCCAAAACTTGAAAACTTCAATCACACAAAGCTCAACAAAACCTTCGTGAGATCCGTTAGTATAAGAAAGAAAATCACTACTATAAGTATTGTAGAAAACCAATTCATATTTTTTTCTTGCATTATATCTACTGTATTCCAACTTTCCTATGGCAAAAACTCATCAAAGAAAACCATAGAGCCATCAAAACAAGCACACAACACAAGGAAAACAGAATGTGTCAAAAACATAACAATCTGTAGCAATCTGGATATTTTGAATACTTCTGAAACTCCAAAAATTCTGAAAAATTAGGAAGTCCTGAGCAATTTGTATATTAATCTTCTGCAAAAATAATTGGTATTTTATCATGCTCTGGTTAAAAATAAGAATTGTTTTCGTGAGCGCAAAAGTTTCTGTTTTTCAGCAAGATCAAACAACTATCACCCAAGAAGATCATAAAGGCTTTACTTGGCACAAACACTAATTAAAACAGAAAAACACAATCATAACAGTAGCATAATTGTGCAAACACTCAAGAACAGAAAGCAAAAAGCAAAAATAAATTTTATTCATTGGGTTGCCTCCCAACAAGCGCTATAGTTTTACGCCCTTAGCTAGGCATAAAGCAAGGATCTAAGTTTTGTCATCTTTGTTTCGAGATCCATAAGATGCCCTCATGATTGATTCATATGGTGGCCTAATTATTGTTCTAGGGAAGTGTTCCATACCCTTCCTCAAAGAAAATTGGAATTTAATATTGCCTTCTTTCATATCAATCACGACACCGATAGTACGTATAAACGGTCTAACAAGAATAATTGGACAAGACGGATTGCAATCAATATCAAGAACAATAAAATATGTGGGTACATAATTCCTATTTGCAACAATAAGAACACCATTAATTCTTCCCATAGGCTTTTTAATAGTAGAATCCGCCAAGTGCAAATTTAAAGAGCATTCTTCAAGATCGATAAGACCAAGCACATCACATATAGATTTCGGAATTGTAGAAACACTAGCACCCAAGTCACACAAAGCAAAGAAATCATAATTTTTAATTTGGCTTTGATATTAGGTTCCCATTCATCATGCAATTTTCTAGGAATTGAAACTTCTAATTCCAACTTTTCTTCAAAAGCTTTCATCATAGCATCAACAATATGTTTAGTAAAAGCTTTATTTTGTTCATAAGCATGTGGTGAATTTATCATGGATTGCAACAAAGAAATACAATAAATCAAAGAACAACTATCATAATTAAAGTCTTTATATCCAAAAGAGTGGGCACATCACTAGTTAAAGTTTTGACCTCTTCAAACCCACTTTTATCAATTTTCTTAACAAGATTTTCACCCTCCAAATTATCGGGACACCTTCTAACTAAAGTTGACTCTTCCCAGTCCCTTTTTCATCAATCTTAACTTTACTAACCAATGAATCAATAGAAGAAACACCAATCATTTTAAGATCTTCATCCCTTTTGCGAAAGTAATCACTAGAAAACACTTTTTTCTAAAAATTCTCTTTTAGCTCTAAGCATAGCGGTTCTTTTCTTACTTTCATCCATAGAAACATAAAGAGCTTTAATTGATTCCTCAACTTTAGGCACAAAAATTTTAATCTTGAGATTTTCCACATCATGAGAAATTCTATCAACACTTCTAGACAAATCATCGATCTTATTCAACTTTTCTTCTATGGTAGTGTTGAAAACTTTTTGCGTATTGATAAATTCTTTAATATTATTCTCAAGATCGGAGGTGGTCCAATTATTATTATAAGATTGATTTCCATAGGAATTACCATAATTATTAGAGGAATTACTAGGAAAAGGCCTAGGATTAAAATTACCTCTATAAGCATTGTTATTGAAATTATTTCATGAGATAAAATTTACATCTACGGCATCACTATTTTGCTCAATCAAAGTAGACAAAGGCATATCATTGAAATCAATAGGAGCACATTTACTAGCAACCAATTTCATAAGAGCATCAACTTTTTCACTCAAAGAAGAAATTTCTTCAACCGAATTAACTTTTTTACTAGTAGGAGCTCTTTCGATATGCCATTATGAATAATTTGCCATAATATTATCAAGCAATTTGGTGGATTCACTCAAAGTAATTTCCATAAAAGTACCACCCGCGGTGAAATCTAAAAGATTACGAGAAACAAAATTCAATCCCGCATAAATTTTTTGTATGATCATCCAAAGATTTAACCCATGAGTTGGGCAATTCCTTAGCATCATTTTCATCCTCTCCCAAGATTGTGCAACATGCTCATGTTCAAGTTGCTTGGAATTCATGATCTGGGTTCTAAGGGAAATGATTTTTGCAGGCGGAAAATACTTAGAGATAAAAGCATCATTGTACTTATTCCAAGAATCGATACTATTGCGCGGCAAAGAAGAAAACCAATTTTTTGCAGAATCACGCAAAGAAAACGGAAATAATTTCATCTTCACAACATCATTGTCCACATATTTTTTCTTTTGCATATCGCATAATTCCATGAAGGTATTAAGATGGGACGCGACATCCTCATTAGGAGTAACGGAAAATTGATCATTCATAACAAGATTCAGCAAAGCAGTATTAATATCACAAGACTCCGCACAAGTGGAGGGAGGAGCAATCGAAGTGCCAATAAAATCATTGTTGTTGGTATTTGAAAAATCACACAACTTGGTACTGTTCTCTTGAGTCATGATGACTACACAACAAGATTGCACTCAAAAACAGATCCAACAAGAAAACGGTGAATGAAAAAGAAGGGCGAATAAAAAGGAAATTTTTTTGTGAAGTGGGGGAGAGGAATACGAGAGGCAAATGGAAAATAATGTAAATTGCGAGGAGATGAGATTTGTGATTAGGAACCTGGTATATGTTGAAGATCCTCCCCGGCAACGACGCCAGAAATTCCTTTTGATTGCGGCTTGAAGCTACGTCGGTATTTCCCCAAAGAGGAAGGGATGATGCAGCACAACAGCGGTAGGTATTTCCGTCAGTGATGAAACCAAGGTTATCGAACCAGTAGGAGAACCAAGAAACACAACGTAAATAGCACCTGCACACAAATAACAAATACTCGCAACCCCACGTGTAAAAGGGGTTGTCGATCCCTTTCGGGTAGCGGCGCCAGAAATTGGCAAACGGACATGAGAGAGATGTAAATATTGATAGATCTAACGCCAAATAAAATAAAGTGCAGCATGGTATTTTTTTATTCTTGGTTTAATAGATCAGGAAATAAAAGCAAAGGAAAATAGATCGCGAAGGCAAATATAATATGAGAAAGAGACCCGGGGTTCGTAGATTTCACTAGTGGCTTCTCTTGAGAAAAATAGCAAACGGTGGGTAAACAAATTACTGTTGGGCAATTGATAGCACTTCAAATAATCATGAATGTATCCAGGCAATGATAATTATACAGGCATGACACGTCTCCAACGTATCTATAATTTTTTTATTGTTCCATGCTGTTTTATTATCAATCTTGGATGTTTTATAATCATATAGTCATTTTATATAATTTTTGGTACTAACCTATTGACATAGTGCCAAGTGCCAGTTGCAGTTTTTTCCATGTTTTTTACATCGCAGTAAATCAATATCAAACGGAGTCCAAATGCCACGAAACTCGACGATGATTTTTTATGGGCCGGAAGGAAGGCAATGGGCCCTGGTTGCACCTGGGGGGTGCCCCGAGGGGGGCTCAACCCACGAGGGCGCGCCAGGAGGCCCAGGCACGCCCTGGTGGGTTGTGCCCACCTCGGGTGCCCCCCGGACCGCCTCTTTGCTCTATAAATACCACAATATTCCAGAAACCCTAGAACAAGCGTCGACATATTCATCCAGCCGCCGCAGAGTCAAGAACCACCAGATCCATTCTAGACATCATCACGGAGGGGTTCACCACTTCCATTGGTGCCTCTCCGATGATGCGTGAGTAGTTCTTTGTAGACCTTCGGGTCAGTAGTTAGTAGCTAGATGGCTTTCTCTCTCTCTTTCTTTCTCTCGCTGAATTCTCAATACAATGGTCTCTTGGAGATCCATATGATGTAACTCTTTTGCGGTGTGTTTGTTGGGATCTGATGAACTTCGAGTTTATGATCAGTCATATCTTTTTATATCCATGAAAGTTATTTGAGTTTCTTTGATCTCTTATATGCATGATCTCTTATAGCCTCGTATTTCTTCTTTGATATTTTGGTTTTGTTTGGCCAACTTGATCTATTTATCTTGCAATGGGAAGAGGTGCTCGGTAGTGGGTTCGATCTTACGGTGCTCGATCCCAGTGACAGAAGGGGAAACGACACGTATGTATCGTTGCTACTAAGGATAAAAAGACGGGGTCTATATCTACCGCCATATAGATAAACGGATCTTGTCTACATCATGTTATCATTCTTATTGCATTACTCCATTTTTCCATGAACTTAATACACTAGATGCATGCTGGATAGCGGTCGATGTGTGGAGTAATAGTAGTAGATGCAGGCAGGAGACGGTCTACTAATCTTGGACGTGATGCCTATGTAATGGTCATTTCCTGGATATCGTTATATTATTTGAAATTCTATCAATTGCCCAACAGTAATTTGTTTACCCACTGTTTGCTATTTTTCTCGAGAGAAGCCACTAGTGAAACATACGGCCCCTGGGTCTTCTTTCTTATATATTTGCCTTGTGATCTACTTTTCCTTTGCATTTTTCTTCAGATCCATTAAACCAAAAAATACAAAAATACCTTGCTGCATTTTATCTTTATTTATTTTATTTGGCGTTCGATCTATCAATCTACTGCAATTTCCCTCACGTCTGCTTGCCTATCTTGAGGCGCCGTACCCCGGAAGGGATTGACAACCCCTTTAACTCGTCGGGTTGCGAGGTGTTGTTGTTTGTGTGCAGGTGCTGTTTACGTTGTGTTGTTTGGTTCTCCTATTGGTTCGATACCTTGGTTTCATAACTGAGGGAAATACCTACCGTCGCTGTGCTACATCATCCCTCCCTCTCCAGGTAAATACCGACATAGTTCCAGCTGCCATCAAGGAGAATTTATGGCGCCTTTGCTGGGGAGGATCTTCAACATAACCAGGTTCCTAATCACAAATCTCACCTCTTTGCAATTTACATCATTTGCCATTTCACAAAATTTGCCGTTTTATTCGCCTCTCTTTTTCCGTTCGCCGTTTTGTCATCCGATCTATCATTTGCTTGCAATCATGAGTGATTTCGGTATGGCACAAACAGATGATGGCCTGACTCCTAAGATGGGACGTACAGGCAATCTGGATTCTAAAACTTTTATCTTGGGGCAAGGGAACTGTCACAGCCCTAGTGTTTGATTGCAATTAGTTTCATAAGCATCCATGCATCATGTCTATATTTGTTTGAAACTTGAAATGGGGATTGCCTAAACCCCTCGCATCAAAGGAATTCACTAGGTTCACCTAAAATATTTTCAGTAAATCCAAATGGCTTTCAAAAATGTTCATCATTTATGGAAAATGCTGTAAACAGTAACCAGAGGTGATGCACATTTTTCCATGACCTATTTGGGCTCTGAATTAAATCATACTCTATTTGCATTTGGACATATAAATGCTATAAATATTTTAAATGTCCAAATAATCACAAACTTAAATGTTTAGTGTTGGATATATTCCAAACAGTGGGCTTGAGCAAGTTTCATGATTTTTTAGTGTGCCTAAGTATTTTTAATAAAGCCCTGACACTACAGAAGAAATAGAAAAAACAGAAAAGAATTAGAAAAAGAGAAAGAGAGAGAGAAAACCCACCTGAGGTTACCTCCGCAGCCCACCTGGTGGCCCACTTACCTGGCCCAGCCCAACAGAGCCGCCACCGTCTCCCACCTCGCGCCAGAAGTACGCGAGGCGTGTGGCCACCACGCACCGGCCCGCGCCCGGCCACCTCCTCCCTCCCTGCCTGCCTGGCTCCTCCTCGACGCGTCCAGACGACGCCACGCGACCCCTAGAGCCGTCTGGCTCCCCCTCTCTCTCCCCCAAACGCTCTCCCCCTCCTCTGTTCTCCTCACCGAACGCGCCCGCCGCCGCCGACGAGAACCACCGTGGCCACCGTCCACCCGTCGCCTTGCCGAAGCATCCAGAAGGACCGGCGTCGTCTCCTTCATCATCTACACCAGTCCGTTCGACCGCGGGAGCACCGCAGCGACGTTTCTGCCTCGTCTTCAACCTCGGGCATCCGAGCTCGCCTCCGGTCGATTCGGCGCCGCCAGGACCTCCCCGGGCTCGCTGACCTCCTCTTCGGCATCGCTGTGAGCTCCCGCTCCGAACCCCTCTCCTCCCCGCCTCTTTTGCACCGCGTAGCCCTAGTTTCACCGGAGCCGATAGCTCCTCGCCGCTGGCCATGCCGCCACCGCGGCTACGGCCGCGCAAGCTCGCCTCCGAGCACGTCAATGCACTCAGGGTGTCTCCAGGAGCTCAAATCACCCGCCCGTTAGGCCTGCCCTGCACCGTAGCCGCAACCCCGTGCACACCCGAAATCCGGCCGCCGCCCAACTTGCCGCCGCCGCCACAGACCACCCCAGGTCCAGCCACCACACGCCCTGCTGCGGGCGTTCCAATGCGCCCGGCCGCGCGACCTCTCGTCGCCGGAGTTGGCCGGACGGGCAACCCCGCCGTGTCCCGATTAGCACCGGCGGCTAACCGGCGTTTTGGATGACGTGGACACGTCATTAGCGGCTAATTGACCCACTAACTAGCCCCCTGGCTCGCTGACATGCGGGCCCCACTGCCTAACTAACCAGCTAACAAAAATAGTTTAAGTTTAATCTAAACACAGTGGCCCCACACGTCGGCGTTGACCTCGCTGACGTGGCCGTTGACCGGACCCACCTGTCAGTGACACTAAATGTCACAGGGTCACTGACCAGTGGGTCCCACTGGTCTGGTTTGACCCGGACCGTGCCCCGTTGACCTGCTGATGTCATGATGATGTCAGGCTGACACAGTAATTCTTTTCTGAAATTTAAATAAGTCTTAAATGATTTTTCTAATTCAGAAAATATACAAAACTTTGAAAAATCATAGAAATTAATCTATAGCTCCAAATGAAATAAGTTATATATAAAAATTATCAGAAAAATTCAAGGAATCTGTTTATGGCTTTTGCATGCATGTTTGAACAACCTAAGGTTGTAGTATATGGCAATTTGCATACTTGACATTTAAATAAGCACATATGGAGTTTGAATTTGAACCCTTGGTTCAAACCAACTTCATTTAATCTGGTTTCTAGTTGCATTAGCTCAAACCACAACATATTGCCATGTCATGATCATGCATAATATTGTTGCATTGCATTGATTGTGTCCTTCCTTGTTTGCCGGCATTTGTCCCCTCTCAGTAGACGAGGTTCCGACGATGAGTTCGATGACACCGATGAAGAGCTATATCATCTTCAGAAGTGGCAGGCAAGCAAAACCCCCTTGTTCATTCTGATACAATCCCAATCTCTCGCTCCTGCTCTCTTTTACTGCATTAGGACAACATCGATTCCACTGTTACATGCTACGGTAGTTGAACCCGTTATCCTCTGCATGACCTGTCATTGCACAGTAAATAGATGAAACCCACTAGCATGAGTAGGAGTTGTTTGAGCCATGATGTGCCTACTCATTCATGCTTGTTTGTCATACCTGCTATTGCTTAGAGTTGTGTCAGGTCTGATTCATCGAGGATGAATTGGAATGGTGATGAACATGTCCTACTGTGTGTGACCTAAGTGTGTGAACACGATTTGGTAAAGGTAGCGGTGAGAGGCCATGGAGGAGTACTTGGTGGGTTGTCTCATTGAAGCCGTCCCCAGGAACTGAGTTCTGTGTTTGTGATCCATGAAACAACTACTACCATGCATTGGGCCCTGAAATATGACCCCGCTCGACTTCTTAACCACACTAGTCCTCTGTCCAGGAGTTGCAAGTAGTTTCTGCTGTTTGTAGCATGCTGGAGGCTGTGCGCAGCGCTGACCCGAGGGGTGGGCTGTGATGCGGTAGGCACGTGGCCGGGTATACCGGGTGCCCGTTTGGTGTCGCGGAACCTTGTACACATCGTTCGGGGCCGTATGTGGAAACCTCGGCCGGACTCCCTGCGGATGGAACCTGAATAGGCGATAAACCTGGATTAGAGACTTGAGTGTTTAGGTTGTTCGTGGTCTACACCCACGTCGGCTTTCGCTTGAAGTCTGCCGAGCACATGTCGTGTGCAGACGCTAAGTGGTGGAAACATGTATGAAGAAGTACACCCCTGCAGGGTTAACATCATCTATTCGAATAGCCGTGTCCGCGGTAAAGGACTTCTGGGTTGCCTATAACAGTTCATAGACAAGTGAAAGTGGATACTCTAAAATGCGCAAGATAAGCGTGAGTGCTATGGACGGCCTTCTCGTAGGGAGACGGGAGCGGATCCATAGTGGTGTATTGATATGGTGAATATGTGGACTCGTGTGCGCCACCTCAAAAGAGTTACTTGCAGTCATAGTTTAGGATAGCCACTGAGTCAAAGCTGGCTTGCTGCAGTCAAACTCCACCACCCCTTTGTTGATACTGATGCATATGTAGCTAGTTCTGATGTAAGTCTTGCTGGGTACATTTGTACTCACATTTGCCTATTTTATGTTTTGCAGAGAGACGCCAGTCTCGCTAGTAGTTCCACGTGGACTTTGACGTTTAGCTTGTTACCTCAGCTACGATCTTGTGCCCTCGGCAGGGTCTTGTAGATAGTCAGGCTTCTCAGCCTTTTTCATTTGTAGATGTCTGTACTCAGACAAGTTAAGCTTCCGCATGTGCTTGTTGCTTGTATGCTCTGTATGTTGGGTCATGAGACCCATGTTTGTAATATCTCGCTCCTCGGAGCCTAATGAATAAATACTTGAGTCATAGAGTTATGTTGTGATGCCATGTTGTATTTACACATATCGAGCATATTGTGTGTATGATTGAAATGCTTGGTATGTGTGGGATCCGACAACCTAGTTGTTTATCCTTGGTAGCCTCTCTTATGGGGAAATGTAGTCTTGTGCTTCCATGAGCCATAGTAGTCCGCTACAGCCCGGTTCACCGGAGTCCTGCTAGCCCAGTACTACTGCTCCGGGACACTTGACTGGCCGACATGTGATTCACTTCGTTCCTGTGTCTGTCCCTTCGGGGAAATGTCACGCGGTGACATCCGGAGTCCTGCCTAGCCTGCTACAGCCCGGTTCACCGGAGTCCTGTTAGCCCAGTGCTACAGCCCGGATTCGCACGCTGCTGACCGACATGCTCGATGTTGATTGATGTATGCCTGTCCCCGTAAGTTAGTGCCACTTTGGGTTCACGACTAGTCATGTTGGCCCGGTTTCTCTGTCATATGGATGCTAGCGACACTATCATATATGTGAGCCAAAAGGTGCAAACGGTCCTGGGCCATGGTAAGGCGACACCCATGGGAATACCGTGAGTGAGGCCGCAAAGTGATATGAGGTGTTACCGGCTAGATCGATGTGATTTGGAATCGGGGTCCTGACAGCTTTGGTATCAGAGCCTGACTGCCTGTAGGATTACCAAGCCAAACTGGTCGAAGTTGTGTCTAGAAATGCTTTAGTTATGTAGGGGAATTGATTGTGGAAGGGAACGTAAGGCTCTTTTTACTCCTTTACCTTATGGCCTTCTGATCTGAGTCATCCTCTTCTCTTCTACGGGGATTAAGAACTAGGCTTCTCATCTTTCTATCAGGATCACGTGTTACTAATCCGTAGACTCGTAGGATTGTTGGTCTCAAGCCTCAGTTCAGTTTCTACTACTTCCATGTGTTGACAGTTGATCTCGGAACCTTGATATTGTGATTCTGAGTTGTTATGCCACCATTTCTGCAGAATGTCCCAAATCTTTTTGAGCATTTACAGCCGTTATGCTGTCCGAGTCATCCCAGGTTTCTAAACAATCTGATGCATTTGCAAAATCCTTTCCTATGGTTTCGATGTTCCTTTAGGCCAGGTTAATCACACTAATTGCTGATTTGAGGTACTCTATTACCTCGACATGTATGTTGGAGTTATTATTATGACCCTAGGTGTCTTAGGGGATCATCTAGTAACCTAGCCATGTTTTGTGTCCCAGTGCGATGATTCTGGCCATCATTCTTGAAAGCATCCCGTGATGCCATTAAGTTAGTAGGCATTCCATTCCTGGGTTCTTGAACCCGAGATTCAACCTACTTACTTCATGTTGATAGTGTTTGCTAGTTCCTTTACGATATTAGTATAACCTTTGCGATAGTCCTCGAGGTTCATGGTATATCCTTCTTCCAAATATCATGAACTGCTTATGGCAGAAGTTCCTCGCAGAACCGAAAGATCACAACCAGAGTGCTCTTGACGAGTTCTCGATTCTCTGTTGTGGCTCTGTTAGTTCTACCTTCTCTGCATGGGTTATCTGGAAGAAACCTGTTGAACTTGGTTCGACATACTAATCTATGCATCCACAACTCAGAAAGATGTATGTTCCTTTGAGTTGTCCCTCTTTAGTTGATATCTGACCTTCATCTGTCATTTGATAGTCAAGAGCATGTCATGCATTCATGCTCATCGATACCTCATATTCATGTGGTCTTTCAAGCCATTCTATTCGGGAATGACTAGGAGAAATAAACTCCAGTACCTTGTCCATTTCGAGGATTGGGTCAAAGTAGTTGTATTCCGCTGATCAAATTGCCACCAGCCTTTGATCTGTTCTACCCTGGGGTATTGCCATCTTTATGTCAGGATTGTCATGAGAATTGCACCACCTCTTATGAACTCTTGACGCAGTGATACTTCTTGCCATCATTTTTCATTCCTCGGTTCCGTGTTGTCGCAACCGGAATACCGACAAGTGAACCATGATGTGTGAAATCAATATCCTAGCAACCGTGTTGCTTGGTAGTTAATAGACATTAATATCATTCTTAGCGTATTGGTTATCGAATCACTATACTAGTATTGATCGTGCTACCTTGTCCTTATTTTTGGTGCACTCTTCGATCTTTGAGTTAGGATTGAATCCCTTGCTCTTATGATCATGTCGTCTTGCCTTGAAAAGCAAGATTGTTCCCGAGCTTAGTAACATATCGGTGGTTCGTGATTTTCTCAATATTTTCTCGGAAGTATCACCAGGTTGTCCCCTGACTGTTATATTGAGCTCGTGATCAAGTTGGTTTCTTGTAAACCACCCCTTCTCCAAGAATCTGTGTTGGATACCCCTGAGCTAGTTGGTTAAGCTGAACAACAACTTGGAGAGTTGGAAGATGAAAGCTTGTCCGGATCAGTTCATTCCAAAGGGATATCCTTGTGTGTGTGTGTGTGTGTTGAAGAAAGATGATATCTTCATAGATTGGTCCCTGTGATCAGTTGTTGGACCTATTGTCTTATCAAAACTTTGATTTGAGTGCGGGCTATTGTCAAATCAACTCAGAACCAACGGTGTTCGTAATGGTGTCTTACTCGTGGTTGATCCCTCGAGCATACACCATTACATCTTTTGGTCTGACCAATTCTATCACCTTGTTCACATAGTCGTGGAATTCCATCTTATGGAAATCTCGATAAATTGTTGTTGAGCCCATCGACAACATCCTTATATTCTCCATGATTTTGTCGGACATCAAGCTAGTGTTGGAAACTTGTGTAAGCATTTCTTCGTGTTTCGTTCATGAAGCATATGTTTGGATGAAAGAAGTGACTACCTCTGATTCACGTGCATTTGGTGAAAGTTGCCACCGTGAATTCGAGAAAGTTAGTCTTGCTTCCTCTGGAATCATCCCAAGTCAGTCATGCATATGTGCTAAGTATTCTGTGGTTTGGAGACTTGCAACCTTCATTCCATATGTAATCCCTAGCACCCCAAGCCATTGATTGATTTGCTCAAGGAAAAGGAGTTTGTTGTGTTAATTCTAGATCATGCACAAGACTCCGATATCCTCGATGATGGTTCCCTACCTGAACTCGGTAGTGTTTTATCATAAGACTACTATGTGATCATGCTTGTCTGGGACAGCGTGTTCACATGTGTTTAGAAGAACCAGCTCATGTTTTGGAGCTTGCTATCTTAGTTCATTCCTCGAGAATCTCACAATGCTATCTCATTGAATTGTGTTGCAAACTTTCTTTTCAGACATGCTGAGTCAGAAGTATCCTATCACCAATCGGATCTGAATCTCAGGCAGATATGGTGGTTGGAACATTCCCAACAGTTGCATTTTGTTCCCAGCTTGCACCGCCATTGTGCCAATTCCCCATGGGCTGCCCTTCTCGGTAGTTGCTGTCCAATATCATCTTCAAAGTGGACTTACCATGGGTGCCATCCATTTCTGGTGATAAGCAAAATCATCCATTGCGTTGTCTTCAACAAGGTAGTCCACATCATCCATTCTAGTCCGATTATGTCATTCTTTTGAACTCCTTCAAACGATCGTTTGTGAATTTCCTTAGGCTGGTATAGAGAGTTCCAATGATTTCTGTATCAAAAGTAATTCTTTTTGCCACTTAAGGGATAACTCTACGAGTCACCTTCCCCAAGGTGCCCCGTTGTGGAATCATGGCAGTTAACTCCTCGCTACGTCGTGATCGAGCGTGGATTTGTTGCCTACCTAGTTGACCTTCGTCATCTGTTACACCCCATCCCCCCGAATGTATGTTTCGTGTCTCAGCTCAAGAGATGTTTTATATCTCATCCTAAGAGTTGATCTTGAGTTGCCCAATCTTCGAGAAGATCGATTCCGGTAGAGTTCCCGTCCGTCGTCATCGTGTTGGATGAAGATCTTGAAAGGAAGGACGCCAAGATCGATCTGAAGCAATGGATCATGAAGATCATGTTAGCTTGTACCCCCTCTGTCTTCTTACCTCATGTCTTGAATCTCGGGACGAGATTCCTGTTTAGTGGGGGTGAGTTGTCACAGCCCTAGAGTTTGATTGCAATTAGTTTCATAAGCATCCATGCATCATGTCTATATTTGTTTGAAACTTGAAATGGGGATTGCCTAAACCCCTCGCATCAAAGGAATTCACTAGGTTCACCTAAAATATTTTCAGTAAATCCAAATGGCTTTAAAAAATGTTCATCATTTATGGAAAATGCTGTAAACAGTAACCAGAGGTGATGCACATTTTTTCATGACCTATTTGGGCTCTGAATTAAATCATACTCTATTTGCATTTGGACATTTAAATGCTATAAAATATTTTAAATGTCCAAATAATCACAAACTTAAATGTTTACTGTTGGATATATTCCAAACAGTGGGCTTGAGCAAGTTTCATGATTTTTGAGTGTGCCTAAGTATTTTTAATAAAGCCCTGACACTACAGAAGAAATAGAAAAAAACAGAAAAGAATTAGAAAAAGAGAGAGAGAGAAAACCCACCTGAGGTTACCTACTCAGCCCACCTGGTGGCCCACTTACCTGGCCCAGCACACCAGAGTCGCCACTGTCTCCCACCTCGCGCCAGAAGGACGCGAGGCGTGTGGCCACCGCGCACCGGCACGCGCCCGGCCACCTCCTCCCTCCCTGCCTGCCTGGCTCCTCCTCGACGCGTCCAGACGACGCCACGCGACCCCTAGAGCCGTCTGGCTCTCCCTCTCTCTCCCCCGAACGCTCTCCCCCTACTCTGTTCTCCTCACCGAACGCGCCCGCCACCGCCGACGAGAACCACCATGGCCACCGTCCACCCGTCGCCTTGCCGAAGCATCCAGAAGGACCGGCGTCGTCTCCTTCATCATCTACACCAGTCCGTTTGACCGCGGGAGCACCGCAGCGACGTTTCTGCCTCGTATTCAACCTCGGGCACCCGAGCTCGCCTCCGGTCAATTCGGCGCCGCCAGGACCTCCCCGGGCTCGCTGACCTCCTCTTCGGCATCGCTGTGAGCTCCCGCTCCGAACCCCTCTCTTCCCTGCCTCTTTTGCACCGCGTAGCCCTAGTTTCACCGGAGCCGATAGCTCCTCGCCGCTGGCCATGCCGCCACCGCGGCTACGGCCGCGCAAGCTCGCCTCCGAGCACGTCGACGCACTCAGGGAGTCTCCAGGAGCTCGAATCACCCGCCCGTTAGGCCTGCCCTGCACCGTAGCCGCAACCCCGTGCACACCCGAACTCCGGCCGCCGCCGCCACAGACCACCCCAGGTCCAGCCACCACCACCATCGGATGCGCCCTGCTGCGGGTGTTCCAACGCGCCCGGCCGCGCGACCTCTCGTCGCCGGAGTTGGCTGGACGGGCAACCCTGCCGTGTCCTGATTAGCACCGGCGGCTAACCGCCGTTTTGGATGACGTGGACACGTCATTAGCGGCTAATTGACCCACTAACTAACCCCCTGGCTCGCTGACATGCGGGCCCCACTGCCTAACTAGCCAGCTAACAAAAATAGTTTAAGTTTAATCTAAACACAGTGCCCCACACATCGGTGTTGACCTCGCTGACGTGGCCGTTGACCGGACCCACCTGTCTGTGACACTAATTGTCACAGGGTCACTGACCAGTGGGTCCCACTGGTCAGGTTTGACCCGGACCATGCCCCGTTGACCTGCTGATGTCATGATGATGTCAGGCTGACGCAGTAATCCTTTTTTGGAATTTAAATAAGTCTTAAATGATTTGTTTAATTCAGAAAATATCCAAAACTTTGAAAAATCATAGAAATTAATCTATACCTCCAAATGAAATAAGTTATATATGAAAAATTATCAGAAAAATTCAAGGAATCTGTTTATGGCTTTTGCATGCATGTTTGAACAACCTAAGGTTGCTGTATATGGAAATTTGCATACTTGACATTTAAATAAGCACATATGGAGTTTGAATTTGAACCCTTGGTTCAAACCAACTTCAATTAATCTGGTTTCTAGATGCATTAGCTCAAACCACAACATATTGCCATGTCATGATCATGCATCATATTGTTGCATTGCATTGATTGTGTTCTTCCTTGTTTGCCGGTATTTGTCCCCTCTCAGTAGACGAGGTTCCGACGATGAGTTCAATGACACCGATGAAGAGCTATATCATCTTTAGAAGTGCCAGGCAAGCAAAACCCCCTTGTTCATTTCGATACAATCCCACTCTCTCGCTCCTGCTCTCTTTTACTGCATTAGGACAACATCGATTCAACTGTTACATGCTGCGGTAGTTGAACCCCTTATCCTCTACATGACCTGTCATTGCCACAGTAAATAGATGAAACCCACTAGCATGAGTAGGAGTTGTTTGAGCCATGATGTGCCTACTTATTCATGCTTGTTTGTCATGCCTGCTATTGCTTAGAGTTGTGTTAGGTCTGATTCATCGGGGATGAATTGGAATGGTGATGAACATGTCCTACTATGTGTGAGCTAAGTGTGTGAACACGATTTGGGAAAGGTAGCGGTGAGAGGCCATGTAGGAGTACATGGTGGGTTGTCTCATCGAAGCCGTCCTCAGGAACTGAGTGCTGTGTTTGTGATACATGAAACAGCTACTACCATGCATTGGGCCCTGAAATATGACCCCGCTCGACTTCTTAACCACACTAGTCCTTTGTCCAGGAGTTGCATGTGGTTTCTGGTGTTTGTAGTATGCTGGAGGCTGTGCGCAGCGCTGACCCGAGGGGTGGGCTGTGATGCGGTAGGCACGTGGCCGGGTATACCGGGCGCCCGTTTGGTGTCGCGGAACCCTGTACACATCGTTCGGGGCCGTATGTGGAAACCTCGGCCGGACTCCCTGCGGATGGAACCTGAATAGGCGATAAACCTGGATTAGAGACTTGAGTGTTTAGGTAGGTTGTGGTCTACACCCACGTCAGCTTTCGCTTGAAGTCTGCCGAGCACATGTCGTGTGCAGACGCTAAGTGGTGGAAACATGTATGAAGAAGTACACCCCTGCAGGGTTAACATCATCTATTCGAATAGCCGTGTCCGCGGTAAAGGACTTCTGGGTTGCCTATAACAGTTCATAGACAAGTGAAAGTGGATACTCTAAATGCGCAAGATAAGCGTGAGTGCTATGGATGGCCTTCTCGTAGGGAGACGGGAGCGGATCCATAGTGGTGTATTGATATGGTGAATATGTGGACTCGTGTGCGCCACCTCAAAAGAGTTACTTGGAGTCATAGTTTTGGATAGCCACTGAGTCAAAGCTGGCTTGCTGCAGTCAAACTCCAACACCCCCTTTGGTGATACTGATGCATATGTAGCTAGTTCGGATGTAAGTCTTGCTGGGTACATTTGTACTCACG
Organism: Triticum aestivum; assembly: GCF_018294505.1. Taxonomy (NCBI): domain Eukaryota; kingdom Viridiplantae; phylum Streptophyta; class Magnoliopsida; order Poales; family Poaceae; genus Triticum; species Triticum aestivum. The sequence continues at coordinate 126,842,373 of NC_057796.1, forward strand.
TTTGCCTATTTTATGTTTTGCAGGGAGACGTCAGTCTCACTAGTAGTTCCGCGTGGACTTCGACGTTTAGCTTGTTACCTCAGCTACGATCTTGTGCCCTCGGCAGGATCTGTAGATAGTCAGGCTTCTCAGCCTTCTTCATTTGTAGATGTCTGTACTCAGACAAGTTAAGCTTCCGCATGTGCTTGTTGTTTGTATGCTCTGTATGTTGGGGTCATGAGACCCATGTTTGTAATATTTGGCTCCTCGGAGCCTAATGAATAAATACTTGAGTCGTAGAGTTATGTTGTGATGCCATGTTGTATTTACACATATCGAGCATATTGTGTGTATGATTGAAATGCTTGGTATGTGTGGGATCCGACAACCTAGTTGTTTATCCTTGGTAGCCTCTCTTATGGGGAAATGTAGTCTTGTGCTTCCATGAGCCATAGTAGTCCGCTACAGCCCGGTTCACCGGAGTCCTGCTAGCCCAGCACTACTGCTCCGGAACACTTGACTGGCTGACATGTGATTCACTTCGTTCCTATGTCTGTCCCTTCGGGGAAATGTCATGCGGTGACATCCGGAGTCCTGCCTAGCCTGCTACAGCCCGGTTCACCGGAGTCCTGTTATCCCAGTGCTACAGCCCGGATTCGCACGCTGCTGACCGACATGCTCAATGTTGATTCATGTATGCATGTCCCCGTAAGTTAGTGCCACTTTGGGTTCACGACTAGTCATGTCGGCCCGGGTTCTCTGTCATATGGATGCTAGCGACACTATCATATACGTGAGCCAAAAGGCGCAAACGGTCCCAGGCCATGGTAAGGCGACACCCGTGGGAATACCGTGCGTGAGGCCGCAAAGTGATATGAGGTGTTACCGGCTAGATCGGTGTGACTTGCAATCGGGGTCCTAACATGAACGTTATGGGAAAAGAACGTATCCAAGAATTTTTCAATTGTGTTGGGAATCTAAGTCTTGATGATGCTCCTATACTTAAAACTACTAGATCATATGCGGATGCTATTTCAGCACTAGTTCTGAAACTTGAAAGCAAATTTATTAGTACCCATCCTACTTTGCAAATATTGTTTTTTGAGCTCCCCGATATAAAGAATCCTAGGGCTAAAAAGTTGGCCACTGTCGGCGTCCTGGGAACGGGGGTACCCAGACGTGGCTGTGCCTGCGGCCCAGGGCGTGGCTCCACCAACAGCCTGGTACGGCCCATCTTCATCAGCAACCACTCAAGACCCTCGCGAGGGGCCAAGCCTCGCGAGGCAGACGACACCAAGACTTCCTCAGGGGTAGCTTCACTAGGCTGGCTCCTGAGGAGCGGAGATATCTATGCAAGGGGCACCTCGCGAGGTGCGCCTGACGTGAGCCATGACGATCAAGGCCAGGCGGGCGCCAGCAGGCGCAGAGTATCAGTTGCCTCTTTGGTGCTAAAGGGGCAGGCGCATGCGAGGAGTCCCGAGGCATCAAGCAAAGGTTTACATATCGGTGCAATGAGACCAAGACCAGCAGGACGGCAGGAAGGAGGTCACCGCGGAGCCCACGGCGGCGTCACCACCAAAGCCTTTGGCAGGCGGAGACCACCTTTTGTCGGGATAGCTTGTACTAGTTGCCCCCCTTCAAACTTGGCCGTTGTGGGATCCCTTCCTGCCTAAACATTTGGGAAGAGGACCGGGGCCTCTATAAATAGGACTAGCCACCACCTTAGCAAGGGGACGGATCATCCAGACCATCCTCGCACATACAAGCTCACCGAGCTCAAGAACTCCTCTCCTCAAGAGGCTGTTCATCCCTTGTACTTGTTCATCCTCAGCCTATGAGGCAATCCACCACACCACACTGGAGTAGGGTATTACACCACAACGGTGGCCCGAACCAGTATAAACCCTCGTGTCCCTTGTTCTTTGGGTTCGTCGAGCTAGGCCTTGAGATCGTTGCGAGAGCGAGCTAGGGAGAGAGAGATCTTCATGCGCACCCCAGTGTTCGAACCTCAAGGGTATGCCGGAACCCGTATTCCGACATTTCGCGCACCAGGTAGGGGTGCGCTGAAGCCTTTCTTCCGTCGATCCACGCTCCACTGCTCCATCCCATCCATGGCCGACGCTCGCCGAGCCCGTGCTGAGCGCCGGGCCACCCTCGCAGCTCGCGTCGCTCAGACGACGCCCGTTGGCGGACCTCCCCGCCGTTCTCCCTCACATGCTGCCAACGCTGCCACTGGCCCGGCCGGGAACGAGCAGCAAGCTTCATCGCTGCACCCCTCCGCGCGGCAGGATGGATGCACCGCCACCCCATCGCTGACTCCGGCCGGCTCGTCGTCCCATGCCCGTCGCACGCCCACGGATGCGCAGGCCACGCTGCTCATGGCGCGCGAGCTCCTGCATTACCGCCCGGTCGACGACCTCTACGACGACTGGCTGGACCACATCACCGAGCTCGTCAGCGCCGCTGGGGGCTCTCCTGCACTGTCCCTCTCGCTACCTCGCCCACCTCCAGCTGTGGGCGACGTAGCCCACGGAGCGCCTCCACCACCTCCACATCAAGACGCCGCCCTCGCACCATGACGCGCAGCCCCGCGGCGTGACCTGCTGCGCAGGGCGCCCGCACACGAGGAAGGAAGCTGCCAAGAAGTCCCTTGGCCGCAAGAAAACGCTCCTGCGCTCCCCGCACCACTGCGTCAAGACCGCGTGCCGCCTGCGGCGGCGGCGCGTGGGTATCAAGATCAGGCTCCGCCTCCGCGACGAGCTCCGGTGGCCACGACAGGCTGCCGTGCCTGCACTCCCGAGCTGCGTAGCGTCGTCTGGCCCGGCAAGTTCAAGCCAGACCTGCCTCCGCGCCACGACGGCACCCCCGACCCTGCTGAGTTCTTGCAGCTCTACGAGCTAAGCATCGAGGCGGCCAACGGTGACGAGGAGGTCATGGCGAACTGGTTCCCGATGGCCCTCAAGGATGGCGCGTGCTCATGGCTCCTGAACCTGCCACTGGGATCAATCTCCTCCTGGGGCGAGATGCGCGAGTGTTTCGTCGCCAACTTCCAGGGCACTCATGATTGCCCGCTGGCTGCAGGAGACCTGCGGCACATCAAGCAGCAGCCAACGGAAACCCTGCAAAAGTACATCCAGCGTTTCAACAGCGTCTGCCTCAAGATCCCCAAGGTGACGGACGAGGCCACCATCTTCGCGTTCTCCGATGGCGTCTGCGACGTCAAGATGAAGGAGGGGCTCGCCATCCATGAGGAACTATGCACGGCCCTGGAGATGTTCAACATGGCAACTAAGTGCGCAAGGGCTGAGGAGGGGTGCCTTTCCCTCCTCGAGCTCCCAGTTGCTGACCACGAGGACAAGAAGGCCAAGATCAAGGACGTGAAGCGCAAGGGGGCTGTCGTGCTCGCGGTAGAGCCGGAGACGAACTGCGGCCGCGACCACCCCAAGTCATCCAAGGCCAGCCGCCCGTTCTGTGCCTTCCACAACATTCACAACCACAACACCAGCGACTGCCAGGAGCTCAGGGCCATCCGTGATGGGCGCTTCGGTCGGTGCCCCAAGCGCAACGATCGAGGCTACGGCTGAGGAGGAGGACGAGGTGGAGGACATTGGGACGACCGCGGCCCCCGCCAGGAGTGGCGCGACCGGCCTCGTGAGGACCATTGGCAGGACCAGCCTCGCGAGGGCGCCTGGAGAGACCAGCCTCGTGAGGACCGTCCTCAAGGAAACGTAGGCCTCCCTCCGCTGCCACCACCACCAAGGAGGAACGACGATCACCATCAGGACGAAGGGGCTAGGGGCTTCCAGGAGCCGCGCGCCATCGCCTGCATCTTGGGTGGTGCTCAAGCCCCAACCTCTCAGCGTATCTTCTAGTAGTTTGCCTATGAGGTGAACGCGGCCCTTCCCAGGCTCGAAGCCATGCGCCCGCTCAGGTGGTCCAAGTGCGCCATCACCTTCAGCTCGTCAGACCAGCTCAAGTGTGCGGCAACTGCCAGCGCCCTCCCGATGCTCTGCTCACCCGTCATCAGCAAAGTTCAAGTCACCAAGACCCTCATCGACGGTGGTGCAGGGCTCAATGTCCCGTCCGTCGAGACGTTTGACAGCCTCCAAGTGCCATACAATCAGCTACAGCCTACCAAGCCCTTCTCACGAGTGACCGACGGCTCCACCACCCCGATAGGGCAAGTCCGCCTCCCTGTCACATTCGGCCAGCATGATAACTACCGCAGCGAGCTCATCGACTTCGACGTCGCCCACATCCGCCTGCGGTACAACGCCATCCTTGGGTATCCAGCCTTGGCCAAGTATATGGCAGTGACCTGATACGTCCATTTTGCATCATGCTTTTATATCGATATTTATTGCATTATGGGCTGTTATTACATATTATGTCTCAATACTTATACTTTTTCTCTCTTATTTTACAAGGTTTACATGAAGAGGGAGAATGCCGGCAGCTGGAATTCTGGGCTGGAAAAGGGGCAAATAATAGAGACCTATTCTGCACAACTCCAAAAGTCCTGAAACTTCACGAAAGTCAGTTTTGGAATATATTAAAAATATTGGGTGAAGAAAGCACCAGAGGGGGGCCACCCGCTGTCCACGAGGGTGGAGGGCGCGCCCTACCCCCTGGGCGCGCCCCTGCCTCGTGAGCCACCTGGAAGCCCCCGATGCCCATCTTCTGGTATAAGGTGTCTTTTGCCTCGGAAAAAATAAGAAGGAAGCTTTCGGGGTGAAGCGCCACCGTCTCGAGTCGGAACCTTGGCGGAACCAATCTAGGGCTCCGGCCGAGCTATTCTATCGGGGAAACATCCCTCCGGGAGGGGGAAATCATCACCATCGTCATCACCATCGTCATCACCATCGATCCTCTCATCGGGTGGGGGTCAATCTCCATCAACATCTTCACCCGCACCATCTCCTCTCAAACCCTAGTTCATCTCTTGTATCCAATCTTTGTCTCAAAACCTCAGATTGGTACCTATGGGTTGCTAGTAGTGTTGATTACTCCTTGTAGTTGATGCTAGTTGGTTTATTCGGTGGAAGATCATATGTTCGGATCCTTTATGAATATTAATACCCCTCTGATTATGAACATGAATATGATTTGTGAGTAGTTACGTTTGTTCCTGAGGACATGGGAGAAGTCTTGTTATAAGTAGTCATGTGAATTTGGTATTCGTTCGATATTTTGATGAGATGTATGTTGTGTTTCCTCTAATGGTGTTGTGTGAACGTTGACTACATGACACTTCACCATTGTTTGGGCCTAGGGGAAGGCATTGGGAAGTAGTAAGTATATGATGGGTTGCTAGAGTGACAGAAGCTTAAACCCTAGTTTATGCGTTGCTTCGTAAGGGGCTGATTTGGATCCATATGTTTCATGCTATGGTTAGGTTTACCTTAATTCTTCTTTCGTAGTTGCAGATGCTTGCGAGGGGGGTTAATCATAAGTGGGATGCTTCTCCAAGGAAGGGCAATACCCAAGCACCGGTCCACCCACATATCAAATTATCAAAGTAACGAACGCGAATCATATGAGCATGATGAAAACTAGCTTGACGATAATTCCCATGTGTCCTCGGGAGCGCTTTCCTTTATATAAGAGTTTGTCCAGGATTGTCCTTTGCTACAAAAAGGATTGGGCCACCTTTCTGCACCTTGTTTACTTTTGTTACTTGTTACCCGTTACGAATTACCTTATCACAAAACTATCTGTTACCGATAATTTCAGTGCTTGCAGAGAATACCTTACTGAAAACTGCTTGTCATTTCCTTCTGCTCCTCGTTGGGTTCGACACTCTTACTTATTGAAAGGACTTCGATAGATCCCCTATACTTGTGGGTCATCAAGACTCTTTTCTGGCACCGTTGTCAGGGAGTGAAGCGCATTTGGTAAGGAAAAATTTATATAGTGTGCTGAAATTTACTGTCACTTGTTACTATGGAAAATAATCCTTTGAGGGGCTTGTTCGGGGTATCTTCACCCCGACCAGTAGAGCAAAGAGTTTCTCCTTAACCTACTGAACCTATTGAAAATGTTTACTTTGAAATTCCTTCGGGTATGATAGAGAAACTGCTAGCTAATCCTTTTACAGGAGATGGAACATTACATCCCGATATGCACCTAATCTATGTGGATGAAGTTTGTGGATTATTTAAGCTTGCAATTATGCCCGAGGATGTTATCAAGAAGAAGGACTTCCCTTTATCTTTGAATGGAAAGTCATTGACATGGTTTAGGCTATGTGATGATATTGGATCATGGAACTACAACCGATTGAAATTGGAATTTCATCAAAAGTTTTATCCTATGCATCTGGTTCATCGTGATCGTAATTATATATATAATTTTTGGCCTCGCGAAAGAGAAATTATCGCTCAAGCTTGGGGGAGGCTTAAGTCAAAGTTATATTCATGCCCCAATCATGAGCTCTCAAGATAAATTATTTAAAAAAATTATGCTCGGCTTTCTCTCAATAATCGCTCACATGCTCGATAGTTCTTGTACTGGTTCTTTTATGATGAAGACTATTGAATTCAAATGGGATTTATTGGAAAGAATTAAACACAACTCTGAAGATTGGGAACTCGATGAAGGTAAGGAGTCGGGTATAACACCTAAGTTTGATTGTGTTAAATCTTTTATGGATACCGATGCTTTTCGTGAATTTAGCACTAAATATGGACTTGACTCTGAGATAGTAGCTTCTTTCTGTGAATCATTTGCTACTCATGTTGATCTCCCTAAGGAGAAGTAGTTTAAATATCATCCTCCCATTGAAGTAAAAGTAGTTGAACCTATTAAAGTTGAAGAAAAGACTATCACTTATAATGCTGATCCTACCTACCACTTATATTGAGAAACCACCTTTCCCTGTTACAATAAAGGATCATGCTAAAGCTTCAACTGTGGTTCGTAAGAGTAATGCTAGAACACCTACACCCCCTGAGCAAATTAAAGTTGAACCTAGTATTTCTATGGTTAAAGATCTCTTGGTCGATAATATTGATGCACATGTTATTTACTTCTGTGATGAAGCTGCTAGAATTGCTAGACCCGATACTAAAAATAAACATAGACCTGTTGTAGGCATGCCTGTTGTTTCTGTTAAAATAGGAGATCATTGCTATCATGGCTTATGTGATATGGGTGCTAGTGCGAGTGCAATACCTCATTCCTTATACGAAGAAATTATGCATGATATTGCACCTGCTGAGACAGAAGATATTGATGTTACAATTAAGCTTGCCAATAGATATACTATTTCACCAATTAGGATTGTTAGAGATGTTGAAGTCTTGTGAAAGTTAAATATCCTACTGATTTTCTTGTTCTTGGTTCCCCACAAGATGACTTTTGTCCCATTATATTCGGTAGACCCTTCTTGAATACTGTTAATGCTAAGATAGACTCCAAAAAGGATATTGTTACTATTGGTTTAGGGGATATGTCTCATGATTTTAATTTTGCTAAATTTCATAGACAACCCCATGATAAAGAATTGCCTAGTAAATATGAAATTATTGGTCTTGCTTCTATTGTCGTGCCTCCTAATGATCCTTTAGAACAATATTTGCTAGACCATGAAGATGATATGTTTATGAATGAACGAAGGGAAATCGATGAAGTATTCTTTAAACAAGGACCTATTTTGAAACACAACTTGCCTATTGAAATTTTAGGGGATCCTCCTCCACCCAAGGGTGATCCCGTGTTTGAGCTTAAACCATTACCTGATACTCTTAAATATGCTTATCTTGATGAAAAGAAGATATATCTTGTTATTATTAGTGCTAACCTTTTAGAGCAGGAAGAAGAGAAATTATTGAAAACTCTGAAGAAGCACCATGCTGCTATTGGATATACTCTTGATGATCTTAAGGGCATTAGTCCCACTCTATGCCAGAACAAAATAAAATTGGAGAAAGACGCTAAACCGGTTGTTGATCACCAACGACGGTTAAATCCTAAGATGAAAGAAGTGGTAAGAAATGAAATACTAAAGCTTCTGGAGGCAGGTATAATTTATCCTGTTGCTGATAGTCAGTGGGTAAGTCCTGTCCATTGTGTCCCTAAGAAGGGAGGTATTACTGTTGTTCCTAATGATAAAGATGAATTGATCCCATAAAGAATTGTTACAGATTATAGAATGGTAATTGACTTCCGCAAATTAAATAAAGCTACTAGAAGGGATCATTACCCTTTACCTTTTATTGATCAAATGCTAGAAAGATTATCCAAACATACACATTTCTGCTTTCTAGACGGTTATTCTGGTTTCTCTCAAATACCTGTGTCAAAAGAGGATCAGGAAAAGACCACTTTTACTTGCCCTTTTGGTACCTTTGCTTATAGACGTATGCCTTTTGGTTTATGTAATGCACCTACTACCTTTCAAGGATGTATGACTGCTATATTCTATGACTTTTGTAAAAAGATTGTTGAGGTTTTCATGGACGATTTCTCCGTGTATGGAACTTCTTTTGATGATTGCTTAAGCAACCTTGATCGAGTTTTGCAGAGATGTGAAGAAACTAATCTTGTCTTGAATTGGGAGAAGTGCCACTTTATGGTTAATGAAGGTATTGTCTTGGGGCATAATTTTTTTGAAAGAGGTATTGAAGTTGATAAAGCTAAAGTTGATGCTATTGAAAAGATGCCGTATCCTAAGGACAATAAAGGTATAAGAAGTTTCCTTGTGTCGGATTTCGGGTTCCGGCAAAACCCTTGAGGTTCAAACACTGGGGTGCACACGAAGATCTCTCCTCCCTCTAGCTCACACCCTCACCGCGATCTCAAGGCTTAGCGCGTCGAACTCGCAGAACAAAGGGACACAAGATTTATACTGGTTCAGGCCACAGATGTGGTGTAATACCCTACTCCAGTGTGGTGTGGTGGATTGCCTCTTGGGCTGAGGAAGAACTAGTACAAGGGAAGAACAGCCTCCTGAGGAGAGGTATTCTTGAGCTCGGTGAGCTTGTGTGGTGGCCTTGGTGGAATGGATCCGGTCCAAGATGAGATTCCTACAATGGTGGTGGCTAGTCATATATATAGAGGCCCAGGTCCTCTTCCCAAATATTAGGCGGGAAGGGATCCCACAAAGGCCAATTTGAAGGGGGACAACTAGTACAAGTTATCCTGACTAAATGTGGTCTTCGCCTGCCAAAGGCTCTGGTGGTGACGCCGTCTTGGGCTCCATGGTGACCTCCGTCCTGCCGTCCTGCTGGTCTTGGTCTCGTTGCATCGATACGGAAACCTTTGCCTGATGCCTCGGGACTCCTCGCCTGCGCTTGCCTCTTTAGCACCAAAGAGGAAACAAGGACAGTGCGCACGCTGGCGCTCGCCTGGCCTTGGTCGTCATGGCTTGCGTCACAGGAACCTTGCGAGGTGCCCCCTGCCTTGATCCCTCTCCCCCTCGTGAGCCAGCGTGGTGAGGCCGCCCCGAGGAGGTCTTGCATCGTCCGTCTCGCGAGGCTTGGCCCCTCGCGAGGGTCTTGAGTGCTTGCTGGCGAAGATGGGCCGCACTGGGCTGCTGGTGGAGCCACGCCGTGGGCCGCAGGCAGGCAAGTCTGGGGACCCTCGTTCCCAGGACGCCGACAGTAGCCCCCGGGCCCAAGGAGCGCTCGGACTTGGCTTCGAGGCTAAGCCAAGGGGCAAGTGCGGAGCGCCGCGTGCCCCAATAGCCTGCGGCCTCGGTTGACACGTGGCGATTGATTGGACGCGGGCGGCTCCGCTTCCCCACGCTGCCTCGGCAACTGCTCGACTTGATGAGTCCCTGCTGCATGCAAAGGAAAATCATCATTAACTGTGATCGTGGGAATCGCTGGTTGGCCTTCTCCTGCTATAAATGAGGAGAGGGGCGGAGCCCCCGTCACTCATCTCTTCCTACTCCACTCGCTTCTTCTCCCTTGCTTCATTGCTAGCAACAACACCCATGGCGCCCACGAAGAGGTTCTCGGCCGCAGAGAAGGGGAAGGCTCGCTAGGAGGGGCCCGGCTCACCGCCGCCCAAGAGGGGGCGGGGCTGCCCCCGCAAGCACACCGCGACCTCCGCCGTGGCCCCCCGCGGCCGTGGCAGCGCCTCTTCGCATGGTGGGAGTCGCCTGGGTCGTGGCAGCCCCGTCGATGAAGGGAGCCGGGCTGTGGTCGTGCGGCCTCCCCGGCCATGCTTCCACTCGGCGGAGGTGCTGCCGGAGTTTGTCATGCGGTCGAAGAACCCGGCCGGCACCTGGCTTCAGCTTCCACACTTCTTCGCAGGCGAACTGCTGGCCGCGGGCCCAGGCGGCCTCTGGCTGCAGGCGGACGGCTGCTGCAACAAGGTTTCATGGGTCGCGATCGAGGTCTCCATCACGGGCAACACGGCCCTGGCCCGCCACCGGCAGACGTTTGCCCGCGCGCGCGGCCTAGGCCGGTGGTGCACCCTCCATTTTAAGTACGACGGCAACGCGACCCTCTACGTGAGGGTGTTCGGGGAGGACAGTCGCCACGTCGGGTGCTGCCCTGAGGACAACAACGGCGGTGAGGTGCTCAGCCTTGGCGACGGTGGCGACGAGGATGAAGGCGGGCTTGTCCTCGGTGCCGGCCGCCGCTCGTCCTGCTATGGCGGCTCTTCTTCCGGCGACAACTCCAGCAGCGGCGGCTATGACCAGCCGCCACGCCGCCGCGCCCGCTTCGAGGGCGGCAGCGGGTCATCTCGTCGGCACGCCCCAGTGAAGCATGAGGAGGGGTCTGGGTTAGCCCAAGGGAGCACCATGGGTCCACCTTCGCGAATCATTGTGGAGGCACGCGCCACTTTTGTTTCGTTCTACCTTTTCTTCCTGCATCAAGAAAGAGACAAGTATGGCGCCCCGCAGGGGCGTGCAATGAACTGTGATTTCCAAGTTGCTGCGTTATGTTTATCGTTCCTGTGTCATGTTGCATCATTCATGTTTTGTGTAAACGTGTGGAAATGGCTTATCTCGACGTGTCTGAAGTAGTTTCCGCCTCATGAGGCGCGCTGTTCCCAGTGCTTGGCGAGACCTCCTTAGCCCGGGAGGCGTCTAGGAACTACAAAAAACTTGTTAGGAAACTCTTATTCTTCCGAGCCTCGGCCGCAGGCGCAGCCGGCCATGAGCCAGCGCTTTGCATCTCGGTACCCGGGAGGCACGGACTTAAGAGAGGGAGGCACGCCAGCTTGTGAGCTCGAGCGAGGGTGCCTCGCGAAGACCAGGAAAAACATGCACGAGTGCACTCGTCCAGCCCCCTCGCGAGGGATGCGAGGGAGAGTATGGGCCCAAACAAAGAACCGAAGGAAGAAAACAGAGGAGAAAGACGATCGAACCAAGGCGACAGAAAACACCAGAATGCGAATTCCATTAAAGAGGGTTAAGCCAACTACGGAAAGAAAATGAAAAGCCGCGTTCGGCACCTAGTCTAGTCTTCTCACCAGCGCAGAGCTAAGTGCTGCCACTAGGACGTGGGAGCGAGCCCCCGAGGCCCGAGGGCGGCACTCCTGAGACTTCGGGGCGTGTACAGCCCCACTCATTATTACATGAGAGTGTCACGAGCGGAGACCTTCATAGGCACGGGTCCTTGCTTCACAGGCTCTGGGCCTTGCTTCATGGGTAGAACTTCCGGAGGTGCTGGCTGTTCCAGGCGTTCTGGATGGGGACCCCGTCCTGCGTCTCCAGGCGCACGGCGCCAGGCCTGGAGACGTGGGCGACCCTAAACAGGCCCTCCCACATGGGCGAGAGCTTATGCATCCCTTCCCTGGAGAGCACCCGCCTTAGGACGAGGTCGCCCACCTCGAGCGTCCTGGATCGGATGCTGCGGCAATGATATCGCTGCAGCTCCTGCTGGTATCTTGCCGCCCAAAGCGTGGCTTCGCGGCAGCGTTCCTCCCCCAGCACAAGGTCCATCCCCCACATGGCATCCTAATGCGTCTCATCGAACGCCATGACCCATGCGGAGTGATGCTTGACCTCGTGAGGGAGAACCGCTTCTGCTCCTTAGACGAGGAAGAACGGGGTCTCACCCATTGGCTTGGTGGCGGTGGTGCGGATGGACCACAGCGCAAACTGGAGCTCGTCGTGCCAGTCCCTGCTGCGGGCCTCGAGCTTCTTCTTCAAGGTCCTGGTCTTGAGTCCTCTTAGGACCTCCGCGTTGGCACGTTCGGCCTGACCATTGCTCCTGGGGTGTGCTACCGAAGCGTAGCAGATCTGCGTTCCAAGGTTAGCACAATATGTTTTGAAGAGATTGCTAGTGAACTGCGAGCCGTTGTCGGTGATGATGCAATTGGGGACCCCGAATTGGCTTACGAGGCCCTTGATGAACTTGACTGCAGATCCGGCCGGGATGGTGCGGACAACTTCTACCTCCGCCCGTTTGGTGAACTTGTCGATGGCGACGTAGAGGTAGTGGTAGCCCCCAGGCGCTCGAGAGAACGGGCCTAAGATATCCAGCCCCCAGACTATGAATGGCCACGAGAGCGGGATGGTCTGGAGGCCCTGAGCCGGCTGATGGATCTGCTTGGTGTGGAACTGGCAGGCCTCGCAGGATTTCACTAGCTCGGTTGCGTTGTTAAGCGCCGTAGGCCAGTTGAACCCGCTGCGAAATGCCTTGCCGACGAGGGTTTGTGAGGACGAGTGGTGCCCACAGTCTCTGCCATGTATGTCAGCTAGCAACTCGTTCCCCTGTTCCCTGGAGATGCATCGCAAGGAAACATCATTTAGTCGCTTCCTGTATAACTCACCGTCCTAGATGCAATATGCCGTGGCCTGTCGGGCCACGCGCTCCGCGTCCTCCACTTTCTCCGGCCGCGTCCCTTGCGTCAGGTATTCCTTGAACTCCTTGGTCCAGCACCCCTCCTGAGGCTCGAGCGCCAGGAGTAGGCACACTCCCGAGGTTGGGCCGCAGGCCGGGGCTCCCGAGGCAGGAGGTTGGGGGAGCTCCTCCCGAGGCGGTGCCAGTCCTGAAAGCGGAGGCGTTGCCGAAGTCTTGAAGAGCCGCTCCTCGAAGACGCCAGGCTCTTGGGGTTGTCGCTTGGACACTCTTTTGGCGATGTCATCGGGCTCCTTGTTGGTGCCACGGGGCATGTGCCGCAACTCCAAACCCAAGAAATGCTTTTGGATTTTGCGTACCTCCGCAAGGCATGCCTCCATGCGCTCGTCCCTCGGCTCGTATACCTTGTTGGAGAAGTTGACGAGAAGCTGCGAGTCGCCCCTGATGGTGAGGCGCTTCACCCCCAGGGCCACCGCAGACTTAAGGCCAGCCATGAGGCCTTCGTACTCCGCGATGTTGTTGGAGACCTTCTCGCCCTGCTGGAAGCAGAGCTGCACGGCGTAGTAGAGCTTGTCTTGAGTGGGCGAGATGAGCACTCCTCCAGCTCCCGCGCCTTGGCATGCGAACGCGCCGTGGAAATACATTACCCAGCCATCTGGCGCTTCACTTCCCGGCGAGAGGGATCGATCCTCGCCTGCTTCAAGCTCCGGGGCGTCCGTCCATTCTGCCACGAAGTCGGTGAGCGCGGCTCCCTTGATGACCCTTATTGTGCTGAACTCTAGCTAGAATGCCTGCAGCTCGATGTTCCATTCGGCGACTCTTCCGACAGCGTTGGGGCTCCTGAGTACCCATTCCAGCGGGTAGGCCGAGACGACCTTGATTGGGTGACCTTGGAAGTAGTGCCGCAATTTGCATGAGGCCACCAGGAGCGCGAGCAAGAGCTTCTGAGTCATGGGGTATCGTGCCCTTGCATCCCGCAGCACCGTGCTGACGAAATACACTAGATGCTCGACGAGGGTGGGAGCGTCGACGGAGCCCGAGGCCTCGAGAGGTTGAGACACCTCCTGAGGCAAGGGGTCCTCATGAACTTTGTCACCAATCTGGGCCTCCATAGGCCCTACATCGCCGTCTTGTAGGGCTTGGTCATCTGCGGGCATTGCCGTGGCTCTGGTGGGGCTATCCTGGCTCTGTGCTGCCTTGTTTGTCCGTGCGGCGTTACGCCGCGTACCCTTGACCTGGTGCTCTTCCCGGACAGCTACCAATGCCGCGCTTGTCGAGTAAGGCGTGGCGGCCAGGTAAAGCACTAGGGGCTTGAGGGGGCGAGGCGCTACCATCACCCGCGGGCTGGTTAAATATATCTTGAGGTCTTGGAATGCCTGGTCAGCCTCTGGAGTCCACTCGAACGGGCCCTTCTTCTTCATCAGCTTGAAGAACGGCAAGGCACGCTACCCTAGCTTGGATATGAAGCGTCCCAATGCGGTCACGCGGCCCACGAGCTTCTGCATTTCCTTCAGGGTCTGTGGTGGGCTCGTGTCTTCTATTGCCTTAGCTTTCTCCGGTTTGGCTTTGATCCCTCGGTGCGACACAAGAAAACCTAGCAGCTTGCTGGAAGGGACACTGAACACGCACTTCTCTGGGTTGAGCCGCTGATTCACCTGGCGCAGGCTGGCGAAAGTCTCCTCCAGGTCTTGAATAAGGGCCCCTGCCTCCCGAGATTTTACCACGATGTCGTCGACGTAGGCTTCAGTGTTCCTCCCGAGCTGCTGTCCTAGGGCGATGTGCATCAGCCGTTGGAAGGTCGTGCCCGCGTTGCGCAGCCCGAACGGCAGGCAAGTGTCGTAGTAGACCCCGCACGGGGTCAAGAAGGCCCTCTTCTCCACATCCTCTAATGCTATCTTGATCTGGTGATAGCCTAAAAACGCATCCAGGAAGCATAGCAGGTCGCACTCGGCGGTGGAGTCAACAATCTGGTCGATGCACGGAAGCCACTCAGGGTACCGAACCTCGCAGATGACACCCGCTGCCTCCAGCTTGCGGGTTTCCTGGACGATGAAGGCATGTTTTTCTGTGGACTGTCGCCGCGCCCGCTGCTTCACAGGGTGCACATTGGGGCAACCCTCAAGTGGTGCTCGATCACCCCTCTTGGGACCCCTACCAGCTGTTTGGGCTCCCAGGCGAACACTTCCTTGTTTGCGCGCAAGAACTTCACCAACGCCTCCTCTTGATCCGGGTCGAGGTTGGCGCCAATGGTGAAGGTGGCTCCTGAGGACCCATCATCCTCGACTGGCACCTGCTTAGCTTCGGCCCGATCTTGAGTAAACAACTGCTTCTTCTTTGTTGGCGCGGCCTCTTTAGCCCCAGGGGTGGCCTCGGTGGTCGGTTGCGCTGTTGCGGTGGTTTTGAGGGCAGACCTGAGCGCCACCACAGCCTCCTTGGTGTCTCCAACTACGATGAGGACGTCCTTGCTCCCGGGCATCTTCATGAGGTTGTAGGCCAGACGGGTTGCCACCATAAACTGAGCCAGAGCCGGGTACCTGAGGATGGCGTTGTACAGGAGGCCAATACGGGTGATTTCAAAGTCGATCAGCTCCGTGCGATAGTTGTCGCGTGTGCCGAAGGTCACGGGAAGTCGGATCTGCCCCAGGGGGCTGGCGGAGCCGCCGCCGACCCCGGAGAAGGGCTTGCTAGGGCGGAGCCGCTCAAGCGGCACGTGAAGGAGGCTAAAGGCCTCCACGGAGAGCACGTTGAGGCCGGCACCGCCGTCGATGAGGGTCTTGGTGACAGCTACGCTGCAGATGGTGGGCGTGCAACGCATTGGGAGCATGCCCGAGCCGACGGTGGTGACTGGGTGATCCCCCGAGTCGAAGGTTAGGTTGGCCTTGGGCGTCGCCCAACCCAGGGGAGCTCCCTGTCGTGTAGGAGCGGCGCCGATCTGGCGATGGAATGGCTTGGTGTGACGGCCCGAGGGCGGCGCTTGCGAGACGCCGAGGAGGGCCGCGACAACGAGGGGCGCCGGTGCCGCGAAGCGCGCAGCGAAGAGGCTGCGCAGCTCCTCCCAAGATGCCACCGTAGATCCTGGGAGGTTGAGCAGCCAGGCGCGTGGCGCACCAATGAGGGTCATGGGAAGCCAGTTGGCCATGACCTTGTCGTCGCCCCCAGCCTTCAGGACGACCTCTTCATATGGCAGCAGGAAGACCGACGGGTCCGCCGCGCCGTCGTAACGCGGCGGCATCTCTGGTTTGAACTTGGGTGGCCACTGCACCAGTTGCAAGGCGGGGGCCAAGGCTCGAAGCCCCCTGGCCTCGCCACGGGCATCCGTCATCATAGCCGGAAGAGTGACGCCGGCCATGGGGGAAAGGCGCGGTGATGGCAGAGCGTGGATCGACGAAAGGGAGGCTTCGGCGCACACCTACCTGGCGCGCCAAATGTCAGATTTCGGGTTCCGGCAAAACCCTTGAGGTTCGAACACTTGGGTGCACACGAAGATCTCTCCTCCCTCTAGCTCACACCCTCACCGCGATCTCAAGGCTTAGCGCGTCGAACTCGCAGAACAAAGGGACACAAGATTTATACTGGTTCAGGCCACAGATGTGGTGTAATACCCTACTCCAGTGTGGTGTGGTGGATTGCCTCTTGGGCTGAGGAAGAACTAGTACAAGGGAAGAACAGCCTCCTGAGGAGAGGTATTCTTGAGCTCGGTGAGCTTGTGTGGTGGCCTTGGTGGAATGGATCCGGTCCAAGATGAGATGCCTACAATGGTGGTGGCTAGTCATATATATAGAGGCCCGGGTCCTCTTCCCAAATATTAGGCGGGAAGGGATCCCACAAAGGCCAATTTGAAGGGGGACAACTAGTACAAGTTATCCTGACTAAAGGTGGTCTTCGCCTGCCAAAGGCTCTGGTGGTGACGCCGTCTTGGGCTCCATGGTGACCTCCGTCCTGCTGGTCTTGGTCTCGTTGCACCGATATGGAAACCTTTGCATGATGCATCGGGACTCCTCGCCTGCACTTGCCTCTTTAGCACCAACGAGGAAACGAGGACACTGCGCACGCTGGCGCCCGCCTGGCCTTGGTCGTCATGGCTTGCGTCACAGGAACCTCGCGAGGTGCCCCCTGCCTTGATCTCTCCGCCCCTCCCGAGCCAGCCTGGTGAGGCCGCCCCCGAGGAGGTCTTGCATCGTCCGTCTCGTGAGGCTTGGCCCCTCACGAGGGTCTTGAGTGCTTGCTGGCGAAGATGGGCGGTACTGGGCCGCTGGTGGAGCCATGACATGGGCCACAGGCAGGCAAGTCTGAGGACCCCCGTTCCCAGGACGCCGACACCTTGGTCATGCCGGTTTTTATAGGAGGTTCATTAAAGACTTCTCAAAAATTTCTAGGCCTCTGACTAATCTCTTACAAAAAGTTGTTCCTTTTGTCTTTGATGATGATTGTGTAGAAGCATTTGAAATACTTAAGAAAGCCTTGATTTCTGCACCTATTGTTCAGCCACCTGATTGGAATTTACCCTTTGAAATTATGTGTGGCGCTAGTGATTATGCTGTAGGTGCTGTTCTAGGACAAAGAGTTGATAAGAAATTAAATGTTATCCAATATGCTAGTAAAACTCTAGACTTTGCCCAGAGAAATTATGCTACTAATGAAAAAGAATTTTTAGCAGTTGTATTTGCTTGTGATAAGTTCAAATCTTATATTGTTGATTCTAAAATAACTGTTCACACTGATCATGCTGCTATTAAATACCTTATGGAAAAGAAATATGCTAAACCTAGACTTTTTAGATCGGTTCTCTTGCTTCAAGAATTTGATTTGCATATTATTGATAGGAAGAGAGCTGAGAACCCCGTTGTAGAGAACTTGTCTAGGTTAGAAAATGTTCTTGATGACCCACTACCTATTGATGATAGCTTTCCTGATGAAATTAAATGTCATAAATGCCTCTCATAATACTCCATGGTATGCTGATTATGCTAATTACATTGTTGCTAAATTTATACCACCTAGTTTCACATACCAGCAAAAGAAAAAGTTTTTCTATGATTTAAGACATTACTTCTGGGATGACCCACACCTTTATAAAGAAGGAGTAGATGGTGTTATTAGACGTTGTGTACCTGAGCATGAACAGGAGCAGATCCTACGCAAGTGTCACTCCGAGGCTTATGCAAGACACCATGCTGGAGATAGAACTACACATAAGGTATTACAATCCGGATTTTATTGGCCTACTCTTTTCAAAGATGCCCGTAAGTTTGACTTGTCTTGTGATGAATGTCAAAGAATTGGTAATATTAGTAGGCGTCAAGAAATGCCTATGAATTATTCACTTGTTATTGAACCATTTGATGTTTGGGGCTTTGATTACATGGGACCATTTCCTTCCTCTAATGGGTATACACATATTTTAGTTGCTGTTGATTACGTTACTAAGTGGGTAGAAGCTATTCCAACTAGTAGTGCTGATCATATCACCTCTATTAAGATGCTTAAAGAAGTTTTTTTCCGAGGTTTGGAGTCCCTAGATACTTAATGACTGATGGTGGTTCACATTTTATTCATGGTGCTTTTCGTAAAATGCTTGCTAAGTATGATGTTAATCATAGAATTGCATCTCCATACCACCCACAGTCTAGTGGTCAAGTAGAACTGAGTAATAACGAGATTAAATTAATTATGCAAAAGACTGTTAATAGATCTAGAAAGAATTGGTCCAAGAAACTTGATGATGCATAATGGGCCTATAGAACTGCATATAAAAATCCTATGGGTATGTCTCCGTATAAAATGGTTTATGGAAAAGCATGTCACTTACCTCTCGAACTAGAACATAAGGCATATTGGGTCATTAAAGAGCTCAATTATGATTTCAAACTTGCCGGCAAGAAGAGACTATTTGACATTAGCTCACTTGATGAGTGGAGAACCCAGGCCTATGAGAATGCAAAACTGTTTAAAGAAAAAGTTAAAAGATGGCATGACAAAAGGATACAAAAGCGTGAGTTTAATGTAGGTGATTATGTTTTGTTATACAACTCTCGTTTAAGATTTTTTTGCAGGAAAACTCCTCTCTAAATGGGAAGGTCCTTACGTTATCGAGGAGGTCTATCGTTCCGGTGCCATAAAAATCAACAACTTCGAAGGCACAAATCCAAAGGTGGTGAGCGGTCAAAGAATCAAACATTATATCTCAGATAATCCCATAAATGTTGAAACCAATGTTATTGACACCGTAACCCTGGAGGAGTACATAAGGGACACTTCCCAGAATGTTTCAGACTCTGAAAAGGAATAGGTATGTGGTACAGTAAGTAAACCGACTCCAAAACAGTTCTAATAATAATTTTTCTTTGTTTTGGAATATTTAAGAAAATAGGAAAATAAGAAGTAGTCCGAAAGGGACACGAGGCATCCACGAGGGTGGAGGGCGCGCCCTACCCCCCTGGGCGCGCCCCCTGCCTCGTGGGCACCTCGTGTGCCCTCCGGACTCCATTTTCTTGCACGATACTTCTTTTGGTTGGTAAAAATTCATTATATAATCTCCCGAAGGTTTTGACCACCGTACCATGACACAATCCTCTGCTTTTGTTTCGAGCCATTTTTCTGTCAGATCTAGATCACCATGACGTCTTCAAGCGCCCCCAAGGACAATTTTTTGAGAAGGTCATCAACCCCTACCTCGCGGAGTTGCTGCAACACCCTCAAACCATTAAGATGCGTGAGGGGATGCTGCACATCCACGATGTTGAGGGACCAAGGAGGAGCGGAAGCATGGAGACAAGACTTGAAGCAATGGAGCAACAAGTTTTCAAGTGCCAGAGGATGGTGGAACGCGGACTCAACGCCAACCACAGGATGATCGCGGAGTTCACCAACAACCACAAGCTGGATGCCAAGAACATTGGGGAGACCATCTTCAAGCTTCATGAGAAAATCGAGCACCTCCAAGCCCAGATCTATGACCTGCAAAACAAAAACTAGAGTATGAATATAGATTCAAGAGGATGAGTTTGGCTGCAGATTTGAGGATCTCGGAGACTTGATCATCCTTCTATGATGGTGAGCCTATGCCTTGGAAGATGGACGACAAGCCTACATCATCAACAACTCCATCATCGCCACCTCCGAAGAAAGCGACATAAATACATGGGTATGGGCACTCCCCTTGGCAACTGCCAAGCTTGGGGGAGGTGCCCCGGTATCGTATCACCATCACACTTCTATCTTTACCGTTTTTCTTAGTTCGATCCTTTTAGTTATATCTTGATCTAGTAAAATAAAGTTTAGTATGATCTAGCTTTGATTTTTTGTGTTGATCCTTATCTATGTAATCGAGTCCGTGAGCTATATATAATAAAGATTAGTCTTGAGTCAAGGGCTTGGTTATCTTGCTATGATCTTGAGGGAATAAAAGAAAAAAGAAAGAATGAAAAGAAATAAAGAGATCATATTGATCTTATGGAGAGTAATGACTTCACATATAAAGAGTATGATGAATAAAACTGGTTGAGAGTTGACAAACATAGTTTTGGTCATCGTTGCAATTAATAGGAAATAATAAAGAAAGAGAGGTTTTCACATATAAATATACTATCTTGGACATCTTTTTTGATTGTGAGCACTCATTAAAATATGACATGCTAAAAAGTTGATGTTGGACAAGGAAGACAATGTAATGGGTTATGTTTTCTTATATCCAAAATAAATTATGTTGTCATGGATCATCCAACATGTTGAGCTTGCCTTTCCCCCTCATGCTAGCCAAATCCTTTGCACCAAGTAGAGATACTACTTGTGCTTCCAAATATCCTTAAACCCAGTTTTGCCATGAGAGTCCACAATATCTACCTATGGATCGAGTAAGATCCTTCTAGTAAGTTGTCATTGTTGCAAGCAATAAAAAATTTCACCCTAAATATGTATGATCTATTAGTGTGGGGAAAATAAGCTTTATACGAGCTTGTGATATGGAAGAAATAAAAGTGACGGACTGCATAATAAAGGTCCCTATCACAAGTGGCAATATAAAGTGACGTTCTTTTGCATTAAGATTTTGTGCATCCAACCATAAAAGCACATGACAACCTCTGCTTCCCTCTGCGAAGGGCCTTCTTTTATTTTTGTCTTATACCTTATACAAGAGTCATGGTGATCTTCACCTTTTCTTTTTACGTTTTATCCTTTGGCAAGCACTATGTGTTGGAAAGATCCTGATATATATATCCAATTGGATGTGGGTTTTAATAAAGCATTATTGTTGACGTTACCCTTGAGGTAAAAGGTTGGGAGGCAAAACTATAAGCCCCTATCTTTCTTTGTGTCCGATTAAAACTTCATACCCATAAGTATTGCATGAGTGTTAGCAATTGTGAAAGACTAAATGATAGTTGAGTATGTGGACTTGCTGAAAAGCACTTATATTGACTCTTTCCGATGTTATGATAATTTGCAATTGCTTCAATGACTGAGATTATAGTTTGCTAGTTTTTCAATGAAGTTTCTGATTCATACTTGACATTGTGAATAGATTGTTACTTTAGCATAATGTCGGAGTTATTGGCAACGGGTACCCCGAAGACGGCAAGACAATAATTCAAGAAATTTCGGGGCTAGCAAAGCCCCTCAGTCTGACTGCCCGGCCGCTCCTGCCGGCTCCCCGTCCGACTACTCTACCCAGCCGGCTACCGGCTGCCGACTGCGCCAACCAGCCGTCTGCCCGAAGCCAACTGCCGACACCGACAAGACGGCCGCACCTGACACTGTTGACGAATAGTAATGACGACATCATCTACAGTGTATCTGTCCCTGGGCACTGTTTTATAAAGTGCACCAGGGACAAGGAGGCATGCACATCACGTCCACACCATCATGGGCATGGTGCCCCATGCCCACTTGCCCCCCATGCCACTACCTAGCTTAGGTAGTAAGCTAGCTCACCTATATATATGCCACCCACCCATCCATCCACTCCAGGCTAACACACACGCATGCATCCATGCTCATTCACGGTGGAGCTCACTCATGCCCACTTGCTAGCTAGCTCACATATACATATGAGAAAGTGAGCACTCGGCTACCGCTCTCAGTCCAATACAACTCCAGGAGCACTCTGTACCAGATATGCCACATATACTCAGACATGCAGGAGTAGGGGTATTATCTCTCCGGAGAGCCCCGAACCTGGGTAAACTACCGCGTGCTACTCGCATACCCGCTCCCGGGCCTATCAGCAGCAGTCTTGCCCTCACACGAAGCCACCTTGTGGCATCTGTCGTCTTGCACCCCCCATGAGAATACCACGACACATAAGAAATCATATGACAACATATAAATATGTTGCTATTCTAAGAATGATCATGACGCCCTCATGTCCATATTTTATTTGATCGACACCTCTATCTCTAAACATGTGGACATATTTTTTGACATCGGCTTCCGCTTGAGGACTGTCGGAGTAATTGACCACGGGTAGCCTCACCGACTACCCCTGGCTCTTCAGAAAATTTATCAGGCCTTTGGGCCTTCAAGCACTCCAAGCATTTGGGCCGCCTTCCCCGGCTGGCTACCACTAAAGCCGACTCCCGGAAGGCGAAGCCTCGCCGACTCCAAGAAGCCGGCCAAGAAGGACGCCGACTCCTAGAAGCCGGCCAAGACCACAACCACTCCTACATAACGGCGACATGACGGGGTGTGGCCACGGTGCGGCCCACGACCCCCTAAGCCCGAGGCGGGCGTGGCTACAGGAGGCCGTACGGGGGGGATGTCCCCCGTGCGGCCGGGCACTGTAGCCACGCCAGCTACGACGTCATCCACGACCCACTCCTGCACGGCCCAAGGACTGCGGGCCCCTTCAGCCAGAGAGAGGTGTGAAGGCGGCCCGGCCTTTCCTAGTCGGCCAGGAGCCTAGGCGGCCTCCAGAAGCCGGCGACTCCCTTCCTCGAAGCAGGAGCCCCATTAAGGAGACAAGACGAGGTGAGGCTACAGTGATAGCCCCCGATGCGGATCACTGTAGCCACGCTTACCTCGACAATGCCCTCATCATCAGAGGCGCGGCTACAGTAAGCAGCCGCCGACAAGACCCTAGGCGGTGGGGCCGGCCTGTCGACCGAGTAGCCGGCAGTCGGCGGGACCCACCAGCCGGCGGGACCCAGCAGCCGGCGGAGAAGCCGGCAGGCGTAGACACTGACGGCTAGGGCCAGTTCCCAGTCGGATTACCATTGTACCCCCGGGGGGTAGGCCTATATAAACCCCCCGGAGCACCCATGCAAAGGGGGGGCACCTCTGCATGTTTGGCTTCCAAGCATAGCACACGACACACACCATAGATAGAGAGAAGCAAGAGCTAGCCTTGTTCTTCTTCTCCCTTGATCCCAACAGCTCTAGGAGCGATTGTAGCTACCCTTTATCGATCTAGTGATCATGCGGAGACCCCATAGAGCAGGACTAGGGGTGTTATCTCCTCGGAGAGCCCCGAACCTGGGTATGATTCGCCGGCGTGCATGTCTTCGCCTCATCCCGTTTCCAGGCACCGGCGACGTTTTATTGGCTCCCACAATGATAAGCCATCCCTTGGCATATGTCGCACCAACCACCCGACATTTGGCGCCCACCGTGGGGCCAGGTGCACCGTTGTCCGAAGACCTGTTCTGGACGGGAACCCTCTTCCTTCCCCGCGAGCGCAGCCAGCCTGCTGCGCCCGATGGCGTTTGCCCCGACGCGCTGCAAAGCGTCGACGACGCCTGCGCAGCGAGCCGCCTCGCCGATCTGCTCGGCGAGACTCGCATCTCCGACGAGCCTGCGTCCGACGCAGGCATTGATTACCCCGAGAGCCGCCTCGTCAGCCTCCTCGACCAACTTCACGTCTCCAGCGAGCCTGCTGCGGACATGGAGTCTGTCGGCTCCACCGACCCGATGCTCATCGACTCCGACACCGCGTCGCTCGACGCCTACCCCTCCGACGTGGTGGTCTTCGACGATCCACTCCCTCGGGCTGACAGCGGCAGCAGCGCTGTCACCGAAGTGCTGGTCATCAGCCACGTCTCCAACTCGGGCGGGAGCGCCCGCGACGCTCAGCAAGCGGCGACGCACGACCTCTCCATCCCCATTCCAGCCGACGCCGACGCCGAGACCCTGGAGGCACGCCGTCTTGCCCTCATCACGGAGAGCAAGAAGATAGCCTCGATGAGACGCCTCGCTGAGGCCCACCAACGCGAAGTCGACCGCGCTGCCTTCGGGACGCCGCCGCCTAGCGGCCCGAGCCGAGCCGGCTTCGTCCAGAAGCGCGGTGCAGCCGTTGCCAGCATGCTGGGCGCAGATCGCCCCGTCTACGCCACCCCGCTCGAGAATCTGCGAGCCGCTCAGGCGGCTGCAGAGGAGCTCAATGGGCTGGGGGCCGATGAGCTCCCCTACATGACAAGACGGATCCAGCAGCTGATCGACGCGGCTGCAGAACGGCACGAAGCCGGCGCCCGTGCTGATAGTCATCCCCCGCACCGGGAGCACGCTGCAACGTCCCGCTCGCCGACTGCGAGCGGCACGCGCCAGAGGAAAGACAAGGAGCCGGCTGCCAGCCGCAGCCGGACTCGCATCACTATCGAGCGCGACGCGGATGGCCGCCCTCGGGCGGTCGAACACCAAGGAAACCTGCCGCCTCCCCCGCCTCGAAGAGAAAGACGCCTCACTCCGCCGCCCATCACGCATCCGACTCTTGGCGACCGACTCGGCCGCCGAGAAGGAGTCGGCGAGAGTGACGCCCGCCACAGGATCGACCGCCTTGCTCGGTCCTTGGCGTTAGAAGAAGAAGACGATGTCGGCCCGCCATGCTTTGGCCCCCGCATCCGTGACGAGCCCTTCCCCAAAGGGTTCTCGCTCCCCAGAGACACACCCAAGTACAACGGTTCGGTGAAGCCGGAAGATTGGCTCATCGACTACTCCACCGCCGTCAGCATCGCCAACGGCAATCGGCGCGTCGCCGTGAAGTACGTCCCCTTGATGCTGCAAGGGACGGCGCGCACGTGGCTCAAGAGCCTCAAGCCGTACAGCATCAACAGCTGGCTGGACTTCACCGAGGTTTTCGTCCGCAACTTCACCAGCACCTACAAGCGGCCTCCCAAGCCTCGCCAACTCTCCCTCTGCGTCCAAGGGCCCGACGAGTCGACCCGCGACTACCTCACGCGATGGGCCGAGCTCCGCAACTCCTGCGAGGGAGTGCACGAGGTCCAGGCCATCGAGTACTTCACTGCCGGGTGCCGAGAGGGCACCCTCCTCAAGCACCGACTCCTCTGCGACGAGCCGGCTACCCTCGATGAGTTGCTGATCACCGCCGACAAGTACGCCACTGCCGACTCCTCCATGAAGACCGAGCTCCGAGTGGACGCCTCGGGGAAGGTAGTCGCTCCGGCTCCCAAGACGCCGGCTGGCGACCCAAACCGGCGCCCCTACCAGAACGACCACAAGCGCAAGGGCCCCATGCCGACTTCCTCCAGTCGGCAGGTGGCCACAGTTGAAGACGAGCAGCCCGAGGAGCGGCCCGCTCCCAAGAAGAAGGGAGGCCGGCCGCCCTGGCAGCCGTCCTTCTCCTACGAGCAAGCACTCGATGCTCCCTGCAAGTTCCACAGCGGCGCGAAGCCGTCCAACCATACAACACATAAATGCCACTGGCTCACCCGCATCACCAAGGGCGAAGGGATGGTGCCGCCTCCGCCTCCCGGCCCGCCGCCTCCAGCTCCCCAGCAGCCGGCGGCCCGGCCTGCAGTCGGCGCCATCCAAGACGAGTTCCCCGAAGCGCACGATGCCTACGTCGTCTTCACAAGTCAAGTCGACGACAAGCGCAGCCGACGCCGGCAACACCAAGAAGTAAACGCAGTCGCCTCTAGCACCACCGAGTTCATGCACTGGTCGGAAAAGCCCATCAGCTGGAGCCAGGCCGACCACCCAGAGGTGATGCCCTCGCCTGGCTCCTATGCTATGGTCCTAGACGTCACCCTCGCGACGGAGAGGCGAGCTGCCAGATTTTCCCGCGTCTTGATAGACGGCGGAAGCAGTATCAACATACTGTACCGCGACACCATGGACAAGCTGAACATCAAAGCAAAGCAGCTCATGCCGAGCCGCACCGTCTTCCATGGTATCGTACCCGGCCTATCTTGCTCTCCAATCGGCAAGATCAAAATGGATGTTCTCTTCGGAGACAAAGATCACTTCCGCCGGGAAGCAATTTGGTTCGAGGTGGTGGATCTGGAGAGCCCCTATCATGCACTGCTTGGCCGACCTGCTTTGGCCATGTTCATGGCCGTGCCCCACTATGCCTACCTGAAGATGAAGATGCCGAGCTCAAAGGGGATCATCACGATAGCCGGCGACTACAAGAAGTCCATCGAGTGTGCCATGGCCAGCAGCCGGCTGGCCGAGTCCCTCGTGGTGGCAGAAGAGAAAAGGATGTTGGAGCGGGTTGTGGCCATGGCCGGCAAGCAGCCGGCCTTGTCCCCCAACCCCAAGGACTGTGATGCGCAGGGCTCCTTCCAGCCTGCGAAAGAGACAAAGAAGATATCTCTAGACCCAGAGCACCCGGAGAGGTTCGCCGTGATTGGGGCGAACTTGGACAGTAAATAGGAAGGCGAGCTCGCCGACTTCCTCCGTGAGAATCGAGACATCTTTGCATGGTCCCCAAAGGACATGCCGGGTGTCCCGAAGGATTTCGCCGAGCACAAATTACATGTCCGAGCTGATGCGAAGCCGGTCAGGCAACCCCTCCGCCGACTATCAGAAGAGAAGCGAAGAATCGTGGGAGAAGAGATAGCCCGGCTCCTTGCAGCCGGCTTCATCATGGAAGTGTTCTTTCCAGAATGGCTTGCCAACCCAGTTCTGGTTTTGAAGAAGAATAACAAGTGGCGCATGTGTATAGACTACACGAGTTTGAACAAGGCCTGCCCAAAGGATCCGTTTGCTTTGCCACGGATTGACCAAGTGATAGACTCCACAGCCGGATGCGAGCTGTTGTGTTTTTTGGATGCATACTCAGGGTATCATCAGATCAAGTTGGACCCGGCTGACCGCCTGAAGACTGCCTTCATCACACCCTTTGGAGCTTTCTTCTACCTGACAATGACATTCGGCTTGAGAAACGCCGGTGCCACCTTTCAGCATTGCATGCAGAAATGTCTCTTGAAACAACTCGGCAGAAATGCCCACGTCTATGTAGACGACATTGTGGTGAAGACAGAGAAGCGCGGTACCTTGCTGGAAGACCTGAAGGAAACATTCGCCAACTTGCGCCGATTCCAGATCAAGCTCAACCCCGAGAAGTGCGTGTTCGGAGTGCCAGCCGGCCAGCTACTAGGCTTCCTGGTCTCCAAACGCGGCATTGAGTGCAACCTTGTCAAGATCAAAGCCATCGAGAGGATGGAGATTCCCACCAAGCTGCGAGATGTGCAGAAGTTCACTGGCTGCTTAGCCTCCCTGAACCGTTTTATCAGCCGACTAGGAGAGAAGGCCCTCCCCCTGTACCGACTCATGAAGAAGTCCACTCACTTTGAGTGGAATGATCAAGCCGACCAAGCCTTCCATGAGTTGAAGAAAATGTTGACCACTCCGCCTGTCCTGGCCGCGCCGACTGAGAAGGAGCCCATGCTCCTCTACATCGCCGCGACAAGCCGAGTCGTCAGCACTGTTGTTGTGGTCCAGCGCCCGGAGGAAGGCCGAGCCCAGCTGGTCCAGAGGCCGGTCTACTATCTCAGCGAAGTACTGTCCGGCTCAAAGCAAAACTACCCGCACTATCAGAAGATGTGCTATGGGGTGTACTTCGCTGCCAAGAAATTGAAGCCCTACTTCCAAGAGCACCCCATCACGGTCATGTGCACTGCCCCGCTCGCCGAGATCATAGGCAGCCGGGATGCATCCGGCCGGGTGGCCAAATGGGCCATTGCCTTGGCGCCCTACACGATCTTCTATCAACCCCGCACCGCCATCAAGTCGCAAGCATTGGCCGACTTCCTTGTCGACTGGGCCGAGACCCAGTACTTACCGCCGGCTCCCGACTCCACCCATTGGCGGATGCACTTTGACGGGTCCAAGATGCGCACTGGCTTGGGAGCTGGCATCGTCCTCACCTCTCCCAAAGGCGACAAGCTCAAGTACACGCTGCAGATCCACTTCGCCGCCTCCAACAACGTGGCCGAGTACGAGGCGCTCGTACATGGGCTCCGGCTAGCCAAAGAACTCGGCATACGCCGGATCCTGTGCTACGGCGACTCAGACTTAGTGGTCCAGCAATCATCTGGCGACTGGGACGCCAAGGACGCAAACATGGCAAGCTACCGATTCCTCGTCCAGCAGATGAGCGGATACTTCGAAGGGTGCGAGTTCCTTCACGTGCCAAGGGCCGACAACGACCAAGCAGATGCCCTAGCACGGATCGGCTCCACCCGACAAGCCATACCGACGGGCGTCTCCCTCCAGCGCCTCCTCAAGCCGTCCATCAAGCCGTCCCCAGAGTCGGATTCCATCTTCGTACCGCCTGTGCCAGAAACAGTCGGATCCGGCTCAAGAAATCCCGCAGGCGGCACGGGGACTTCGGCGACTGCCCCGGGGACTGACGTAGTCGCACCTGGCTCAGGGACTTCAGAACCCGGCCCGGGGACTGCAGCAGGCGGCCCGGGGACTACAACGACACAAGAAGTGGTGGACGACTCCAATGCAACACCCAACCCACCCACCCGAGTCATGGTGGCCACATTAACAGCAGAAGAAGTCACAGCTCCCTCATGGGCCCAGCCCATCCTCAAGTTCCTAGTCAGCAGAGAGCTGCCGACTGATGAGATCGCAGCAAGACTAGTGCAACGATGAGCCGCAGCATACACAATAATCAACAGGGAGCTCGTGAAGCGCAGCGTCACTGGAGTCTTCCAGCGTTGCGTCGAGCCAGAAAAAGGAGTGGCAATCCTCAAAGACATCCACCAAGGCGAATGCGGCCATCACGCCGCCTCAAGATCCCTCGTGGCCAAGGCTTTCCGCCATGGGTTCTTCTGGCCGACTGCCTTGGAGGATGCTAAAGAAATAGTGAAGAGCTGCACAGGATGTCAAGTCTTCAGTTCCAAACAACACCTGCCGGCTTCCGCCCTCAAGACCATTCCCCTCACCTGGCCTTTTGCCGTTTGGGGACTGGACATGGTGGGCCCCTTCAAGACAGCCCGCGGTGGCATGACACACCTGCTCGTCGCGGTGGACAAGTTCACAAAATGGATCGAAGCAAAGCCGATCAAGAAGCTGAACGGGCCGACTGCCGTGACATTCATCACCGACATCACTACTCGGTACGGCGTGCCGCACAGCATCATCACCGACAACGGCACGAACTTCGCCGAAGGCGCACTGGCACGTTTCTGCGCGACACAGGGCATCCGACTGGACTTAGCGTCCGTTGCCCACCCGCAGTCAAACGGCCAAGCCGAGCGAGCAAATGGACTTATCCTCTCCGGCATCAAGCCCCGACTGGTCGTACCACTGGAGCGATCGGCCGGCTGCTGGCTCGAAGAGCTGCCGGCTGTCCTCTGAAGTCTGCGAACTACACCCAACAAGTCAACCAGCTTCACTCCATTCTTCCTTGTGTACGGTGCCGAGGCTGTCATCCCAACAGACATCGAGTTCGACTCGCCTCGGATCACCATGTACACGGAGGAGGAAGCCAAAGAAGCAAGAGAAGACGGCGTCGACCTACTGGAAGAAGGCCGGCTGTTAGCCCTCAGCCGGTCCGCCATCTACCAGCAAGGCCTGCGCCGCTACTACAACCGCAAGGTCAAGCCAAGATCCTTCCAAGAGGGCGACCTTGTGCTCCGGCTGATCCAGCGAACAGCCGGCCAGCACAAGCTCTCGGCCCCTTGGGAAGGCCCCTTCGTCGTCAGCAAGGCACTCGGCAACGACTCCTACTACTTGATCGACGCGCAAAAGCCAAGAGCACGCAAGAGAGACGACTCCGGCAAGGAGTCGGAGCGACCATGGAACGCAAACCTCCTAAGACGATTTTACAGCTAAAAAGCAGTATGTATCACGCTACCCCTTTTGTATTAAGTTACAAACCAACAGTACTCGGGGATTGCCTTTTATTTATCTATGAATGACGAGTGTCATATCCATGAATGTATTATTACATTTTGAACTCTTGTCCGGCACCGGGTCCGACTAGTCGGCCCGGGGACTGGCCGCCTTGAGCTATATTCTAAGTTGTTCCCAAAGTCAGCAAAGTAGTGTGCCGACTCCCAAGTCCTCCCTTGTTGAAAGTCGCAGCTCAAAGAACTGACTGTCCGACTAGCAAGAGGAAAGACAGAAAAGACGCCCACACGAAAAACGGCTAAGGAACAACTAACCCATATAGCAAAGAGACGGCCTCCATATACGCCTGCCGGCTGTCACAGCAGCCGGCTGGCCGGCTTCCTAAAAAACTTAGCTTAAGTCCAGCAGAGCTAAAAGTACTTCCCCCTCCCCAATCGGCCAGGCACTCCCCGGCTACAGATTGCAGAGCAACTGTTTGACTGGGGAGGCGGCAACCAAGGGAGGGCGGCAAAGGAAAATAGCAGAAGGACAAAAAGCAAAAGTACAAGGAAAAGCCGATTGCATAACTTATATACATAAAGCCGCTCAATGGCTGGCAACAGACTTGAGTTTCAATACACCCAGTGGGTGGAATTGTGCAGACTTAACCAAATATTGTTCAAAAGTAACAAGACAGGAAACAAAAAAAAGAAGACAAGGGCGCGAAGGCCGAGTTGGTCGGTGAAGGCAGCTCGCCGGCTGAAGGAGTGGCCGCCTAGCTGGTCCCGGCTTGACCGCCTCCCGCGGCAGGAGACGCACTCGCACGCGACGTAGTGCTGGAGGCGTGGTCAGGCTGGCCGGCTTCTCCACCAGCCGGCTCGGCGTCTTCACCTTCCTCTTCCTCCTCCTCCTCGCCCTCGTCGCTGGAGTCGATCTCCTCCGCCGAGTCCTCGCCATGCGCCGGGTCCAGCCCAAACCAATCTTCTGGCTGAGCGACTCCATTGTCGTCCACCTCGGGGGCGAAGACGTTGGGGTCGGTGTAGTCGGCGATCGCCGAAACTCGCCGAATGATGGCCGGCCGCGCCGGCTCCAGCTCCGTGTCGGCTTGCTGCTGCCAGGTCGCCAGCTGGTCCAGATTCAGGCCTGGGTACCAGGCCTTGACGAACTCCAGTGCCCGCCCGGCTCCGGAGCGAGCCGCTGACGCCTTCCAAGCCTCGAAGCGGCCGACGGCCACCTCCAGCCAGTCGGCAGTCCGACTGGGAGTGCGCGGGATCACTTGGCCGGGCCAGAGGGCGGCCAAGACCTACGACCCGGCACGCTGAAGCCGGCGGAGCAGCCTGTGAGCCGGCTGGATACGAGCCTGGATCGCCAGGAGCTGCTCCTCCAGCGAGCGGCCGGCGGTCGGCGAGATCTCGAAGCCGGCTTGCCTCTTCGCCTGGCGACGAGCTTCGATGGCCTGGTTGGCGGCAGTGGAATAGCCGGGGAAGTACTCTGCGCGAAGAAGAAAAGAAAAGAAGAACCCCAAATCAGAAAAACAAGTCGAAATGGCAGATGGCGAGAAAAGACAAAGGGGTAGATGACTTACCGTCAACCAGATCCTCAATCTGGCCATAGCCGGAGACCAGAGTCTACCTGGCCTCGTCCCAGCCGGCCGCCTCCGTCTCGAACTCGGCCTGGAGGGTGGCTTCGCGATCATGCGCAGCCTTCAGCGCAGCCTTGTGGCTTTCCTCCTGGTCGGCCAACTTCTTGACCAGGCGGTCGCGCTCCTGCACCAAGGCGGCGAGCTCCGCGTCCTTGGCACGAAGAGCAGTCTGGGACTCCCCCAGCTGTGCCCTCAGACTGGCGTTGGCTGCTGCAGAGATAGAAGAACAAGAAGAACGATGAGAAATCATCAAGGAAGATCCGAGCCGACTGCTCAGCAGTCGGCCCGAATCTCGGGGACTACACCCAGTGGGTGCGCTGACGCGCCCCCACATGAGATAAAGATCAAGTCACATACCTCGGCTTTCAGTGAGATCGGCGGTCTTCTGCGTCAGCTCCCGAGCCTGGGAGTTGAAGGCGGCCGCTCGGAGGTTGTGATAGTCCTGCAAGATGGACAGAAGACCGATGTGAGAACCAAAGCAACGATGAGAAGTCATCAAGGAAGATCCGAGCCGACTGCTCAGCAGTCGGCCCGAATCTCGGGGACTACACCCAGTGGGTGCGCTGGCGCGCCCCCACGAGAGAAATCAAGAAGAAGATGAGAATACTAACCCGGATGGCAGCCCGCGTGGCGAGGAATTCGTCGGTGAACTGCCTCAGCGCCGCGGCTTGGCCCTGGAGCCGGGTCCGGACGTCTTGTGCGGCGATGTTCACCACGGCTGTCCCTCCGCCTGGCGTCCACCCTGAGGTAGCGCTGGCCGCCTCCGCGTCTCGGGCCGACGAGCTGGAGCCCACGGCAGGCCGTGGCTCCGACGCCGCTTTCTGCGGCTCCGACGCGGCCTTCCCTGCGCGCCGACTTGGCGGAACCCGGACCGCCACCTCAGCTCCCGCGGCCGGCTCGCCTTCCGTCGACTGTGCGGGCGCAGGCTCAGTCTGGCCGCCTTGGGCCGCCCCAGTCGGAGGAGTCGGCCCCGGCGCCTCCCTCAAGAAGATAACGTCGTCGCCGCTCCCTCCCAGATCCGGCTGGGAACCGCTGGCTCCCCCTGGCGAGGGATCCGCGCCCCCGGGCGCCATGGTGCGCAGGGGGGTGACCATCAAGGCCTCCCCTGCCGCCGCTTCAGCCTCGGCCTCTGCCTGGGCCTTGGCTGTGGCCTCGGCAAGCGCCTTCGCCGCCTCCTCCCCCCGAGCTGCCTGGGCGGCGGCTGCCCTCCGTGCCTCCGCCTCCCGCGCTTCCTGCTCCTCCCGCACCTCCCGCGCGTTCCTTTGCGTCGCCTCCAGGAGGGCGGCACGGGGATCTACGCGGCGGGTGGTGCTCCCAGAGCCCCCTGGCGACTCGACAACGGAGCCGGCGGCCGCCCGCTCAAGTGACAGTGGAGCTCTGATCATTGAAAAAGAAGACAAAGGTTCAGAAAACCACCCAAGGAAAGAAAGAAGGAGAATACATAGAAAGAGAGAAAGCTTACGCTGACACAGCCTGCGGCTGCTTCACCACTTTGCGGAAGCGAGCCGCCTTCACGGCCGCTTCTTCCCGCCTGGTGGCCGCCGCCCCACCCCTGGGCTTCTTCGTCCGGCTCCCGAACATGCCCTGGGTGGCGCGACGTTTCTGGCCTCTACCCCGAGCAGGCTGCGCGCCGGAGGAGCCCGCGCCGCGTCCGGACGCCGGCTGGCGATGCGGGACGGCTTCGGCTTCGTCCTCGTCCGGCCAGTCCTCAAAGGTAGCGGAGAGCCCGGCGCCGCCTGCTTCACCGCCAGCCGGCTCGGTGGCGTACTCCATATGGACTGCCCCCAGGTCGGGGTCCTCCTGGTCGTGCTCGGTCCGGTCGGGGACGAAACGGCGCTTCGCGTTCACCCCGCCGGCCGGTCGAAGCAGAGGACTCTGTCAAAAAGAGCGAGCCGACGGAGTTAGAGTCGGCCCGAAGGAACTCGGCGACAAAGCTGAGAGAGAGAGAAAGAGAAAAAGAGAAAGGGAGCGTACCATAGGCGGAGGATTAGCGCGGCTGTATGGCTCCTTGCCGAATTGCCAGTCGTCGGGAAGCTGGCAGTTGGCGAGGTAGTTCACCATGTCGGCCGCGTCGGCCTGCGGCATCTCCTTGGTGCACATCCGGCTCGGATCGAGCTGGCCGCTCATCTGACAGATCAGATGAGGCCGGCTCTGGAGCGGGAGGACCCGGCGCGTGACGAACGCGGCCAGAAGGTCGGGCCCCGTCAGGCCCTCCGACTGGACCATCACCCGCAGGCGGGCGATGGCGGCGTTTCCTCCCGGCGACAGCGTTACCGCCCGGAAGGACCACTGGGGTAGCCTCCCCACCGGTGGGCCGGCTACGTAAGCCGGCAGGTTGACGTAGTCGCCCCGGGGAGCGATGTTCCGCACGTAGAAGTATGATTTCTGCCACTTCTTCACCGATTGGATCAGCGTGATGACGGGGAAGGGGTTGTCGGCGCCCGATCTCCGCGATGCGATGAAGGCGCCAGTGTGGGCCGGCACGCCCTTGCTGCGCGTACCCAGCTTCAACTGGAAGAACTCCCCCCAGAGCTCGAGGGTGGGGAGGACGCCGAGATAGCCCTCGCACAGGGTGACGAAGGCCGACAGCAGCACCACCGCGTTGGGGGTGAGGTCGTGCGGCTGGAGCTGATAGAAGTCCAGCCAGGAGCGGAAGAAGGCGCTCACTGGCAGGCCGAAGCCGCGCAGGAAGTGCGAGTGGAAGACCACCCGCTCGCCATCCCGCGGCGCCGGCCTGATTTCCTTCTCCTGCGCGAGGCGGACCTCCACTTTGTCCGCGCTAGGCAGGCGCCAGGTGTCGCGGAGGAAGTCGATGTGGTCTTGGTGAACGATGGAGCCATCCCAATCCCCGCCGAGCTGCTCAACGTGGGGAGTCATAGCAGAAGCTAGCACGGCGGCGGAGGAGCGTGCGAAGGAAGAGCGCGGCGGCGAGGCGCTGTCGCAAGAACAAGCAAGGCGAGAAGGCGAAGGGAGTAGGAGGAGCGTGCGAGGGCCTGCCGCCCTCCACCTCCCCCTACTTATAGCCTCACGCGGCCGAAGAGGCCGGACGTGGGGGGGACGTGGGATTAACTGCGCCCACTCCCCCCACGTCTCGCGTTTATTATGCATAAGCGCGAGCCGAAACTGCCGCACGGATCGTGCGGGCGGTTTCGGGATACGAAGGATCCGCGCCTGGGCCGGGGCGCGGACGTGGCGGGCCCCCTCCCTGCGGCGATGTCCCGTCATGCGCGTGGGCTGGCAGGCTTTCCGGCCACGTGGCACGCCAACGGCCCGAGGCCGGCCCGCGGCCCGGTGCACGAGCCTGCGGGTTCCCGCCCCCCGACTCCAGAAGAATCCGACTAAGGGCGGCGCGCCTGCACCAAGGCCGGCTCCTAGCTTCTGGCTTGTCATGATAGGAAGCTGATCGAGCTTCTCGAACCCCACTCCACCTTGAAGCTCAATCAGCTTCGGGGACTACTGTCGGAGTAATTGACCACGGGTAGCCTCACCGACTACCCCTGGCTCTTCAGAAAATTTATCAGGCCTTTGGGCCTTCAAGCACTCCAAGCATTTGGGCCGCCTTCCCCGGCTGGCTACCACTAAAGCCGACTCCCGGAAGGCGACCCAGCCTCGCCGACTCCAAGAAGCCGGCCAAGAAGGACGCCGACTCCTAGAAGCCGGCCAAGACCACAACCACTCCTACATAACGGCGACATGACGGGGTGTGGCCACGGTGCGGCCCACAACCCCCTAAGCCCGAGGCGGGCGTGGCTACAGGAGGCCGTACGGGGGGGATGTCCCCCGTGCGGCCGGGCACTGTAGCCACGCCAGCTACGACGTCATCCACGACCCACTCCTGCACGGCCCAAGGACTGCGGGCCCCTTCAGCCAGAGAGAGGCGTGAAGGCGGCCCGGCCTTTCCTAGTCGGCCAGGAGCCTAGCCGGCCTCCAGAAGCCGGCGACTCCCTTCCTCGAAGCAGGAGCCCCATTAAGGAGACAAGACGAGGTGAGGCTACAGTGATAGCCCCCGATGCGGATCACTGTAGCCACGCTTACCTCGACAATGCCCTCATCATTAGAGGCGCGGCTACAGTAAGCAGCCGCCGACAAGACCCTAGGCGGTGGGGCCGGCCTGTCGACCGAGTAGCCGGCAGTCGGCGGGACCCACCAGCCGGCGGGACCCAGCAGCCGGCGGAGAAGCCGGCAGGCGTAGACACTGACGGCTGGGGCCAGTTCCCAGTCGGATTACCATTGTACCCCCGGGGGGTAGGCCTATATAAACCCCCCGGAGCACCCATGCAAAGGGGGGGCACCTCTGCATGTTTGGCTTCCAAGCATAGCACACGACACACACCATAGATAGAGAGAAGCAAGAGCTAGCCTTGTTCTTCTTCTCCCTTGATCCCAACAGCTCTAGGAGCGATTGTAGCTACCCTTTATCGATCTAGTGATCATGCGGAGACCCCGCAGAGCAGGACTAGGGGTGTTATCTCCTCGGAGAGCCCCGAACCTGGGTAAGATTCGCCGGCATGCATGTCTTCGCCTCATCCCGTTTCCAGGCACCGGCGACGTTTTATTGGCTCCCACAATGATAAGCCATCCCTTGGCATATGTCGCACTAACCACCCGACAAGGACAAGTGTGGTCTAAGCTTGGGGGACTTGATACGTCCATTTTGCGTCATGCTTTTATATCGATATTTATTGCATCATGGGCTGTTATTACACATTATGTCTCAATACTTATGACTTTTCTCTCTTATTTTACAAGGTTTACATAAAAGGGAGAATGCCGGCAACTGGAATTCTAGGCTGGAAAAGGAGCAAATAATAGAGATCTATTCTGCACAACTCCAAAAGTCCTGAAACTCCACGAAAGCCAGTTTTGGAATAGATTGAAAACATTGGGAAAAGAAAGCACCAGAGGGGGGCCACCCACTGTCCACGAGGGTGGAGGGCGCGCCCTACCCCCCTGGGCGCGCCCCCTGCCTCGTGGGTCACCTGGAAGCCCCCGATGCCCATCTTCTGGTATAAAGTGTCTTTTGCCCTGGAAAAAATAAGAAGGAAGCTTCCGGGATGAAGCGCCGCCGTCTCGAGGCTGAACCTTGGCGGAACTAATCTAGGGCTCCGGCGGAGCTATTCTACCGGGGAAACATCCCTCCGGGAGGGGGGAAATCATCACCATCGTCATCACCATCGATCCTCTCATCGGGAGGGGGTCAATCTCCATCAACATGTTCACCAGCACCATCTCCTCTCAAAACCTAGTTCATCTCTTGTATCCGATCTTTGTCTCAAAACCTCAGATTGGTACCTGTGGGTTGCTAGTAGTGTTGATTACTCCTTGTAGTTGATGCTAGTTGGTTTATTCGGTGGAAGATCATATGTTCAGATCCTTTATGCATATTAATACCCCTCTGATTATGAACATGAATATTTTTTGTGAGTAGTTATGTTTGTTCCTGAGGACATGGGAGAAGTTTTGTTATAAGTAGTCATATGAATTTGGTATTCGTTCGATATTTGGATGAGATGTATGTTGTCTTTCCCTTAGTGGTGTTATGTGAACGTCGACTACATGACACTTCACCATTGTTTGGGCCTAGGGGAAGGCATTGGGAAGCAATAAGTAGATGATGGGTTGCTAGAGTGATAGAAGCTTAAACCCTAGTTTATGCGTTGCTTCGTAAGGGGCTGATTTGGATCCATATGTTTCATGCTATGGTTAGGTTTACCTTAATTCTTATTCATAGTTGCGGATGCTAGCGAGGGGGGTTAATCATAAGTGGGATGCTTGTCCAAGGAAGGGCAATACCCAAGCACCGGTCCACCCACATATCAAATTATCAAAGTAACGAACGCGAATCATATGAGCATGATGAAAACTAGCTTGACGATAATTCCCATGTGTCCTCGGGAGTGCTTTCCTTTATATAAGAGTTTGTCCAGGCTTGTCCTTTGCTACAAAAAGGATTGGGCCACCTTGCTGCACCTTGTTTACTTTTGTTACTTGTTACCTGTTACGAATTACCTTATCACAAAACTATCTGTTACAGATATTTTCAGTACTTGCAGAGAATACCTTACTGAAAACTGCTTGTCATTTCCTTCTGCTCCTCGTTAGGTTCGACACTCTTACTTATCGAAAGGACTATGATAGATCCCCTATACTTGTGGGTCATCATGACCCACCACGGCTACAACATCCTCAAGATGCCAGGGAGCGGCGGCATCATCATGGTCCCCTGTGAAGAACGGGATGCGGTGTGCTCTCTCGAGCGCGCCTACCAAGCTGCAGCGGCTGAAGACCCCGACAACAAAGGCAGCCTGTACCCTCCTGAGGCCATCCCCAAGAAGAAGAAGCAGCTACTCCACCCAGGGCCTCAGGAGAGCAGCGTTCCCAGCGGCACCACCTCAGGGTCTGCGCCCACAGCAGGGGCACCTCCCTCCCTCGCATAGGAAGGCGCGCCCGGCGCCCTCCTCAGGTTGGGCTCGGGGGCTCTCTTCTGGAGGGCCTCAGACCTAGCCAACATCACGAGGGAGGTGCTCGG
This sequence comes from Triticum aestivum, assembly GCF_018294505.1. NCBI lineage: Eukaryota > Viridiplantae > Streptophyta > Magnoliopsida > Poales > Poaceae > Triticum > Triticum aestivum. Next base: position 126,880,303 of record NC_057796.1, read on the forward strand.
GCACCATGTGGAGGCGTTCGCCGCACGTTTCCCTCAAGAGGGCACAAGGCATGGAGCGCCTGGTTCTCAGGAGTTCATCACCAAGGCGATCTAGGAGCTTCAAGAGGCAAGGACCATACGCGGCGACCGCCGCCCACCACCCGACGCAGCTCCCCATCCTAGCGAGGACGGTGGGCTGCGCGTCTGCGCCGACATTCTAGGGCTCAACAGGGCCGCATCTCAGGGACGTTTCTGGCCTTCGCGCATTCGACGGTGCGAGGGTCCACCTCACAGCTATGTTCGCTTGCCATTCAGCTTACCGAACATGGTTGTCACCTTCTAGCGCCACTTGCAGAGCATTCTGGCGGCTCAGGATGCCAGGCATCACGCTGTCCTGGCGGAGATCACGTTAGTTCTTCAGGAGCCACCTGGGCCTGCGGAGCCTCCCGAGGCTCAGGACCCTGGCGGCTCGTGAGGATCAACTTCTTCGGCGCGCATCTTCGGCTACTCCAACCCCACTCCAGCTACGGTATCAGGTGACTCTTTCTAGTTTATTCGGTTGGGGGCGCCCCTCGGGCAGCATTATCCCCAAGTCGCATGGGCCTGTCCCTGCGATGTGTATCCTTTGAATCTTTAGCTTACTCCGTTGGGAGCGCCCCTCGGGTTGCATCATCCCCAGGCCGCTCGGGTCTGTCCCAGTGGAATGTATCGTTCTTGCATCTATCCAAACTAGCTTGCCTCCTCGAATGAATTACCTTATGATGGTCACCTGCTTGTCTGGTACTTCGAATACCCCACTCATGACCGCCCTCATTACCACGGGAGCCGCGCGCCGGTTGTCTTTCTTTAGGATTCTTTGCATGAGTAGGCTAGGCACGACGTCTGTGCTCGGGTCTGTCCCTGCAACGTCGATAAACCCAATGACTGAGCTCTGTCTAGCAGGCCGGCTCCGTTCACGTCACCTCCTGGGGTCGTTGGTGTTTGGCCTCCTCATGTAATCACCTCAGGAGATTCGTCCGGTGCAGGTTGCCTAACCATCTCGCGGGACCTCCGCAGCTATCAAGAATAAATACCAGGCGCAACCCGCCTTGAGGTAGGGCCTCGTGAGTCCCGCGCTGGCTCATGAGTGCCCAAACACACCTCGTCTAGCCCTGCCGTGAAAGCCACGTGTCAGGGCGGGGCTGTACATGCCCCGAGGGCTCCACTCAGAGGGAGCCCTCACCCACACACCAGTGGAAGCACCATGCTCCGCACTGGCAGTCAACACGGTCGAGGAGCGGCTATGCCCATGCAAGTGCGGAAGCGCTATGCTCCACGCTCGTGATAAACAACTGAGGGCGGCCCCATGGCCATATCAACCTCAGGGAGCCACTCAGCTGAGTGTCCAGCCTCGCCGCAACGCTTTCCCCTCGGGAGAATCGCGCGAGGGGGCTGGGCACGGGGGCTACGCTCAGGTCACGCCTAGCGTACGCCGCCCTACCAGGTCCCTCAGACCTGGTCATCGCGCGCCCCTCTCGAGCGGGACCTCGGCGAGGACAGGTATGAAGGTCTGTTTGAGTGTCAAGGGGGACTCCTGAGCATCGCGACTGAGGAGCCTAACTAGCCACGTAGCCCCTTACCCCTTGGTCCCTTCCTGGTGATACAGACGGTCCAACGGCGGCTGAGGTATGCACGGGGTCGGGCCCTGCCGACGTAGAACACTAAGGCCTACCTTCGCATCTCCTTCCCGCAGGCCGTTTGTGCGTCAAGGGGGACTCCTAAGCATCGCAACTCAGGAGCCTAACTACCACATAGCCCCTCAACCCTTGGTCCCGTCCTGGTGATCCGGACGGTCCAACGGCGGCTGAGGTATGCGTGGGGTCGGGCCCTGCCGACTTAGAACATCAAGCCAACAGGAAGGGAGTCGCGGAATCTCAATAAAACATTACAAAACATATTGTTCCTTCAACACCAAACAAAAGTTTTAACACCTCCACGAGGCACGTCGCATGTCGCAGGAAAGTAAAAGCAGGAAGGAGCACCATCATTCACTAGCGAGCCTCCTCTTCAGCCTCGAGCGCCGTCGTCAGGAAGCTTTCGCTCATCGGCAGTGTCGCCGTCGTTGGACTTGGTCGCGCGATCGGCGGCGCCATCGGCTGGAGGTGCAGGGTCGATGGTAAGTAACTTCTTCAGCAAGGCCTCCACTTGGCCCTTCACGGCCTTGGCAGCAGCAGTGCAGCGCTCCTCATCCACAGGCTCAAGCAGGACACCAAGGTCGGCGTTGGGGTCGCGAAGGTGAAGGTGGCTGAGGACGCGCGTCAGCGCCGACGAGGAAAGCGCGTGTGCTTCCCCCTCCACCATGGGGCCGATTCCGTCGATGACGTCCTCGAGCGCCTTGACGAGTTGAGGAAGTAGTTGGGCGGGGCCGTCGTTGTCAGTCACCAAAGGCTTCTGCAAGACCTTCTCGTAGAGTCCCCCCAGCGCCTCGCGGGACCTCTCCTCAAGAGACTTAAAGGCCTCACGATCCTCGGCAAGAACCTTCGCCTTGATCTCCAGCTGGATCCTCTCCGCTTCCACCTCCTTCTCCAGCTTCTTCAGGCGGTCGCGTCATGCGGCCTACGCTTGCGCCAGCTGCTCCAGCTCAGCATCACGGCCAGTCACCACCTCTTCTTGAGCCTTCACCTTCTCCTCCCGCACCTCAAACTGGCGGGCCACGGCAGCCCATTCCTTGCGCAGGTTCTCCAGCTCGACCTCCGCCGCCCTGCAGCGCTCCTTGGCGGCCTCGGCGTCCTTTAGTCCCACCTCGCGGGCGGCCGCGGCTTGGTCGGCGGTCCGCTTGTCCTCCTCGGAAGCTGCCATGGCCTGGCCCAACGCCGCCCTGACAGACGCGTCGGAGTGCAGCAAACCTGAGATCAGCTCCAGGCGCCCCGCCACCAGGCGACGGTCTGTGCCTTGAAGGTCATCCCGGAGCCAGGTCAGCGCAGAAAGAGCCTTCTCTAGACTGTCGGGGGAAGCGGAAGGATCACGAGCTGGCGGTGTGGCTGAAGGAGGAGGCAGCGTCGTCTCCAAGATCTGCAAGCTGATGGCAGCAGAAGAAGAAGCTGGGGGCTCCGGAGCCTGTGGGACCTCGGCCGGCGAGCTGAGAACAGGCGCCTCCGGAGCCAACTTGGCTGTGGAGGTCAACTTCTCCTGGGGGCGGTCCTCCAGGCCTCGTGAGGATGACCGGGCTAGAGAGGTGCGAGGGCTAGTGCCGCCCTTTTGTGCTGGAGGAGGTGCGGCCGTGCCAGGCTGCTGGGTCCCCGAGGGTGCGGCCGCTCCCTCTGTCTTCTTCTTCGCTGCCAGGGTCGGCCTGGCGGTGCAAGAAAAGAACGTCAGGAAGCAGCGACAGAAGCAGGAGCAAGAACAAAATCAGGACAAGGTGCTTACTGGTCCACGGCGGCTTAGTCCCGTGGCCTCTTCAGAAGCACGGAGCCCGGGGGCCTCGCGGCCTGGGGTGCCAGCTTGCGAGTTCCAGGAGTAGATGAGGCCGCGACAGCCGGCCCGGCGGCAGCACCGGTCGACGTCAGAACAGGGGCGCCACCTCGGGAGATCAACACGACCTGCTCTTCGTCGGAACCACGGTCGACGCCTTCTTCGTGGGGGGGGTACCCCTGGACCTCGTGGTGACCCCAGCAGGGGCCCCGGACTCCCTCACCGGATGGTCGCCAGCTTCGGCATCGTCTGGAAGGGTGTGGAGGAGGTCCGCTGCAAGAGGAGAAGTCTCCCCCTCCCCCTCCAGGGTCGCCTCCGAATCGGGCCTATCCTCCTCGCCGGAATCGCCAGAAGACACCAGCACTGGGGCCACCACCCCTGTGGCCTCGGAAGGCGCTGGCGGCATGAGCCCGCGCCCGTCGAAGACAGGCATGGCGGCGGCCACCTTCGCCCGTCGAAGACAGGCATGGCGGCGGCCACCTTCGCCCCATCTGGGCGGCGGTACAGAGGAAGATGGGAGTCTGGCGGGTACCCCAGATCGTCCCCGACCAGGAGATGGATGGCCACGCCTAGATCCTCTTCGGACAAGGAATCCGGGCGCAGTCGGAGGTCGTCCCCAAGCTTCCACAGGGGGCGCGAGCACGCCTGGAGCGGGGCTACGCGCTGCACCAGGAACTCCTTCAGGAGCATGGCCCCCATTAGCTTCTCTACCCTTGGGTCGTCAGGCTTCAGGTCGGTGGTCATCTTCTCCAACACCTGCTTCGCCCGGGGGTCGGTGAGCTTCGCGCGGAGCCACCTATCGCGAGGCGAGGGCATCTCCTTCAGTAGCACCAACCGAGGGTGGACGCACTTGGCGACATTAGGACTCACTTGCTCCTGAAGCCCTCGGCCTTCTTCCCGGCCTTCGAGATCACGTTGGCCCATTAGCCGCGACGAAGTTGGCGCACCCCGAGCAATGACCCTCCTTGAGCCGGAGGTACAAGAAGTGGCGAAGCAACGCCACAGACGGCATCTCTCCCACAAATGCCTCACAATAAAAGGCGAAAATCGACAGGAGGAGAACGGATTTGGGATGGAGATGAAGGGGGGACCAGCTTGTAGTGGTTCAGGACAGCATAGAAGAAGTCAGAGAAAGGGGGGACCAGCCCCGCAACAACGCTATTCATGAAGAAGGGGTAGAAGGTACTGCCTGAGGGCTCTGCCTCGGCGGAGCCAGCCCTGAGTGTGGTCTTTCCCCCCTCGTTGGTGCCGTTCGCCATCAGCAAGAGCGCGGCGGCGAGGTTCTTCTCCGAGACGCTAGGCGCGCTCAAGGCCGACTCGTACCAGGAAGGCGAGTTCGCGGCCTTCGCCTTGTCGGACGCCATTGACTGCAGGCTCGGGGAGGGGTTCGTGTGGATCTGGAGTCTCTCGGGGCGAGAAAGAGAAAGGGGATCTGGAGCAAGGCGAAGGAAGGCAGTGAAGGCTCTGCAACGCGCACCAGCCTTTTGTCGGGTAAGGACGGTTGCCGAGGCAGCGTGGGGAAGCGGACACACCCACGTCCCGTCAGTCGCCATGCGGCAATCAAGGCTGCAGGCTATTGGGGCCCGCGGCACTCCGCACTTTCCCCTTGTCTTCGCCTCGAAGCCAAGTCCGAGTGCGCCTTGGGCCTCGGGGCTACTGTCGGTGTCCTGGGAACGGGGGTACCCAGACTTACCTGCCTGCGGCCCAGGGCGTGGCTCCACCAACGGCCTGGTAAGACCCTTGCGAGGGGCCAAGCCTCGCGAAGCAGACGACACCAAGACCTCCTCAGGGGCAGCTTCACTAGGTTGGCCCCCGGGGAGCGGAGATATCTATGTAAGGGGGCACCTTGCGAGGTGCGCGTGACATGAGCCATGACGGTCAAGGCCAGGCGGGCACCAGCGGGTGCAGAGGACCAGTTTCCTCTTTGGTCCTAAAGGGGCAGGCGCAGGTGAGGAGTCCTGATGCATCAAGCAAAGGTTTCCATATCGATGCAACGAGAACAAGACCAGCAGGACAGCAGGACGGAGGTCACCGCAGAGCCCACGACAGCGTCACCACCAGAGCCTTTGGCAGGCGGAGACCACCTTTTGTCAGGATAGCTTGTACTAGTTGTGCCCCTTCAAACTTGGCCGTTGTGGGATCCCTTCCTTCCTAAACATTTGGGAAGAGGACCGGGGCCTCTATAAATAGGACTAGCCACCACCTTAGCAAGGGGACGGATCATCCAGACCATCCTCGCACATACAAGCTCGCCGAGCTCAAGAACTCCTCTCCTCAAGAGGCTGTTCATCCCTTGTACTTGTTCATCCTCAGCCTACGAGGCAATCCACCGCACCACACTGGAGTAGGGTATTACACTACAACGGTGGCCCGAACCAGTATAAACCCTCGTGTCCCTTGTTCTTTGGGTTCGTCGAGCTAGGCCTTGAGATCTTTGTGAGAGTGAGCTAGGGAGAGAGAGAGATCTTCGTGCGCACCCGAGTGTTTGAACCTTAAGGGTTTGCCGGAACCCGTAATCCGACAGCCACTCTCGTTCTTATGAACGAGTTTGACTACATAATTCGGGAAGTAGGGAAATCTTTGACTCTTATGGTATGAACCGGGAAAAACCCGTGATAGATGAAATTGTTTATAATAGTGACTATGCTCTAAGGTATTTGCTTGGGGATAATAAGATCTTTGATGAGAATCTTAAAAAGGAGGTCCCCGTTCTAGATATACTCCAACAAGTTTTTAATAATGTTAATCAACACTATTCTTGAATTGTAGCGGGAAATCAAAGGGGTTATGATGAAAATCAACTAAGGAATGCTAAAGTTTCTATGGATAATATGTTTTATGTTGTGTTTACAAAACCTCCTGATAAAAATACCCACAAGAAAATTAAGAAGAACAAGGATGACAAAGCTTAGATCCTTGCTTTATGCCTAGCTAAGGTAGTAAAACTATAGCGCTTGTTGGGAGGCAACCCAATGAATAAAATTTATTTTTGCTTTTTTCTTTCTGTTCTTCATTGTTAGCACAATTAAGCTACTGTTATGATTGTGTTTTTTGTGTTTTATTTAGTTTTTGTGCCAAGTAGAACAATAGGATCTTCTTGGGTGATAGTTGTTTGATCTTGCTGAAAAAGACAAAACCTTTTTGCACACAAAAATAATTGTTAAAATTCACCAGAACGTGATAACATGCTAATTCTTTTTGCAGAAGATCAATATACAAATTATCCAGGTTGTCCTAGTTTTTCAGAATTTTTGGAGTTCCAGAAGTATTCGAACAAATCAGATTGCTACAGACTGTTCTGTTTTGACAGATTCTGTTTTCTTTGTGTTGTGTGCTTATTTTGATGGCTCTATGGTTTTCTTTGATGAGTTTTTGCCATAGAAAAGTCGGAATACAGTAGATATAATACAAAAACATAATAATAATTGGTTTGATACATCACTTATAGTAGTGGTTTATTTTTCTTACACTAACGGATCTCACGAAGGTTTTGTTGAGTTTTGTGTGATTGAAGTTTTCAAGTTTTGGGTTATCTTACGATGGATGAAGGAAGGATGTAAGAGCCTAAGCTTGGGGATGCCACGGCATCCCAAGATATTATCCAAAAATGCGCAACCAACTAAGCTTGGGGATGCCCCCGAGTGGCATCCCCGCTTTCTTCCAACAACTATAAGTATTTTACTTGAAACTATATTTTTATTCGTGACATGATATGTGTTTTGCTTGGAGCGTCTTGTATGATATGTGTCTTTGCTTGTTTTATTTTGTGTTTTAAGTCATCAATCCTTGCTGAACACACCTTTTTGACAGAGCCAAAATTATATCATGACTTGTTAGAAATGCTCTCTATGCTTCACTTAAATCTTTTATGAGCTAGGACTTGCTCTAGTGCTTCACTTATATCTTTTTGAGCATGGTGTGCTTTGTTATTTTTGAAGAAATGCTCTCTTGATTCACTTAGATTTATTTGAGAGTTAGTAAATTTTTTAAGAAATTCTCTCTTGCTTCACTTAAATTATTTTGAGAGAAAGAAAATTTGTTATGCTCTTGATCTTCACTTATATTTGTTTGAGCTCATGAAAAGCAACACATGAAAATTAGTACCAAAGTAATAGATATCCAAGAAGGATAAAGTAAAATAAAATGTCATGAAGATCATTGGACAAAATAAACTTTATTCTTAGTAAAAGTTTTGAGATATGATGATGTGATATGTGAGTTATGTTGATGAGTAATTGTGCTCTAGTAAGAATATTGGTGTTAAGGTTTGTGATTCCCTATGCATGCACGAAAGTCAACAATCATGCAATGAAAATTATATCCTACTTGTGGTGCATTATTCAGTGTTAATTATGCTTAATACTCGCTTATGAAATTATTCGTTTCTTGGTTGGTCGCTTCCCAATCTTTTGCTAGCCTCCATTTTGCACTAAGTATGACCTCTACTTGTGCATCCAAAATCCTTTAAACCAGTTTTGCCACATGAGTACACTATATCTACCTATATGTGGTACTCTGTTGCCGTTCTAAGCAAATTTCCATGTGCCATCTCTAATTGTCAAAATAAACTTCTCCTTTGTGTGTTTGTTTCGCCCGCGGAACGGTAATGGGTGGCTAATATTTTCCATGCTGGATGTGTTATTCTCAAGATGAGTGTTTATTCACTTGTCATTGCACGAGAGTAAGGCAAAGGTCTTAGGGATGCCCAGTCTCGAAATGCAAAAATGAATTTACTTTATGTTGCCAAATAATAAATTCCTTGGAAAGTGTTGGTATGGAGGGCACCCATGGATACGGCTAGCCATGGAAAGTGAAAGAATGGTGGAAAAAGGAATAAACTTTATTTTCTGTTTGGGAACCGCCGATGGCATGTCTAGCATGGAAAGTGTTGGGAACTCTAAGTCGTTTTCGTTGGTGGGATGGATACACCTCCCAAAATGTTTTTATCTCTAGTTTTTCGCTTTGAGCTCTTGCACCTCTACAAATCCCTACTTACCTCTGCGAAGGGCCTTTCTTTTACTTTATGCAGTTTTTATTTTGAAATTTGAGTCTCCATCTTCTCTCATAAAAAGCACCAACTAGGAGGCAATATGATCGTGCTCAACTATTGGGTGTAGTTAATATTCGAGTGTGTTTCATGAATGGATCAATGTTTGAGCATGATGGGCTAGGGATAACTTATTTTAGCGTTGATATTTTGAAAGATGTGGTTGCTTGTTGATATGCTTGAGTATCTAAATTATTATGCCAAAACTAGACTATTGCTTTGAATCACATAAAAGTCCAAATGTCCATGCTATAAAGAAAAGAATATGATATGACTTGATGAACAACACTCCACATCAAAAATTCTGTTTTTATCACTTACCTACTCAAGGACGAGCAGGAGTTAAGCTTGGGGATGCTGATACGGCTCCAACGTATCTATAATTTTTGATTGTTCCATGCCGTTTTATTATCAATCTTGGATGTTTTATAATCATTTTATATTATTTTTTGGTACTAACCTATTGACATAGTACCAAGTGCCAGTTGCGGTTTTTCCCATGTTTTTTACATCGCAGGAAATCAATATCAAACGGAGTCCAAATGCCACGAAACTGCACGATGATTTTTCATTGGCCAGAAGGAAGGCAATGGGCCCTGGTTGCACCTGGGGGTGCCTCGAGGGGGGCACAACCCACCAAGGCACGCCAGGAGGCCCAGGCGCGCCCTGGTGGGTTGTGCCCACCTCGGGTGCCCCCCGGACCGCCTCTTTGCTCTATAAATACCACAATATTCCAGAAACACTAGAACAAGCGTTGAAATATTCATCCAGCCGCCGCAGAGTCCAGAACCACCAGATCCAATCTAGACACTATCACAAAGGGGTTCACCACTTCCATTGGTGCCTCTCCGATGATGCGTGAGTAGTTCTTTGTAGACCTTCGGGTCCGTAGTTAGTAGCTAGATGGCTCTCTCTCTCTCTCTCACTGAATCCTCAATACAATTGTCTCTTGGAGATCCATATGATGTATCTCTTTTGTGGTGTGTTTGTTGGGATCTGATGATCTTTGAGTTTATGATCAGTCATATCTTTTTTATCCATGAAAGTTATTTGAGTTTCTTTGATCTCTTATAGCCTCGTATTTCTTCTCTGATATTTGGGTTTTGTTTGGCCAACTTGATCTATTTATCTTGCAATGGGAAGAGGTGCCCGGTAGTGGGTTCGATCTTACGGTGCTTGATCCCAGTGACAGAAGAGGAAACGACACATATGTATCGTTGCTACTAAGGATAAAAAGACGGGATCTATATCTACCGCCATATAGATAAACGGATCTTGTCTACATCATGTCATCATTCTTATTGCATTACTCCGTTTTTCCATGAACTTAATACACTAGATGCATGCTGGATAGCGGTCGATGTGTGGAGTAATAGTAGTAGATGCAGGCAGGAGTCGGTCTACTAATCTTGGACGTGATGCCTATGTAATGATCATTGCCTGAATATCATCATAATTATTTGAAGTTCTGTCAATTGCCCAACAGTAATTTGTCTACCCACCGTTTGCTATTTTTCTCGAGAGAAGCCACTAGTGAAACCTACGGCCCCCGGGTCTTCTTTCTTATATATTTGCCTTGCGATCTACTTTTCCTTTGCATTTTTATTCAGATCTATTAAACCAAAAAATACAAAAATACCTTGCTGTGTTTTATCTTTATTTATTTTATTTCGCGTTCAATCTATCAATCTACTACAATTTCCCTCACGTCCGCTTTCCTATCTTGAGGCGCCGTACCCCGGAAGGGATTGACAACCTCTTTAACTCGTCGGGTTGCGAGGTGTGATTGTTTGTGTGCAGGTGCTGTTTACGTTGTGTTGCTTGGTTCTCCTACTGGTTCGATACCTTCGTTTGATAAATGAGGGAAATACCTACCCTCGCTGTGCTACATCATCCCTCCCTCTCCGAGGAAATACCGACGTAGTTCCAGCTACCATCAAGGCATCACGTCAAAGATTAGTAGACCGACTCCTGCCTGCATCTACTACTATTACTCCACACATCGACCGCTATCCAACATGCATCTAGTGTATTAAGTTCATGGGGAAATGGAGTAATGCAATAAGAACGATGACATGATATAGACAAGATCTATCTGTGTAGAGATAGACCCCATCGTTTTATCCTTAGTAGCAATGATACATACGTGTCGGTTCCCCTTCTGTCACTAGGATCAAGCACCATAAGATCGAACCCACTACAAAGCACCTCTTCCCATTGCAAGATAAATAGATCAAGTTGGCCAAACAAAACCCAAATATCGGAGAAGAAATATGAGGCTATAAGCAATCATGCATATAAGAGATCAAAGAAACTCAAATAACTTTCATGGATATAAAAAGATAGATATGATCATAAACTCAAAGTTCATCTGATCCCAACAAACACACCGCAAAAAGAGTTACATCATATGGATCTCCAAGAGACCATTGTATTGAGAATCAAACGAGACAGAGGAAGCCATCTAGTTACTAACTACGGACCCGAAGGTCTACAAAGAACTACTCATGCATCATCGGAGAGGCACCAATGGAAGTGGTGAACCCCTCCGTGATGGTGCCTAGATTGGATCTGGTGGTTTTAGACTCTGCGGCGGCTGGAATTGATTTTCGTCGACTCCCCTAGGGTTTCTGGAATATTGGGGTATTTATAGATCAAAGAGGCGGTTCGGGGGGCACCCGAGGTGGGCACAACCCACCAGGGCGCGCTTGGGCCTCCTGGCGCGCCCTGGTGGGTTGTGCTCCCCTCAGAGCACCCCCCCAGGCGCTGCCTTGGCCCATTGGGTGTCTTCTGGTCCTTAAAAAATCTCTATAAAGTTTCGTTGCATTTGGACTCCATTTGGTATTGATTTTCTGCGATGTAAAAACATGCAGAAAGCAACAACTAGCACTTGGAACTATGTCAATAGGTTAGTACCAAAAAATGATATAAAATGACTATAAAATGATTATAAAACATCCAAGATTGATAATATAACAGCATGGAACAATAAAAAAAGTATAGATACATTGCAGACGTATCACGCCCCAGCGTCGGCGAGCACGTCTTCCTCCACACCATCCCTCCTTCCACCCCTACAACCTGAGACCACTCCCTGGTAGGGATCCGGTTCCTACCAATTTGGTATCAGATAGCTTCGGTGCGATTATGTCCTCACCGCCGCCACCCTGACCCTCCCGCTGCCGACTGTGACGACCGCCCTGATGGCCACCACGGCCAGCGCCCCGCTCTTGCTGGTGCTTGTCACCTCCGCCGCGCCCGTCCCCGTCGTCTTCACCCTGGAGGAGATGGTGGCTGCCATCTGTGATCTCACCCAGGCGGTCATGGGAATATGCACGTTCCTCGCGAGCTCCAATGGGCCGCAGCCGCCGGTGCCCTTCACCACCGCCCGGCCACCGCAGCAGCCGCCGTGGCCGCAGCCATCCTCGGCGACCCCCGTCGCCGCTGCCATGCAGCAGCGGCTGCAGCAGCCGCCACTAGCGACGAACCCCGGCGCCTCCACCATGCAGCAGGGGAACCCCGAGGCCTCCACCATGTAGCAGGGGCAACAGCTGCAGCCACCGCCACCGGCGACCGCGGCCCTAGGCATCCCGACGGCGGGCCCGGGGGTGCCCATCCACTTGGTCCGGTTTCCCCCGTTGCGGTCTCCGTTACCGGCCTGGCTCGCTAGGTCCCTTGAGCTGGTCCATACGACGACCTCGGTCGGGCTGCACGTGCTGCCCCCGCCGGCGACGCACCCGGCCATGTAGTTTGGCAGGTCCCGGGCTCCCCCGAGCCCTTCGCCAGTGTCGACGGGCCCCTGTTCCAGGGCGGCACCCTAATGCCCGCCTACTCGGCCCTGTCATCCTCGCCACTCCGTGCTGACGAGGCGCACCCACCCGTCATCCATGCCCAGCCGCCGCCAATATTGTCCAAGCTGGAGTTCGCAACCTACGACGGCACCGTCGACCCCCTGAATTGTCTCAACCGATGCGACCAATTTTTCAGGGGGCAGCACACGCTCCCGTCCGACCACACCTGACTCGCCTTGTATCATCTCCAAGGAGCCGCGCAGACATGGTACTACGCCCTCGAACAGGACAGGGGCGGCATGCCACCACGGGAGCGCTTCCGCGATTTGTGCCTCGTGCGCGTCGGTCCGCCTATACGCGGGAGCCTTCTGGCGGAGCTTAGGTGTCTTCCGTTGCTCACCTCGGTGCAAGACTTCGCCGACCGCTTCCAGGCACAGGTGTGCCACGCCCCCGGCATTTTGGCTCGTCAGCGGGCTGAACTCTTCATCGGCGGCCTACAGGACCACGTTCGCATGGACGTAGAGATGCGCGGGCCACAGGACCTCCAGACGGCCATGTACTACGCCCGCACGTTTGAGCGTCGCGTGGTGGCCATCCAGCACATGCCACCACCCTGGGCCGCCCCCTGGGCGGAAGTTTCCGTGCAGGGTCGACCTGCCCAGGCTTCTGTGGCGCCCCTCGCCGTGGCTGCGGCACGCCCGTTCCGCTGGCTCACCAGGCCGAGCAACTCGAGCGTCGCCGCCAAGGGTTTTGCTTCAACTGTGACGAGCCCTACGTACCGAGCCATGTTTGGTTATGACTCTTCTACCTGGAGGCTCCACACTACATTGAGGAGGACCCCACCGCCGCCGGGCTCGGCGACCAGCCCGCCCCAGTTGACGCGGAGGTGTCTAGCGGCCATTGATCTTCCCCGCCTTCCAGCTCGAGGACGAGCTGTTTGTGCAGGCGGGGAGAGATGTTATGGCCGGCATATTAGGGGCTTAGCCCAGTTAGTTGTGGCCTAGTTTATATTATCATTATTAGGGGCTTAGCCCAATTATCTTATTAGGAGGATTATATAAACTCGTGTAAGGACCCGTTTTGGAATTAAGCAAGAAGCAATCATATTTGGTCGGCTTCCTTAGGGAGCCGGGAGACCTAACCCTAGCTGCCGCCCCTGCTCTCTCTCTGTCTCTCACTCTCACTCACTCTCTCTCTCTCCCTCTCTCTCCCTCTCTCTCTTTCTCTCTCTCTCTCTCTTGCGCGCGCGCGTGCGCGCGCATGAACGACAACGCCCCAGCGCCGGCGACCACGTCTTCCTCCACGCCATACCTCCTTCCACCTCTACAACCTGAGACCACGCCCTGGTAGGGATCCGGTTCCTACCACCCTCTCAGCTATCTGACGCACCACTCAGCTGTATCGGGGCTCCTCTATCTCTCTCAAACTTTATATCTCCCTGGTTCACACATACACATATCTGGCTCGCGCTACATAGACCCATCTAACACTCTCTGCCCTTGTTCTCTCTCTATGTGACATGCACCCCGCCTAAGTACCATTATCCCTCACTCCATGATAGGCACACGCACTCCCCCCCTAAGTATGACTATCTCTCACTAGCCATCAGGAACACATGTATTGTCTCCTTCCGTCCATAAGTCTACCTCGATATCTCTCGGGGTATCTTCTATCGCGCACACACCTTGTCACTCGATCTCCTACCCGTGTAGTCCCATCATGATCTCCAGGGGATCTCTCTGTCACAAACATACACTCTCTCCTCCCCATGTCTGCATTTTCTCCACACGTCTCTCTCGACCTCTCTCCCTTGTTTTTCAGACCTCTCCCCGTTGTTTGTCAGACCTCTCTTGGCCACATGCTAGGGGTCTTTCTCTCTCGGTTGAAAACAACCACACACTATCTCCTCACCTCGCTTCCACTGTCGAAGATGCATGTGTGATATGTTTGCATAAGACACACACACTTTTTCTATACTTTACCGTGTGTTGTCCATGTCTCTTTCACACACGCACACACACTTTTTTCACTCACTCCTTCTATTTCACTCTCTCTCTCTTTAATTAGGTAGTCCTCACGTCCATAAACATATGGATGATTTGAAAAGTCAAACCTCAGAAAAGTTTGACCAGGTATATGTGGAGAAAAACATTTACATCTGGAATGGTCATTAGATTCATCACAACATGTACTTCATACTATCATTTATCTTTGGTATTGTAGACATAAGTAATTTCTTTATAGACTTGGTCAAAGTTTCAAAAGCTTGACTTTAAAAAAATATAGGCACTACATTATCGAACGGAGGGAGTAGCTCTTTTCTCTCTCTACTATCTCTCACAGGCCTCCCCTCTCACTAGATCTCTATACCGAGGGATTATACGATGACTATGTCAGCGTATAGCTCCGTATATTGTTTAGTTGATCGGTCAACCAGTCCACATGCTGCCTTGTCAGCTCGTGTTCTCTATATTCGTGTGCTGGCCCATGTGGCAGTGGGTGAAAATAAGTAAACTAGAGGCCCATATGACACGCGGTGAAGTAAACAAAGTTGAAACCACTTGTGGTAGCACCCTGCACGCTAGTAAATTGAGGGCACACTTCTTCCGCGTGAAGGACACACTCGCACACACTTCACCACTCCGCAGCGGCATGCACACAAGGACGCACTCGCGCGCACCAAGCACACAATACACACCAAGCACACGTGTACACCGGCATCGCCGCCGGCTGAGATGGATGGTGAGGCAGCCAACAAGCGGAGGCGGCTTGAGCCAAAACCGCATCCAGCAAGCCTGGACATCATCAGCAGCTTCCCCGACAACATGCTGCTCATCATCATCAGCCACCTCCCCACCAAATCTGCCGTGCGGACCACCCTGCTCTCCCTGTGGTAGCGCCCCCTCTGGTGCCGCGTCCCCCTCAACCTCACCATCGACAGCTGCCTCTGCGACGGGGATTGCAAACACATGGCCGCAGTCTCCAAGATCCTTTCATTGCACCCTGGGCCAGCCAGACGCCTTGACATCCGCATGTTCAGTACCAACTGCCAGGTCCAAGCCAAGTTCGATGAGTGCTTCTTATCCTCCGCCCTAGATCAGCTCAAGGAGCTTAGGTTTGAAGCTGGACGATGTCGCTCTCTGCCACCGTCTGCACTCCGCCTCACGCCAACGCTGCACCGCGCCAGCTTCAGCTCCTGCTATTTTCCCCAGATTAATGCTGCGCCCGCCCTTCTTCTCCCTCAACTAAAGCAGCTCGACCTCTTCGACATTGTCATCTCGAAGAAGGCTATGGATCACCTGCTCCGCAGCTGTACTACACTCGAGTACCTTCATCTTCGGCACATCCACGGGTTCATTAGACTCCACATCGACTCGACGAATCTCTGATGGATTTACGTGTCTTGTTGGCCCCGCAACAGGACATCAATTGGGAAGAGATCACTCCATCTGTTCCACGTTATGGTCATTGAGAATGCGCCTTTCCTTGAGAGATTGCTTGTATCTGATCTAGAAGGTCCAACAAAAATCAGGGTCATTGACGCACCAAAATTGACAGTGTTGGTGTACTCGTCTGCCAAATTCTCTGAACTCTTTATTGGATCTGTAATCGTTCAGGTACAACACTCATCTTCTTCTCCGTCTTCTTGAAATTCACATTTTTTAATTTCTTCTTGATGTATTTACGACTGTCATCCAGAAAATGATTCCCACAAGCTTGACCAAGTCCGTGTGCACAGTGAAGATCTTGGCAGTAAAATCTATCGGCCCCAATCTGGATCAAGTTGTTGGATTCCTAACATGCTTTCCGTGCATGGAGAAGCCACTCATCGAGGTGAAACTTCTTTCCTATTAGTAAACGGTAATCACAACGTAGATCAATTCTTTCACAATTTTCCCAAATTACGATGACAAGTGTAGTGTTCAAAACTGCATCTACGCACTGCACTGAAAGAAATGTTTTTAGTATTTTTTCTCACGTGATCACCTGCATCATTTTGTTGTTGTTGTACTACTATTAGCCTAGGCTAGGCATAGTGGCAAGTAACTTAGACTAGTAACTCCATGGTTAGCCTAAGAGCAAGTACTACCTCCGTCCTGGTTTACTCTTCGTATTTTGTAGTATCAAAATTTGACCATAGATTTAACTGGCAAAATGTTAATGCATGTCACAAAAAATTATATCATTGGATTCGTATTTGAACATAATTTCAAATGGTATAATTTTTTGTGACATGCATTGGCATTTTCTTAGGTAAATCTATGGTCAAAATTTTACACTAAATATGAGGTAGTACAAAAGTGGGCCAAAACACGTGCCAAATTCACTTCTGATGCATTTGGCATCGATGCCCCTCCATTGCTCACTTGGTGCCCAATCTGGATCACCTACTTTGCTCCGGTGCCAAATTAACTCACGTAATGAAAAAACACTTGCATGGGAGAGGGAGAGGACTGAGGCAATACAAAACACTTGTTTGGGAGAGGGAGAGACTGGTGTAGTTGGTTTTATTGATTTGTTTATACATGTGGGTCCGTGTGCACAGCGGTGTCAACTCTCTCACATCGCTTGAGTGGTGCAAAAATATTTTGATTTGACATCGATTAGTATTATGTGGCATACTTTTGAGAAATATGGCATTGGCCACATAGTGGAAGGCAACAAATGACGAAGCTCTTCACGTGCTCCTAGGTAAATGAAAGGAAAGAGAAAGAGAGTGAGAGAGAGAGAGTGAAAAAATATCACTAGCCTTAGAGCCAACCCTATCATATGAGCGAATGATATTGGTACCTCTTGATGACACGGCAATCTTATACAACCAGCTGCTCTAATATGTTCTCTTGTTTTGCAGATAAAAAATGACCCGAAAGTGAAAAATGTGCTGCACTATAACAATCTCATTGAATGCCTTGATCTCCATTTTACGGAGATTGATTTGATCGACTACCAAGGCAGCACATCTGAGATTAAATTGGCCAGGTTGTTTGTTCTGGAGGCAAGTGTGCTAAAGGTAATGAGGTTTGGCGTTCTCTGGCGCAACAATGAATGGTGTGCTGATCACCGCAAGCGTCTAAGCCTAAATGACAAAGTCTCCGCAGAAGCTGAATTTTTTTTTGAAACATCAAGTCACCAGAGACACAAAATTTATTTGCCCATTAGTGACTTGTCAGGGTGGTGGATTTTAGTTTGTACGATAATGCTGCATCCACCTAAAGTAACAAAAGTTCTTACGCAAAATCCCTAATAATTCCCTCTTCATAGATGCATCATTACTCCTAGCATTTGTAATATCAGTTTGAAACTTGTAATAGTACGACCATCCAACACGAGGTACTATGTTACGATAAATGTTCGCGTGCATAGGTGCGGTAACAATATACCCATTACTTGAGTACAATATTTATTATTACCAGCAAGAGGCCCTTGCATTGCGTGGAACATCAAGATGCATTTATACGAGATGTTCATATTGTGGGAGACGAAGATGAACAAGGGAAGGCCTTATCTGCAAATGTGGAGAGGGGTGCAGGTATATTTTTGCAAAATTGCCATAGTTTGCTTTCTATCCGTCAGATATAGATCGGACGGTCTATATTGCAGGATGGCAGGCACACCATCATCACCAACTTGGTTTTTTAATAAGTGTTTCTCTATTTCTCTATACTACTCCTATAAAAAGCTTTGAGTTGGTGATGATGGTGTGCCTGCCATCTTTCACAAATAGCCGTCGGATCTAGATCTGACGCATACAAAGCAAGCTGCTGTAGTTTTGCAAAAAGATGCCCGCAGTTGTTCCCTACTTACGAACAACTCCGTGTCTCTCAGAATCAGCCTTATCTTTTCCCCACCACATCTAGAAGGCCATAGAACAATCTGGCACGATGGTCGCTGTCGGCGCTGTCCAACCCCAATCTTGGTGTTCTGTGCAATGCACAATCATCTTACTCGTATAAGAAAAGAGTAGAGATACTCGTGGTAACGCATGGGAAATTATGTCAAACATGGCTAGTTGTAAGAAGGCTAGCTCTGCAGCCATGATGATAGTGACTGCACACGTTGAGGCTGACTTTGGTATGCCGAACACGGCGCCTACACTCAGGTGTCATCTCCGGCGCAGGGTCTTGTCACTTCACTGTGAGGAGCAGCATGTAATAATTTGACCAATGGGTAGTACAGTACTACTACATTGGTAGTACTACTACCAGTACTAGCACCACCGTCTGGATTTAGTAGTACTACCACGTTCGTCTGGATTTAGTATTTGACTAGCAATATCTACTAATGCATGTCACAAAAAATATACTACTCCCTCTGTAAATAAATACATGGAGTATTGTTTGATTCAGTTTTGAATGTAGTTCTCGATGATATTATACACTCTCCCTTCCGGTAGACGGCTCAAATCTGAAGTCTCATCAATCAGACTACTATTATACTCACCGAGCGCTCAGCTTGGTAAGCTACCAACAAAAAATTGCAATCAAAGACTACTATTGTACTCCCTCCGTACTGGTGGATTATTCACGTTACAAAAACCAAATAATCCCAAAACTTTTAGGCGTGGTGCATTAACTACCCACCTCGTTCCCTATTTTCTACCATGAAAAAAGAAATCACCCAATAGGAGACGTGGGGTGTGTATACATTCAATGACTTGAGACTACTTAGCACAACATGCAGTGCTCAATTCTCTTTATGCAATGACATTAATTACAAAATACTACTCCTACCTTCGTCCTGGTTTATTGGTCCCCTTAGTATTTTGTGCCAAATTTTGACCATAGATTTAACTAATAATATTGCATGCCACCAAAAATTGTATCATTGGATTCGTATTTGAACATAATTTCCAATGGTATTATTTTTTTTACATGCATTAACATTTTATTACTTAAATCAAAGGTCAAAACTTGGCGCAAAATGCAAAGGGGACGAATAAACCATTAAACATCAAAGTTCTCTCGTTTTGCCCCAACTTGGTCTCAGTGAGATTACTATACTGCACCGACACGGAGGGAGGGCCGAGGAGTAGATGGCCAGCACACACGTGAGTGCAACACAGTCTGCACTTCTCATATAAAGGCCCCCCGCTAGTCCAATCTATGAAATCCTATGCACCTACGCACCGTAACCAAGGGCAAGAGTGATCACTCCAATCGCAAGATCAATTGACTAGAAGCTAGA
The DNA here is from genome assembly GCF_018294505.1 of Triticum aestivum. NCBI lineage: Eukaryota > Viridiplantae > Streptophyta > Magnoliopsida > Poales > Poaceae > Triticum > Triticum aestivum. The sequence goes on from NC_057796.1 coordinate 126,899,755, forward strand.
CGCATGGAGGCGATGAGCGCGAGCATCAACCGGCTGTGCCAGATGGTCCATGATGCCGGCCTGCGGCCCAGCACCAAGGAACGTCTCCAGTTCATGCTTGAGGCCGCCAGGGCGAAAGGCCTCTTGGATGACAACTTCGTCTCCTTGTTTGAGGAGGTCCTCGTCGGCTTCCTCGACAAGTTCACCATCGCCAAGAAGCTCACGGACGACCTTGACGTACGCCTCCAGCCCACGCGCCTAAGATCTATGATGCCCACCACCCTCAACGGCCTCTATGGTGACAACCCATTTGATGTACTAGTGGCCCTGCGACTGCCCGCCGTCGCACCGGAGAATGTCCACCTCGAGGTTGCGCTCGTCCCGCAGCGCCTGGCGTAGCAAGACACCATCGACATAATCACCCACGTCTACGTGCAAATCATCCACAAGGACTACTACGTGCAAGAGGAGGACGATAGGACACTGGCCTTCTTGGACCGCAGGTCAACCTTAGACGACATTGTTCAGAAGCACGTTGAGCTCGCCGCCAACGCTGCTGCTCCTCACACGTCGGTTGGTGACCCGGCGCACTAGGGCATGACCGCGTGAGGATGTCTTTGATGGTCCGTATGTATCTTTATCTTTCCGTCAATTCCATGTAGTAGTATATTGTACTAGTAATTATCTTACCTTTCGCATCAACTTCATAATTTTAGTACGTACTCCATGCATGAACCGCGCCAGAACCAAACTTCGCATTACACTAGGGAAAATCGTTATTTCTATCTATCAGTCGCGCCATGGAGCAGAACCAAATTTTATAAGTTACAAGTTCAAAAGGAAAAGCCTGCCGTGTTCGCGTCGCACCCCCACACGATTGGTCCATCACGCTGCTCAAGGGGGAATGTGTGCTGTGTTGCATTTTCACTTACAAGTGGGACCACAGTTGAGCAAACCGACTATCGGCAAACCCCCACCCCGCCCACCGCGCGATGGCTGAGTTAGAGAAAATAGGAGGGAGAAGAGATGGCTGTAGCACGAACTCCAAGAAAATTGGTGTCAGATGGGACTCGTGTGGGTGGCGTGTGCCGTACTACTAGACGTGAATGCTAGTTATGGCCCATGCCACCCCACTATATCGAGGTGCTGGTTACGTGGAGCGAACACATTATCTCTCTAGGAGTACGGTACACCACTAGTACTACTCACATTGTCACGGGATTTCCTGGAGTCCGTGCTTAGCCCTCCTCTCTCTCTCTTTCTCTCTCTCTCTCTCTCTCTCTCTTCTCAGCCAGCTAGCAGACGCGCGGAGCCCATCGTCGGTTTGCTCACATGCTGTCCCACATGTCAGTGAAAATGCAAGACGACCCACCGAACCTGCACATCTTTCACCTCGACGTGCTGGTGATGAAAAACAAATCCAATAAAGATCTTCGGTGGCCGCTTTTGGAGTTACTCAAGAGTAAGATTCTTTTTATAGTTTAACCCAAGATGCACATCATGTGGCTTCAACTACCACTCCATTTTCTTGCAGGACATGACCTGGATGTTGGATGTCCTACGTGTCGGCAAAAGGAGGAAGAACTCGACCAAATCTTCTCCACATTTAGACCGGAGGAGTAGGAAACACGGCAAGCCCTGTGCCTACATCATACTACGTACAAGCCCACCTCACGCAGTCACGCTATCACCATATTTCTCGGCCTCCGTGCGACACCTAGCTCTAGTTGATGGTATACTACTACTAACTAGAACTAACTACACCTAGATCTATTGTGCTAGCATACTCCACTATTAGGTTGGCTCAATGTGATGTGGCAACTTCATATAACCGGATGCTGGCTATACTACTATGGTACTCACACTCCAAGAAGTGACCCGAAAACCATTCATAAATTGAGTTTATGACATGCATATGCAAATGTACCATTCATTACATACAACAAGTCATCAACACACAACGACAACGAGGATATATGTTGGATTATAGATTATTTCCAACAAAACATTCTAGTAAATACTAAAAAAATTATCACACAACAAATAATAAGCAATAAAATGAACTTAAGCTCAAACAATCCTTGGCGTTGGAAACACTTGCTTTGAACCATAGGCAAGCCTTTGGGAAGGGCCAGCTATTGTCAATATCGAGACCAACGCATGACTGATCATCCAGGCTGAAGCGGCCTATATCAGGACGCATATTGTGATAGCCAGGGTAGGGAACCATAGCAATGTCCGAGGTATAGATACAGTTGCTTCTCATAACTGGTAGTAACGTTGTGTCAACAGCAACTAGATCGCCTTTCACCATCATTGGATAATTTTGTCCAAGGAAGAGCGAGTTTTCTCCCAGACTATCAATACTGAACCAGGGAGAAGGTGTTGGCGCTAGCACACTAGTATCCATCCCAAGACCTTGCATCGGATGTTGGAATAGGTCCGGAGAGTGCGACCATTCGAGACAACACTTGCTTCCTTAGTAGTAGCATCAGCAGTGCGCTGTATACAGACAAGAAGAGGTGATCCATCGGAATAAGTTGCTAGGCGCCACTGAGTATATTAGTCCTGCTCGTCCTCATGCTCGTGATCATCACCATCATCATCTCCCCATTGGTTAAAAAAAATTCAAACATAGGTGGTGGAATGTTCACAAGACCTCGGAAACACAAGGAGGTTAATTAGTAAAGGGAAACTAGCTAACCTGCATGCATGTGGATGAAACAATTATAATTAAGGTGGAAGACAAATGTACCGAAACCATAAGGATTCCATGCAAAAATAGTGCCACGATTGGTGGCAGCAAACACAAGAAGCTCGTATTGAATTGCATCACAGTACTCATCCATGTACAGAAATTGATTTTTGAGCAATATCCATCGAGGTGTGGAAGTAAGGACGGCAACAAGCTTGTCGAAGATAGCAACAACATGATAGTTCCTATAATTCCAAGAGCAGTTGGGAACTAGACAAATTTCTATCTTCCATAGACGACAGTCACCATGATCGTATTTGAATGTACGTAGATCATATGTGTGCTCAACCTCAGGGCACTCTGAGATTTTTGGAAGTGGAATCCGCTGACGAGTGTACACATCCACAAGTTCCCACTCGCAATTGTACCCAATATAAACAACCCAATCTTCATTTGCGCCAGCCCAGGCCTTACCCTTAAGCGATGGCATCTTAACATCACACGTATCATTATCAAGCGGCATCAACTTGCACAAGGCGAGGCTTTCGTCGTCCGCACGCCAGCGAGCAGGGTCATGGCGAAGAAGATAGGGGATATCAAACCGCTCCTGGACCCTAGGGTTCTTTGTACTGATGTTATTAGTTGAGTAGAGAATGGTCTTGAATGAACCTGCCATGCTAGCCGAGGTGATGACGTCGCACCGATCAATGAGTTCCTCCACCACGTCATCTTTCAGATCGGGGCAAGAATAACGGGGTCGTTTCCGGCCTGCTCCCTCCACGAAGAAGACGATCAAACAATGGCAGCAGGAAGGGTGAAGGCAAATGGAGGGAGGAAGAGCGTACGACAGCAGTTCCAAATCGAGAGGGAAAGGCGAAGAGGCAGTGGACGGTTGCCATGGTACATGAAGAGGCGCCCTGTCCTACATACACATCCGTTCGGAAATTGTACAAAAGGACTCGCCGTCGTCTCACTGACATGTTGGATCGGGACCACCTGTCAACGAAACATGGTGTGTCATTTCTCGTGCAAAATGAGATCTGGCTGCGTTGGCCTGAGGTGCCGCATTATTTCTCGACTTTATTTTTTAATGGTGTGCCATTCAGTTTTGAAGCACGACTAACTGGTACTATATGCACAGAAAGTATAAACTACTCTACCACTACTCCACCTCTAGTACTAGTATCAAAAAAGATATAGGCTGGAGCTTCAGCGCTTTCTTGCTAAGGGCTGCCCACTTACTTCACACAATATACCCCCTCTCCAGATCTAAAAAATATGGCGGTGCCCCTCTCTCTCCCTTCTCACCGGTGGTCACAGATCCGCTAGGGCAGAAAAGGACGTGTAGCATTGACACACTCGTCGTCGGCGAGCGAGGTCACGCAGTGACGACAAGGCCGTTCTCTCAGACCTAGCGCCCACGCGGGATGGCCTCCATCCCCAAGCTCACTTCCGTAGTGTGTGCGGAGGACAACGACCATGAGCAAAGCCACTTCCCGCCGACCCTCAGGTATGCTACCTCTTGTCGAACCATACCCTTGTTCTATTGCCCCATCTTCCACGTCGCTGCATGTGGATCTTTTTCCACTCCACCATCTTCCCAATTTGCTATCCTCTGCTCTGCTGGTCACGCAGACGAAAAACTTTATTTCCACTATTAAAGGAAACCCTACTTCATGCAGACTAATCCATGACTGGGTTGAATAAGGAAAGGAAGGGAGAAAGTACTGTCGAAGAGACTAGGCATCGAACCCGCATCTAGGTTGAAAAGGGGAAAATCAGTAGCTAAGGAACAAGTCTCGTGTCTCTTGGTTGTAAAAGGGTGAAGAAGGGTAGACAGGCATGACAACGCAATAGAGAATGACCAGGTCGATCGGTTTGTTGTCCTCACATAGGAAAAAGGTTGCCAAAGAGAACAAAAATGGGATGTAATCCACATATGCTGCCTGGATATTTGTTGCTCTGGGAAACCATACCTCCCTCACCACTCTGGGAAACCATACCTCCATCGTACTGGTGCACCCACTGTCCGAATGGGCCTCCCATGCTCTTATTGCCACCTTTTTGCTGTTAGTATAATGCCAGCAGTAAAGTCAAGCAATGTTATTGCTAAAGTGATGCCACATTTAACTAATGCTGCACTCAGTCTAATGCCATCGATAAATTTAAGCTATGCCATTTAATGTCACTACATTATTTCAGGGTTAGCTATTGATTGTGGATGTATTAAAGATTTTTTTAGCTAAGGCATTCTAATGTTGTTGCACAGCCAGTATAGCAACGATGAACTTGTTAGTACCTTCAGATTTTTGCACTGTTAATGCTTATACACACTACAAAAAAGACACATCTGTGACATTTTCGGCCGAACGAATTTTTTCTGTCATGCTTAGGACACTTCTGTGACGATAATTGTGACAAAACCCGGTATCATCATAGATGTGGTGGGCTCCTACTTCTATGACAAAAATCATGACAGAAAATGGGCTTTTCGTCCTGGGCGGGCCGGAGACGCACCTGCATGACATTCTTTGGGCCGTCCATGACGGAAAAAACCGTGGTAGAAGTGAGGGCGAGGAAAATATCGAGGAGTTCTCGGTTAAGGTGGGTGGTCGGGGCCGAGCGATGCGCGTTTCTCTCGTACATGTACACGCGTGGGTGCGAGGCGTTGGGATCTAACTGAACCCGAGCGAGGCGTTCGCCTACTGAACCCGAGCGATTGCACTGCAGGCTACGCGTTACTGAACACGAGTGATCGATCGATGGTTGTTAACTGAACCCGATCGATCGATTCCTTCACTACTGCTGCTAACAGAAGCCGATCTAACCTGCTGCCTCTTGATGAATAGTGAGCGTTGTTGGGGGGGTTGGATAAACAGTTCTCGGTGGGGGGTGGATGAACAGGACCCTGTGGTAGTAGAGGCCGTTGCCGCTGGATGAACAGGACCCCGATCAATCGAGCTGGTTGGCATTGGATGAACAGGACCCCGTGGAGGGCTGGATGAACAGGACGACCCCGTGGAGGGCTGGTTGAACAGTAGCCGGTGGAGGGCTGGATGAACAGTAGCCCATGGAGGGCTGGTTGAACAGGACCCCGTGGAGAGGGCTGGTTGAACAGTAGCCGGTGGAAGAGCGGTGGAGGCTGGATGAACAGGAGCCCGTGGATGAACAGTCGCAGGTGGAGGCTGGAGGAGGTCGATGGTGGATGAACAGTAGCCTATGGCAGTCGATGGTGGAGTTGAACAGTATCCCGTGGAGTCCCGTTTTGCGGTACGCCACACCCCTCCTGATGAACAGGACCCCCGTTTCGACCGCAACGCTCCAACACAAGTCCGTTTCCTCTGTTCTGCGGTACGCCACACCCCTCCCGACCAACAGGACCCTGTTTCGACCGTAGTTCCAAGAGAAGTCTGTTTCCTCCGTTTTGCGGTATGCCAGACCCCTCCTGATGAACAGGATCCCCTTCGACCGTGGCCGGTCGAACACAAGGCCGTTTCCTCCATTCTGCGGTCGCCAGGCCTCCTTTCGATCGGCTATTCCGTCCAAGCCGGTTGGCTCCCGATGAACACGACGTATTCCCTTGCCTCCCGATGAACATGACGCGTTCCGTTGCCTCCCAATGAACACGACGACGACACCATTTCTCCGTTCTGACCCAGCCATGTACATGAGCCCTGGTCGTACATATGCGCGAGTAGACGTTTGAGACCCAGCCCGTATGTACGTACATGGCCGTATTTACTTTCTTGCACCCTGGCAGTTGTACGTACGTGTACATGATATTAACGGGACTGCATGACATGCTACGTGCGCGCCTCTACTACGACACATGCGCGCCTCTACTACGACACGTGCCCTTCCTTACACGGCCACGGTTCATCACCGCAGCCTGCAGACAGACCGATCGACCAATATGTACGTACATGTTCGCGACAAGAATGACAACGCTATGTACGGTTCGACCAGGTGGGTCCCGACTGTCAGGCACTTCCTTGCATGCGAAGATGTAGCTGGTGGGTCCCAGCAGTCAGGGGGAAACATTTTTTTTTGCATGTAATATGGTTGCACTTCCTTGCGTGCGAAGATGTAGCTGGTGGGTCCCAACGGTCAGGAGGAAATGTTTTTTCGCGAAATACGGTGGCCCGTCCGGTGGGTCCCTGCTGTCAGGTGGAGGAATCATTATTTTTCATGTAATAAGGAGGCGCTTCCTTGTTGCGGCCGTGGACCCAGCTGTTAGTGTCTCCACGTACAGTAATCTTCCGATGGAAGTCGTTCGTTGACCACATTGACCACGCCGCGCCGAGAGCAGCAAGGCGGTGGACGACGCCGAGGCCTAGGAAGGGGACGACGCGGAGCCGGGGAAGATGCAGCAGTGAATGCCCACGCGGAGAGGAGTATGAGGGTTCACTGGTTCGGCTGCGGTGTGAGGCTGCCATCGCCGCAGAATAACATGGGGTATGGGTGAGTAGAGGGATGGCCTGGGCAGCGGTGGGAGTAGTAGGGTGCGGTGAGGCCTCCGCGGCAGCACAGCCGGCCGGAGGCAGGAGCAGGCAGCACGACCGGCGCTGCTTTGGGCGGCTGGAGCAAGAAGACCAGAGGTTGAAGAAGCACGACGGCCGTTGGATGGACATCGTACAATCACTGCCGCTAGCATCATTTATATTGACTAAGTTGACAAAGCCCTTGGTACGCGTCAACTTAGTAGGCCCACAGGTCAGCCTCCAAAATGGTGCACCCCAGATGTCAGGGGGAGGAATCATTTTTTGGGCGGCTGAAGCTAGAATATCCAAGATTGAAGAAGAAGCACGACATCCGTTGGATGGACATCCAACGGCCACTGCTGCTAGAACCGTGTGTTGACTATAAGTTGACAAAGCCTTGCATACGCGTCAACTTACTTTTTTTAGGGGACTCATCAACTTAGTAGGCCCACAAGTGTGTGGCAAAGAACTTATAGCCCATTTGCGATTTCTAAGAATGTACAACCCATTTTTGAATTCTAATGGAATTTACTACAGCCCATTTACAGTTTGTTAAAAGCACAACCCATTTTCTAGCTAGGACAACGATTAATAATTTCAACCAACCGTTCAAAACATAATTCAATAAAATTTCCCACATTTTGATGGGATCCGAAATATTTTTATCCCGAAATTTCTAGTCAGATTAAATACAATTTCAATATAAATTTGTATTACGTAAAAATCCAATGAAACATTGCACGCGCAACAATTAATGAAATTAAATTTTTTCAAAATCCAAAAATAATATTTTATAAACTAATTACGTGTTTGGTGTATTTTTTTATAGTTATTGCCTAGTTTTTATAATTACATCCCATTTATTATTTCTTAAAGCCCATTTTCTTGTTAAGCCTAATGCATCCCTCCTAGGAAAGATTTGCAGCCCAGCGGGGCGGAGAATAACAAGTTGACCTTGCCTGGGTATTCCTCAAAAAAAGTATAGCTGGGCTAGCCATTTTCAGCTTGAAAAAAACTAATATCTGGGCTGGATATCTGGCCTGGGCTAGATGGGCCACAGCCCGCCCAGTTAATACCCTGCTCTCCTCTGAACAACAATGAAAACATTGCTCAAGAAAAACTCTGCAGTGCTCACACCTCAAAAACACAAATACTGCTCGAGCTGCGTGGTCCCAGCTGTTGGCTACTCCTTGTGCAATTCTCTCATTTGTTGACTACATAGGTTGACAATGGCGTGGGACCGTGATGTCAGGAAACCTGGAGGAAGGAAAAAAATTATAGTTGTATATAAAAAGGAGGTACATGCGTCCGTGCGGCTATGGCCCTGGTGGGTCCTCACTGTCATCCTCTCCAAGTAAAGTCATCTCCTCATTCCTCATGTCCGTTGACCATGTGGACAATGCGAGACGGCGGTGCCAAGGCGAGCGCAACAACTCGAAGGACGACGGAGAGGACCTCGCAGGCCCTAAGGATGGTCTGATACAACGCCCGCCGCTCATTCGGGAAGCCAGGATCATAGGGCCACATGTCCGCGACGGAATTGTCGTTCTCTTGTTCACCGGTGCACGTTGAGGAGACGGAGGTTGCGGCACAGGTCCTCCTGCACTGGTAGCTCTTCCGCCATTAGGGCCTCGAAGTGCGGCCACACCTGCTCTATGGTGAAGACGGCATGAACCGGCTTGGACAGTGGCACCGGCTCCTGGTCGAAAGCTACGCCCATCGTCTGATTGTCGTCGCTCAGCTCGGCGAGCTCGCTGGCGAGCCAGCATGTCCGGCTGCTGGACCGACTCGCTACCAAGCACGAGTCTGACTGCCCTGGCCCACCTAGACCGCCTCCCTCGCTCGCGCGCGCTTTCCGCCTGAAACGGTGAGCGCCGCCCGCCCCGCTTCCTGGTGCAGGCGATTGCTCCGCCTTCAAATGACACAAGTGCCGTCCGTCCGTCCGTCTGCCGGCCACTTTAATGATATGCGGTTGCCGAGGCGGCTACTCCGGCGCCACACGTCCGTCCCTTCGCCGCCCACCATTGCTATATAAACTGCTGCACCGGCCATAGCCGCAGTCATCCGCCTCCATTCCCTTTCTCCTGTCCACACCACTACTGCCCACCATGGCTTCCTCGCGCTCCAGCGCTCTTCGAGACAGGCGGACGGCGGACCACAAGGAGATGGCAGCCATTGCTGCCGACTGGCTGGCAGACAAGCATCTAGAGGACGGTGACATCCCAATGGAGAACATGGTAGTTGACGATCCGGCGCCAACCCCCTCCTCCGCGCCATCTTCGCCGGTGCATTGCACCATGACCATCGGCGAGGCCCGTGCCCAATACATGGACATGGTGAGGCAGAAGCGTCAGGAGCAGTTCCGGGAGGCGCAGGCCGACGCCGCCTACAACCACCATCTCCTCCAGGAGTACCTACAGGCGGAGGAACAGATTGCCGCGGAGCGGGTGGAGCAGGAGGCGCTGCTCGACTCGTACCGCGCCGCCCGCGAGGGCCGCCTCGAGCGCTGGCGGTACCACATGTGGGTGGCGGAGGTTGCGGCCGCCTACAAAGAGGGCGATGAAGCGGGCGAGGCGCTGTTTGGCAAGACCGAGGATGAGGTAGAGGACAATGCCGGCTCCGATGAGTCCCCACTCCACTGGTGTCGACGAGGCCCTGCTCCGCCAAGGCCCCGCGGCGCCAACAACGAGGAAGAGGAAACCGCCGGCTCCGCCGAGGCCCCGCCCCACCGGCACCGAGGCAGAGGACCTCACCGACTTCGGCGAGGCCCTACTCCGCCGAGGCTCCGCCCCGCCAACAACGAGGCAGAGGACATCGCAGGCTCAGCTGAGGCCCCACCCTACCGGCAATGAGGGGGAGGATTTCCCTCGCTCCGCTGAGGCGCCGCCCTGCGGACAACGAGATAGAGGACATTGTCGGCTCTGTCGAGGCCCTGCCCCGCTGCCAACGAGGCCGCGCCACACAGAAAACGAGGAAGAGTAGAACACGGTATGTCGCCGCCGCTCGGGTCCAAGTAAGGCCACCGCTGCTACCCTCCAGTTGAAGCCAAGCTAGGTGGGTTGACCATTGACGTCCGATTAGCTTCTTGGCGGCGACGTGGAGTCGGAGAGCTATGTTGGAGAAGGACGCTGCTTCAGTTACTTAACTGCTGGTGCAGTTGGGTCACTGACACATGGGCCCAACAGGCATCTGGGCCACATGTCAGTCACGCAACTGCACCTGCAGTTAAGTCACTGAAGCTCAGTCCTCTGGAGAAGAAGCTTCTGTTCGGCTCAGCCGGACACAGGTGGGTAGCTTCGGTTAATTAATTATACCTCCAGCGCACCCCTTTTTAGTTGAAGAATGTATGAAATGTAATGAAATCCAGCATGTTTATATGAAATCCGACCGTGTATGAATGAATTTAGTTCGATTAGTTCAAATTCTTGTATCACTGGCATTGGATGAACATGCAAAACAATACTTACTAGCATTATTCCCAGGTGATCACCTCGTTTGCTGCAGTTTCACATGTACTCCATCCGATCCTTTTTAGTCTGCATACAAGTTTTGTCTGCTGTCAAATTATCTCTACTTTGACCAATCTTATAGAAAAAAGTATGAACATTCACAATGTAAAATCAACTGACTTGAAAGAAATCTAATATGCGAAGTAAAAAGGAACAGAGGGAGTACAAAGAGTTTGAGCAGCTTTTTAGCGTTCCTGTACATTGCAATCAAACACACAGGCCTGGCAATTCATAGAGAACATTCAAAACAATCGATGATTATGCATCTCAGCGATTCACATGTCAGAGCCAATATTTACTTCACAACTAAAGAATAAAGAAAAATCGATCGATGCTGCTGACAGCAAAGGGCGTCCCATTCGAAAATATCAAACGCATGTCTTCTTGCTAACATCAATGAGCAAAATTTGACAAGGTTGTCCCATTCCAAAATGTCAAATGCGTGTTGTTTTGCGTACATCAATGAGCAAACTTTGACAAGGTTTTCCCATTCCAAAATATCAAATGCCTACGATTGTGGAATGGGCAGGGTTTGCCATCAGTTCGGACATTGACATGGCACCTCGTGCTAAATAAACCAGCTGTTCTTTTTGTGCAGTTCCACCAAAATCAACCAAATTCGCGCGTAGCTTGTATGATTTCGCCTTTATATGTTGCAACGCCTTGAACATATCGGCACCTCCTTTCTTGTGGTGGAAATGAATGATTCGATGTATTCATGAACATTTTGTGCAGTTCCCATTGAAATCAAGCTGAGCACCCCTGTTTGCACAAATACAAAAAAGTGATTAGTATAAAGCAAATTGTACTATGAATTGACAGTTTAAACAGGCACCTACATGGTCCATGTAGAGCACACTTTAAAAAAATGGAACTCACCGGAAAGAATCCTAGAACAACATTGTACTTGCGCATCACAGCAAAAAAGATGGAGATCTGTCAGTCCTTCTGAGCTGAAGTTAGTTTGGTCTTGTGGGGAGTAATGTAACCATCCTTCAACTGCTCCTTCTGATGAGAAGATAGACAGGGCTTCTTCATCCTGGCATAATCGGAACTAGTCACTTCACGTACTCCATATTCTTCTTCAGAGGAGGATGATCCTGTTGTGCAAAGACAAGAGGACAACTAAATGTTAGCATCCCTGTTTGCTCGAAAAAAAGGAAAGGAAATATTTAAAACAACACAGATGAAGCACTTCTCAAGGACAATACCACTTTCTCATGACAGTATCTAAACAGTAGCACAACACCAATAGAGATGACAAAGCTCAATCATATGGATGAAATCCGTGGGCGAGTACCAACCTTTGTCAGGAGGCTTATTGTGTAGAGCATACAGATCAAGCACTTCTCCGGAACCATCTGTTGTTATCTACTGTGGTTGCCATGCTTACTATATACTCCTCGATTAGTTTAATGTTTCCAACATCTTCTTGTGCAGTTCCACTAAAATATATGGTATCTTCAAAGAAGATCCCTGTTTGCACAAGTAGAGATAATTACATATTACATTAAGAGTGGCATCAAATCAGTGGCAAAACAATTGCTCGTTCCAGCCATAGCAATAAATTAAGATGCAAAACTATATCATTACTTGTGTCATCACAGTTCCAGTGCTTCATTACAGCACCGGGAGTTGATTTTTGTTTTTCTTCCGCTTGTTCTTCCCCTTCATCACTTGGTTCAATAACAGACAAGCTTCGCCTTCAATGTAAGATTTGGCATGTCAATTAGGGAGCACAAGTATAGCACTAAACAACGACATTAATTTTCTGATGAAAGTGGCAAAATACAGGCCAACAGTTGTGAAATATCCTTATCTTACCTCAATGGGATATTACGGTGCACATACAGATTGGAAGTCTTGTCTCCATTTGTGCAGTTCACTAAAATCAAGCAACATTACCGTACAAGTAGCACAACATATGAAAGCACACTGCACAATCATGTGAAAGAAGGCTAGTACTGACCTCTCATGACGCGGAATTCAAACAACTCACAAGAAGAAGATCTGAACCAAATTTGCCAACACGGATAGGAAGTAAGATCTCCTCTTGTGCAGTTCCACTAAGATCAAGCAATCAAGCAACGTTGTCGGTGTGACATTTTGGTTGAACTGCACAAAACACTCTTAAAACAAAAGTGTTTTGTGCAGTGCAACAAAAGGTCACAATAGCAACGAGGTGAAGTAGATAACCCTGTTTACACAGAGGTGCAAAGGAAACAACTAGTGGTCAATAACGGTGGATGACACAGAAGCCAACAAAAAGAAGCATCTAACTTATCTAAATGGGAAAGAAAGCAAGACAGTAGCATTTCTCAAACGGTGGCATTGATTCATATTAACAGAGAGATTATATTAACAATAAAATTCGTTAAACATGTAATTTGCTTTTAACTGTGGCATTGCATCAATTTTCCAGCGGCATTATTAGAGGGTGTTTGTTTACAGGGACTTTTTGGTGTAGGGACTAAAAAAGTCCCTTTCAGTCCCATCTAAACCAAACAGGAGGGACTTTTAGGGACTAAAAGTGGGCATTTGGGACTAAAGAAAGAAGACCCCGAGGGAGAGTCTTTTTGGGACTTTTTCCAACAATTGCCCCTGCCCCGCATCGCACCTTATCTCTATTAGTTCATTACTAGGGGTAACATGGTCTTTTAGCATGTCATTTAATAACCTCTAGTCCATGTTTAGTCCCTGGAACCAAGCAGGTAGGGACTAGGGACTTTTTAGTTGGGACTAAAAAAAGTCCTAGGACTTTTTAACCAAACAGGGCCTTAGATTAACAACAGCTAAAGAGTTGCACGGGACAGTGGACGCACCAGCGCCATGTGCATCTACCGATGTATGAAGGGGTGATGCACAATCTGTTGCAACAAGGAACAAACAACCAAGGAGCATATTTGTGTTGGTCCCAGTTTTGTTATGTTTAGACACCTTTCCCTATGTGAGCGCAACAAATCTAGTCCTACTCAAACTCTATAGCCTTGTCGCCCAAAACAAAAAGATCAGTTTGTTACAGATGTGCGTACTGCGTTTGTCATTGTTTTCCCTTTTCGACCAACGTAGGTGCTGGATAGCCAGTCTGTACTAGTACTTCCCCCCTTCCTTTCCTCTTTGAACCACGTCTTAGATTCATGCTATCCAACTTTCCCCACTACTTCCCCCCTTCCTTTCCTTCTTGAACCACGTCCTAGATTCATGCTATACAACTTTCCCCACTACTTTCCCCATTCATTTCCTCTTTGAACCACGTCCTAGATTCATGCTATACAACTTTACCCACTACTTTCCTGTTTGATCCAACACCTAGATTCGAGTACAGAAGCGGAAAAAGCCCACATGCAGCTAGAGCAATGCATGTGGAATAAGTAAATTATACCTTAAGGTTCTTGGGATGTGGTTCGGTGGGCGACCGGAGGCCGTTCTGCCCACACTATGTACGGCGGCGAGGAAGAAGGGGTCGGGGGCCCTCCCGGGCCGTCGGTGGGTGAAAGAGAACAACTGCGCCGGTAGTGGATTCCCTCCCTCGCCGACGGCGACAACGTTAAGCCTCCTTCCCTTCCTGGCGGATGGATCCTGCCGACTCTTTGACTAGCCGTGAGGGGAGAGAGAGGCCAACGAAGTCTTCTTTAGATCTGGAGAGGGTGAGAGAGTGTGAAGAGAGCAACTACAAGCGCCGAGGCTCCAGCGTGTATATATATATAGTGGAGAGAGAGTGTGAAGAGTGCAAACCCTAGAAAACAAGCGCCGAGGCTGCAGCGTATACGTGATGAGGTGATTATACAGTCACTACAAGAACGTATAGCTCCGTATCCATCCATTTTGACCAGTCAAAGAATCCTCCTAGCACCGCCCTAGATCACTTTCTCTCTCTGGCATGCGGGGCCTACCTGGCATTGGGTGGAAGAAAGAAGTCGAACAGAAACAAAATTATGCTCAAGTGTGGTTATCGAACCCGAGACCTCAAGTTTGATGAGTGAACAGGCTAACCAGCTACACCACCCTCACGTTATGTTTAACGAGAGGAAAATAACCTTTTATACATTCCTGCATTCGTGTAACAAGCATGCAGTGTTTTTTTTGCGTGGGAGTCATTGGGATTTAAATCATAATCGTGTCATGTGGCTTTGGTGGTAAGGTCTTTTGGGATTTAAAGCAGTGTTGGTAGTACAGAAATAATGCAGCCTTAGTCACCTTACCTCTCTCCACGTAGTACGTTGGGTCCCACCAGTCAGAGGGTGAAACAAACAAATTAATAAGAAAAATTAAAAGCGCCAGCGGTGTATCTTACCTCACACATCTCGCTACTGCTCGTGAACACTATCCAATTGATCCCTCTGTTCGCTCACGTACTATTTTAAGTGAATCCTTATTATAACATGCACACAATTTGGGCACTTGTATTCGACCTAAGTCAGTGTGCCACCGTATCTCGTACTACTCCCTCCGTCTAGGTGTAATAAGTCACGTTAGAAGGTGCAGCGGGACCAAGGTGCAAGCAGATTGGAGGAGAAGGAGAAACTTGACCGGTCCTTCCTCCAATCAAAGCCCCGATTTCTGTCCCTAAACGCAACAATTAATCACAACAACTAAGAGATGCCGTTTTAGCTACCATGCAGGGCCACGTATTAACTCGCATGCAAGCCGACTTTGATTTCTTGACTGATCAACGCGTAGTTGCGCTCCATGCATTGGGTTTCCGGGGGAGATAACAAGGCAGCGTAAGGAGCGTTTGGTTACATTTCTTAGGCTGATCATAGTGGTGAGTAACTTGGACTAGTAACATGCATATGTTACTAGTCTATGTTACTACCTTCATAGTGGGTAGTAACATTTGGATGGTAACATGCAAGTCTTCATTAAGTGAGATATAGACTCATTTTACCTCGGGGTGTGTTATGTTACCACAAGCATCTCTTTCCTCATTAACTCCATGCTACATAAGCAATTTTTCTTGGGATGTGCTATGTTACTACCTAAGTTACTCCCACTATGGCTAGCCTTAGTAAGGGCATCCACAATGTGATGTTTTTGCACCTCTAAGGATTTCTAGTCTGCCTCTATACACTGCACGATTTAGTTTGTCCGCCTGTATGCTTAGCGTCGCCTCCAACACTAGAGGCAGCCTCCAAGTGAATAAAAAAATGGAAGAAAAGAAGAGAGGAGGAAAGAGACCTACATGCACGCGGATGAGAAGTTGTAACTTGGATTTTTTATTTGTTGTAGGCTTATGGTGGGTTCCACCTTGGAGACATGTTAAAATCTTTATACACTGCAGAACTTTCATTCATGCTTGGAGGCACTAACGTGGGGCCCAGCTTAGAGGCCGCACTGCCTCCATACATTGGAGATGCTCTAAGGAAATTGCTCGGCTAGCCCAGCTAGCCAGCTTTCTCTTTGCCAACCTTGCCTAGTCAAACGGTTTAGTTCTTTTTCTTACCAGCCTTGCCCCGTGAAAATCGTTGTCATGAGTGGGTCGCCGATTTTTACGTGCGCGAAGTTTGCCGTCGGAAGCGAGCCGATCTGGCTCTCCTGAGCTAGCAAGGTTTTTCTAGCCCACCCAAGCTAGCTGGCCCACAAAAGCTAACATATTTTAACAGTTCCAAATGCCTAACCTTGCCCGTCTAGGCTATAAAATATTCTTGCTAAGGATCCAAACGCTCCCTAAGTAACAACGCTCGCTAGCAACAAGGCCAGGAGGGGATTGAGATGCGAAGTTAATGGACGACGCCTAAACATTTTGGGAATATCTGATTTTCGTAAGATGACTTAACACCTAGACGGAGGGAGTACTACTCCTCAGTCCAGGTTTGATGAATATTCGTCACCTCTTCTCTTCTTGTACGTACTCCATTTGTATCTCACTTCCTGTGGCTTCGCACTCGCACGATATTCCTATTCTATGAACCTGTGTGTGCGTGTGCATGTGTGTGTGTGTGTGTTAGAGAGAGACACTTCTGCCTACTCCTACAGAGAGATGGTGTGTAGTGTATGATTTAGCCACGAGAGTCGGTGCATCCTCTCATTTCCGGGTGTCCGGTCGGCACAGGCGGACAGCTGCCACACCCGCTCCTGACCAGCCTAGCCCACCCAAAGCCCTCCACCGCTTGGGCGCGCTTCCCGCCCGAAATGGTCAGCGCCGCTGCAAAGAATCGGTGCCGCATTCATGCCCGAGCAGAGTGGACACGACCTCTCACTGGCGCCTGCGTTGAAGGGAGAAGCGGATTCAAGAGTGATGGTTGCTTCGTCCGTCCAACTTACTCCTGGGTCTATGTGATTTGACGTCTCATTGGTCATTATTACTGAGGTGGTACGACTGCTGGATGTCCCACGCTTTCGGCGAAAGGAGGTACTACTAGATTACAATTTTCTCCATTCTTACAGTGGAGGAGTGCAAAAGCAGTGAAAACATGCAGGCTCAGTGATTACATGGCCCACCTCACACTATCACCATATTTTCTGGACACCGTGCGACACCTAACTCTTTACATAGTACTCCCTCCGGTCCTCTTTTGTTTGCGTATAAGAAAAATCGGGTTTTCCCACAATGCTCTGTGCATTGGCATATTTTGGCCGGTCTTTCCAGCAGTGCCACTGGATGCATGCACCCGCAATTACTCCAATCTCTCCCTCCAATGCCTTTCGCATCTTCCCAAGGCAAGGCAACAGCCTATCTATCTCTGCAATGCGCATGCAAAGAGATGGAGGGGGAGAAAAGTATGTACGCGAGAATTTAGGCATGCAGCAAGCCAGTCAATCGTTTGCATGCGCGCATTAACTAACCCAACCTTTCTCTGCGATAAACAAGGGCAAACTTGTAACCAATCCATCCCCTCCTTGGTATCCGAGCTGCACCTAATACGCAGAGAAAAACGGACCGGAGGGAGTACTAGTAAAGTACGTACTGTAATTTCCCAGCGAGATAAATTTGTACAATGCTATGAAGCTTCCAGCTTCTGTTTCATGTATCTTGCGTCCAAGGTTGCCCGTTGCAATATTTCATCAAATACAAAGGAGACTAACATGCATGCTATTGCATCTCAATGATTGACAGATCATAGCCAATATGTACTCCCTCCGTTCTAAAATAAGTGTCCCAACTTTATGCAAACTTTAGTACAAAGTTGTACTACTACTAAAGTTGACACTTATTTTGTAAAAGAGACAGCTAAAGAAAAAATGATCCTTGCAGTCCCTAGCCCTTGAACCGTAAACCCTAACCAGGCTTTAATTTGCTGGCAACATTGGAGCTTCCCAAGAAATGAAGTTTGCAACCCTTTGACAATCGGATCATTTTGTGCAGTTTCACCAAAATCAAGATGAGCATCCCTGTGGCAAAGAAATTGAGGAAGTGTGATTAGAATAAGATTACTGGGACTAGTTGATGAGACATAAACTCATCACAAATACAGTACGTAGAAGCCAGTAGAGGTATGTGCGGGGCAAAGAAGTAGAGAAATATCCACATGGAGTGATGTGGGCAGCTGGAGCAGTGGTGCAAGCCGGCTGTAAAGGAAGTTGTACCTGAGGGATGTCGGGACGTAGCTCAACCTAGAGGAGGGCGGCGGGAGGCGGCAACTGCCCACGTCGCGGCAGTGAGCAAGGGACGAAGGCAACCTCACCGGCTTTGTGAGAGAGAACGGCGGGGACCCCTGATCGGGACGTGCCGACAGTGGGTTTTCGCCGTCGGCGACGGCGACCGCATCTACACTAAGCATCCACCCCTTCCCCCGGCGGACGTGATCCGCCGGGATGTTAGAGATGTGGCCACAGTCATTTTGTGCGAGAGAGTGTGAAGAGAGCAACCCAGCAAGCAACCGTGTAGGCTCGTCCTGGCTATGTATATAGTGGAGCGGTTTCCTTTTCTCTCCATATGAACCTATTTATATTGCGTATGTGCCACTGAAGAAAAAAACTTTATTTATAAATGACGCGGCACCGTTCATGCGTGGTTCCCGACCCTCCATTATTTATAAGTGAGTAACTACTACTAGACGCGTCAAATTATCACGTGGGATGCATCATCTTACAGAAATGAGCTCCACCGTGTCACGTGTGTGGTTGGGGAAGACGCAAAAGACGCAAAGAGTGCTACTAGTACACTACGTGCGTGGGTGCGTGCACCTCTTCTCTTCGAGCATGGTTATTAAAAGTATAGCCCACTACTGTACTACCACGCGGTTATTATATATGGGCAAAGAGTATAGGCAGTAATAATGACTAATAAGCCGTGAAATCACGAGGCCCACCTTTCTCTATGTTTGACCGAGGAAGCAGCCATCATTTCACTCCTCGTTGAATATCCATCCGCTGCTACCTCCGCGAATAAATAAAAATCCGCTTCTACCTCCGTAGCATGGTTAATAATATAGCCATGTCAATCACGACGTAGAAATATCATTCACTGATACAATAGGGCTGGATCTAAGGCTGGTGATTTTTTTACTTTGTCTCTTTCTCTTTTTGTCTCATTTACTCATTTTACATAGGAGCACGTGTAGAGGATGGCTATTCCTTTCGATGGGACTTCTTCATGGGTTTAAGACTAAGCAGCTCCGAATTATGCCCGCTGCCCACCACTCTGAATCGTGCCATCTATGATAGGGAGTAGTCCCATTGCAACAATGAGGTCCACTAGGTCTAGCACGTCCTGTAAGAAGAGACTGTCACGCAAAACATACATCTTGTTGCCTTCTTCCTCGTACAGTACGTACCACTGGTACGTACTACTAGTACTACTACTACTCGTTCTCCTATAAACCTTGCGCTTGGCATCTCCAAAATATTAACCTTGCGATTGGCTCTTCGCCTCTTCGGGAAGTCGAGCAATAATGGTACTGCAGTATATATCGTTCTGGCTATATGAGACCGAATGAATTGCTGCACGTCCACCACGTGGGGGGTCGAGGGGAGGAGAGTGCGTACTATTACGTCCGTTTCAATATGGACTACATACGGAGCAAAATGAGTGAATCTACACTCTAAAATACGTCTATATACATCAGTGTTTGGAGTATGTACTAGTAGTTCATATTGAAATCTACTAAAGGACATATATTCCAAACAATATGATAATCTCTCTAACCAAGGTAGGGACGAGGAGTAAACGGAGGGAGTAGTAAAATTTTCTCCTCGTCCTGCGAGCCACCGCGCGCGTGGGCGAGGGAGCGGGCGTAAGGCGTAGTAAGCAAGCTTCACCTCGTCCTGCGAGCCACCGCGCCTGTGGGCGGGGGAGACGGCGTACTAAGCAAGCTTCTCCTCGTTCTGCGAGTTGACGGGATACATCAAAAGTAATACGTACAGAGCATCTCGAGTGTATAGAGCCTTGCCTCTAAGGTAGGCCCCACATGGTTTGCCTCTTTTTTAACATAACGCATCAAGTCGCAATTTGTTTGTTCACCCGTGGTAGACGATCCTCCATCAAGTGGACAACCAGTACACGTGTCAAATTACCACGTGGGCTGCCTTTTCGTACAGAAATGAGCTCCACCGTGTACCCGCGCGGGTGTGGTTGGGAAAGAGAAGGGAGTACGTGCGCCGTGCGTGCACCTCTTCTCTTCGTGCACGTCCCCCACCTACGTTGGTGTGTGTGAGAGAGATACAAACATAGACAGATGGCGTGTGCGTTCGTGAGTGTTTTTTGTTTGGGGGGGGTGATTTCGTGAATGTATTTGTGGGAATATGTGTCGATGACATCTCAAACAAAAATTTGACACATGCAATGTGTGTGAAATAGAGGCCTATCGATATCATATATAGAGGGGGCGATCCACGAGAAGAGAGGGAGGGGTCATAGATATCGATAGAGTCGAAGAGAGGATCAAGTGGGTGGGTGCGAGATCGATGAAGAGAGCCATCGAAATTGTGTGTGTGCAAGTCAAAGATATAGGGCGACTGACCTACCGGAACGTCAGAGGGCACAGGGCAAGTTTGTGTGTGGCAGGGAGACATGACTAGAGCGCTCGATGTATCGGTGTGTGTGGGGGGGGAGGGGGAGGCAGAGGCCTAACTAGAGAGGTAGAACGACTCGTATATGTGTTGAGAAGGAGAGACCCAGCTATGTCTTGAGGGAGATCGGTCGACATCCATACATAACTGAAGGACGGGAAATAGGTTGGGACAGAGAGAGAGAGAGAGAGAGAGAGAGAGGGAGGGAGAGGGGTAGAGTGCTGGATGGGTGATGGAGTTGCTTCTCGAAGATGGTGGGAGAGGCCTACTAGACAAACTGAGGGTAGAACTGCAATATTATCAATAAGAGTGGGGATGTGTTTCTGTGTGTGCCTGTGCGTGATAGATGTGTCGGGACGCATGCATGGATGATGAAGGGGAACCATGTGTTTGGTAAGCAAACCTAACTAGATCGGTAGATCAATTGTTGTTTGTCGGAGGAAGGGAGAGACATAACTAATGAGGTAGATCGATCGACGCGTGGGGAAAAACGAGTTATAAGGACCTAGCTAGCTATATGTATAGCGGGAGATCGGTCGGTGTACATCCATTTGTTAGAGGCAAATAAGGCCCAGCGAGACGGATAGACAGAGAGAATGGAGCTAGGAGGTGGTGCGAGAGGCCGAGCTACTAGCTAGATAGGGGGAGGAGTGTGCGATTGTGAGATCGATGAAAAGAGGGGCGAGAGTTTACACGTGTGTGGGACCGTATGAGAGACACGAGGCATGGACACAGAAAGGAGGAGATGGAAGGTGCGTGTGTATGTTGTAGGCAGACATCGCTGGAGAGGTTTATCGATCGGTGTGTGTCGGAAAGGAGTTGTGGAGACTGTGGGAGAACGACCTAAAGAAAAAAATGAATGTGCGCGATGGATAGAATGCTGAGGGAGGGGGAGGGCGAGGAGGGCGTGTGCATGCACGAGAGAAAGTTAGTGCTAGCTACAAAGGTTAGAGGATTGTGTGGGTGTAAGAGACTAACAAAGATCATAATTTGATATGAAAGTGGATTCATATATTTGAATAGGAGATCATAGTGTTATAAACATATGCATGCATGAATATAGCGGTGATACGCGTGCTGTGGTTTTGCACATGTTATACCATAATGTGATAATGCATGGCGTTTGCAACTCACAGCTAAATGTCGAACAATCTAAACCATACTATACATCGAACAATCTCACATTTTATTTGAATTTGTGATAATGTGTGGCGTTTGCAGCTTACAACTAAATATCGAACAATCTAAACAATACTATATATCGAACAATCTCACATTTTATTTGAATTTGTGGTAATGTGTGGCGTTTGCAACTCACATCTAAATACTTGTAGGAGTAGGGGGCGGGGCACCATACATTATGTGATAAACACATTATACATATGAGACATGGTTTAGATTATGAAGATCTAGCTAGAGCTTGAAATGTACTGTGATTTGAAATCAACATAAAGTGGATTCAAAAAATCGAGTTCGAGTTCATATAGTACACATAGTTCATATCTAACTCGACAGTAATCATGTGGTGTGCTGTGAAGATAATACACAAACGATGGTTTAACTTGACAATAATGATGATTGTAGATCTTATTAAAATAGAGAAACGAATTCAAATGGTTTGACTTCACAACAATCATTATTGTAGATCTTATTCAAATAGAGAAACGAATTCAAATTTAGTTCATATTGAAGCGGTAGTATATACGTTTGGAATGCACTAAAACGTTCATTTGAGTAGCAGGTTGCATGCATTATACACGTAGCGAAATATTTTAATTGAACATAACATGAATTCAAAGTTTTGAATGGCATTTGTAGTGCGAATTGATTTGGTACAGTACACGGGACTAGACTCTCTTGTGTGGTGCGAATTGATTTCTTTTTGTTTTTTCGTCGACGGAAGTGCGAATTGATTTGGTACAGTACACGTTAGGCTTGTCCGGAAATTTCAACCCGCGCCTTGTTACCCCGAAATATTTAAGATATATCTTTGTCTCGTTGTGCTCCGAAAACTCCCTCCATCTCAACCCGCGCCTTGCTATCCCAAAATTACAACGCGCGCGAAAACTCCCACCTCCTGCGAAATCCCGACACGCGAAATGCCCGTGATACCCCTGAACCGAAAGAACCGCCTAGCTCAAATCGGTGGGGGGTACTTTCGTAACTTACCCCACATTTCAGACAAGCGCGTCCCTAAGCCATGGGACCCCACTCCCATCCCATCAGCCCACCCATTTGTACACCGAGGTCGCGAAAACCCGCGAAGCCCCACACACTCCTCCGTCCGCCACCCAGCCGAGCCTCTTCCCGACGACGTCGTCCACAGAACACCTCGACGTCCCTCATCCACCGTACCGGATGAGGATCCGTCGTCGATCTCGTCGTCCCGCCGGTTCAGCCACCCCGTCCTCCACCTCCGATGAGATTCCCTAATGTTCCCCTCGTCTTTCACGCCACCTCCATTCCTACACTGCCGTCTTCACCTGCACCACCGGAAGAGCAGCATCATCACCGTTTCCTCGGATGAAGCTGAGGCCTAATCGGCTCCACCAAAGAGGTTGTACACTAATCGCCAAATTTTCTTCCTGATTCGATCTCACGGTGCTACCGGCGCTCGATCCCGAGCCGACATGGCGCGGCTCCATCCACGGCGGTATTGCCGGCCACTTCCTCCACGGCGTCGCTCCCTCGGCGGCGACGTCCACATCAGTAGGAGCTGCTGCTGCTTTAGCTCTCGCTCGCGCTGCTGCTCTGCTCTTGCTCTCGGTCCCCTGCCTGGTCTGCTCTTGCTATTGCTCTTGCTCGCACTGCTGCTCTCGCTCTTGCTCTTGCTTGCGATGCTGCTCCGATTTGGCTACACTTCAGTCGACTGAATTGACTTTTGGGTTAGTCGATTTTCAGGGGGTGGGGGGCTCGCCGGAGTTAAGGAAAAACCAGTCGCAGCATGGAGGGGGGCTCGCCCGAGAGGTACCCCACTATCTATCTTAGGGTTCAGGGTGGGGGCGGTGGTGGGCGGTGGCGTGGGGATTGCCGGAGAAAAAGCTCGGCACGGGGGGGGGCTAGAGGGATAGCCGGGGCAGCGGTGGACCGGCGGTGGGGAGTGGTTTCGGGGCGAGCGAGGCGGCGCACCGCCGGCCGCGGGCGGCGGGGGGCGGCGGTTTGGCCGGTGGTGGTTGGCGGCTCAGGGGAGTGGAGGTTGAAGATGAACTGCAGGCCCTTGTTTCGTATCCAACGGCTGGAAAATCGACTGACCAGAGATGAAAAAGTCAGTCGACTGACGTGTAGCTTCACCCTGATGCTGCTACACGACCAGCTGCCCCGGCTCTTGCACGCGCTGCTGCTACTGCTTTTCTGCTACTAGTGCGTTCAGTTTTGACAGTAAAATTCAGTTTCGACCGCAAAATTCAGTTTCGACAGTTAAGTTCAGTTTCGACAGTTAAATTCAGTTTCGACAGTTAAGTTCAGAGATGAGCGGCTGATGTATTTTACATCTAGCACTTTGTGGTTATGTATTTTACGTCATCTATTGGAGATGCTATTAGAATTCCACTCAGGTTAACGTTGTCTCTCTTGTCCTGCTTCAGCCTCGGCGTCGTACAACTCACCGGAGCTGCTCCAACGACGAAACCCTCCATCACAGCGGAGCAGTACCCCGGGCTCCATCTCAAGATGCCTAAGATCTTCTTCCCCTCCTCCGACAGCCAAGTCAGCCGGATCATCCTCACCGACCAACCCAATCACGCTGAGATCGACATGGCTTCGCCAAAGAGGTTGTACACTTGTTGCATCTCTTTTTTACTCTACATGTTATATATATTGTCCACTGAGCACACGTAGTAACGTGAAATACGATTAGTTTCTCCTACTATATGACAAGCAGTGAGGTACCAGGCAACTTAGCTATCCGTGATGGACTCTCTTGAACGCCATCATTATTTATCTCTGCGCGTTTGAGCTGTGCATTTGTCGATGGGCCTGGGAGTTGAGCTAGTAGGGCAGTGGCCTGGGTCCAAAGTAGTAGAAGTAGCACAAAAACATTTTTTGAGTGTAGGCTTTTCCTTGCTCAAGCCTGCCTACTAGAATCGCCAGTGCTTGAAAGGAAAAGTGAAGGAAAAACATAGGAATTGGAAAGTTTCCTATGGTACTACTATTCATGCATTTGGTTCAAAGGAATGGAGCAAAGGAAAACTGTAGGATTTGTTCCTTTAGTGTCTCCTTGAAAGAAAAACCGTAGGAATTTTAATATCCACTTGTCCTCCTTTTCAAATTCCTATTCATGAAGCACAAGACTAAGAGATAGTAGCATAATAGCATTATAACCGTACATTTTCTTGTGGTTTGACTTAATCTCACCATGCTTCTTTGCATCCTGTGATCTTCCAATTCTTGTGAACCAAACACCCAGATTGGCAGAAATCCTGTGTTTTTAAATTCTCTGTTTTGCACGTGCATTCCTATCCTATTACTGTGTATTTCCTATCCCTGCGTTGTTAGAATCCTCCAATTCAAACGAGCCCTTACAGAATTACTTCTCTTACAGATAGTTGTCAAAGAAAACCTTGTGTGGTTTGTCCCGCTCCTGCTGCGCCGTCGTCCACCCCAGCTCAGCTGCTCCAACGACAGAAGGGTCCAGCACAGCAGGGATCCGGCCTCCAGACTGTCTTTCGCCGCCTCAGATCTTCTTCCCCGCCGCTGGCAGCCATGACAACTGCATTACCATCATCAACCGAGCAGATGACCTCGAGGACTACACGGGTCCGCAAGAGAGGTCGCACTCTTTCGTGTCTGCTTACGTTATGCATCGCTTAATATTACATGCTACTTTATCGTCCTGTTCACCGATTAGACTCTGAGTCAGCTCCAAACTAATGGTCAAACTTGAGTTTTTAAATGGTTGTGGGGTACATATCGGGGCCGCAATCAATAGTATCTATCTACTATCTGGTTAATCTCTGGTGTCTACTATGAGTTTCATGTTGGGTGGGAAACAAACAGTAAAGAAGCCATTATCTGTATTTTTAACTGAAGCCATTATCTGCCTGCTATCATTGGTTTTGGGTCTATCCACAGGTTGCTACCATCACTCTGGATTTCTGCATGCACTCCTTACATAATCTCACTATGTTTTATTCCTATGCATGTCAGTTATTGTACACAATGGAACTGAACATGTAGAGCAAAAGAGACGAGCCTTGCGTGGCAATAAAATTTCATGCAGACGTCGCTCCATGGTAGGCGCAAAGGCAGCCCCCCTCCACCCATTTCGGATTGTAATCGAGAGGAAGATATCTGTTCTGAGGGGGATTCAGAAGGAGAAGACCACTCCTATTTACCCCCTGAGGTCTTCGCTCTAACTTGGCATGCTGATGTTGGTTATATCATGCATATGGTGCCTTGCATTGCTTACTTTATACATCAAATATGTCATCTGCTTAGTTTAGACATGCTTTGTGTGAATGCCATCTGTTTAGTTTATTCATCGTTTATGTGAATTATGCAACGCCATCTTGTTTAGCCAGGCATCATATATGTGAATTTTGCAATGCCATCCTGCTTAGCCAGTCATCTTATATGTGAATTATATCAGGCCATCCTTTTTTTCGTTACGTATTACATTTGTCAACAATGTTAGTACATTCAACTACTCTTCGTGTGCATCAGCCATTTGACACGGTGATGGAAAATTCTGGAGTGAAAACAAGGTCTTCAGAGCAGACTATGCTATCTGACGAAGCGCATATCTCGCTGGTTACGGATAGCTCCTCAGAGGAGGATTCAGAGACAGATGACCAGTCCTATTCCCCCCCCCGAGGTGTATGCTCTAACTTGGCAGGGTTATGTTGCTCATATCGTGCGTATGGTGTCTTGCATTGCTATGTCATTTGATTAGTTTAGACATGCTTTGTGTGAATGCCACCTGTTTAGTGTCTAATTACCATATATGTGAATTATGCATTGCCATCTTGTTGCAAGACATTATATATGTGAATTATGCAATGCTATCTTGTTGCAAAGGCATTATATATGTGAATTATGCAATGCCATGCTGTTTAGCCAATCATCATGTATGTGAATTATATCATGCTATCATTTTTTGTATTACGTGTTCCATTTGTCGACAACGTTTGTATATTCAACTACTCTTCCTGTGCATCAGCCATTTGAAGCGGTGATGGAAGTATCTGGAGTGAAAACAAGGTATTCAGAGCAGACAATGCTACCTGCTGAAGCAGACATCTTGCTGGTTACAGAGAGCTCCTCAGAGGAGGATTCAGAGACTGATGACCAGTCCTATTTCCCCCCTGAGGTCTATGCTCAAACTTGGCAGGGTTATATTACCCATGTCATGCATGTTGTCTTGCATTGCTTAGTTTTTACATCATATATGGATTGCCATCTGCTTACTTGCTTACTATATAAATCATATATTTGAATTATATCATGCCATCATGTTTACATACACAACATCTATCTGAATTATGGCATGGCAACCCATTTAATAAAGACATCATATAGTTATATCATCTCATCCTGTTTAGTGTTTACAGTCATCATATTTTGAATTATGTCATTCTATCCGTGAATTATATCATGCTATCATGTTTCCATAGGCGGCATGTATGTGAATTATGGCATGCCAACCTATTTAATAAACACATTATATAGTTATATCATGTCATCCTGTTTACATAGTCATCATATTTTGAACTATGTCTTTCCATCTTTTTTAGTTAGCCATCATAATGTGAAATTGTGTCATGCTATCCTGTTTAGTTAGCCATCATATATGTGAAATTGTGTCATGCTATCCTGTTTGGTTAGACAACATAAATGTGAATTATTTCATGCCCTCTTTTATTCCCCACTATCCATTGCACCTGTCTATCATACAATGTCTGTACATTCAATTACTTTTCTTGTTTATCAGCCATTTGAATTGGAGAGGGTGATGGCAGTATCTAAGGGAGTAACAACACGGTCTTCAGAAAAGATAGTGCTACCAGTTGATGCAGATAGAACCACGGTTGTACTTGCCCAAGAACCAGCCCCACCACACATAACCCAGACTCTCGCAGATTGTACCCCTACCCAGTTGGACAGAGAACCAGCTACACCCCTTCTAACCCCAACCCCAGCAGATAGTAACCCAGTTCCAGTTGACACAACACCGTCTCCACCACAGAGCACCCAAACACGAGCAGTTAGTAAGGGAACTGCAGTGCCCAAAGCACGAGGACCACCACTCTGAATCCCAACTCAACGCTTAAAGGAGAAGAAGAATTGTTCTCAGGTCAGGTTCTGTAGCTATGGTTCATACTCCTTTGCTCTTGCATCACTGTATTTACTCATACCAACTATTTTCAAATTTGAAGGATGGAATTGAAACTCCAATGGCGCAACAGGTATGTTTTAAACCTGTTTCTTTAACTGGTTTGCTGTTGTAACTTGCTCTATGTTGATTTCAGTTTCAATTGAATAAACAGTTATGTTCTCATGTCATGCACATTACAAGTGTTGTTATTGCTCTATAGTTTCCCACACTTATATTCTGTCTATTCTGCTTTGTCTTGAACAAATATTATTTGAACTGTGTCTCTATCTTGATTTGGCAACAAAAACTAGAATGATATAGACCATAAAGTGACCATGGTACATAGATATATGTTTGTTTCATGCTGTTATCCTGTCCACTTTACTACTGAACTGATTTACCAAAATGAGTTTCATATACAACATGGTAAACCTGTGATGTGTCTGCTTGTTTCTCTTTTAGAATGCGGACAAAATATTGGAGAACAGTACCCCGTTATGCAATGGTAAAGGAAGTAATGCAGATAAGGTTCAAGATAGTGAGACATCCCTGTTGGTCTCCAAGAAAGCTGATAAAAACTATCTTGACGACAGTGAGAGAACCCAAAAGTCCTGTCTTGATGTAGTGTTCGAGTTACTGGCCACTACTGCTGGCACAAGCTCTTCGAACTCGCTGCCTGAATCAGTTCGTCTTCTTGAGTCTCAACTTCAAGTTGAAAGACATCGATCAGATGTGCTGCGACAGGAAGCTGAAGGACTGAGGAAGTCCCTGCAGAATTCAGATGCATACTTTCTGGTGCAACAGCAAGCGCTGGAGGATTTAAGCGCCAAACAAGAGAAAGTTAATAAGCTTGCTAAGCATCTTGCCAGCATTATGGGTACCCAGGATATTGTTTCTTGAGCTCTTCTGAAGTGGTTTCAGTTCTGGACTTGTTTTGCTGCGGCGTTTATTTGCACTGGTCGCCAACTTTGACAACCAGTGTATATGATATGCTGCTTTGTTCCCTATATTTGCACTGGTGGCGAACTTTGATGCCCAGTGGATGTAATATGTGTAATAGCCGTGATAGCCTAGCGTAAGTTGCTTGCTTATTTATTTCCTTGTTGTCTTGTTTATTTGTTTGCTTGTAGTCAGTGCAGTTCTTTTTCCGCGGTTTGCTAGTGGCCGCAATAACCTATTTTTTAAAACTAGGCCACAATAACCATGGGCTACATATTTACTGTAGTTACCATGGGCCTCCTACGGGCCATAGAAACAATGGGCCTTCTAAGGGCCGTAGAAACAATGGGCCTTCTACGGGCAGTAGCATCAATGGGCCTTCTACGGGCCGTATGATCGATCGGCCAAACATGGGCCAATAACAGACCGCATTATGGGCCGTAAACGGGCTAGATTTGGAATCGTCCGTTCATGGGCCGACCATAACGGGCCGTCATTAATCGGCCGTATTTGATGACACTATGAAAACGGCCCAACGGATTAACGGGCCGCAAACGGGCCGATTGTAACCACGGGCTGAATTTGGCCCACAAGCAGAAAAGGCCAGTAACGGGCCGTAAGTAACCGAATGCTGGAAATAAGCCCAAGAATAAATGGGCCCTGAGAAGGCCGAAAGATAACATGGGTTGGAAACGGCCCAATGGAATAATGGGCCATTAATGGGTATAAAGCGATACACTGTTCATTGCGGGCCAGATTCACCACGGGCCTTTAATGGGCCAAGAGTTACAAATGGCCTCGTATGGGCCGAAAGACATCATGGGCCATACATGGGCCGGAAGTTACAATGGGCTGGAATCATATTGGACGGCCCAGATGAAGCTACTGGGCTTAATTCCGATAGGCCGTAACGGGCCGTGAGTTAGCAGGCCGTAAATGGGCTATATACGAACAAGCTGTTAACAGGCTTTCTGTGGGCCGGCCTGTTACCTTTTGACCAAGTCAAACAGGCCGGCCTTTTCACCGGAATGGGCCTCTATTGGGCCGTGCCACGTGACGACCTATCATAGGCGCCTCCTGTCCAATGAATGGATGACATCTGTCCCAACGGTGAGCCAACACGTGTTTCCTCCGGCCAATGAGAATTTTACACGTGGAAAATCCTCATTGGTCCGGGCTGTTAGCGGGTTATCAGATCCAAAACCGGACCCGATAGCTTAACGATGAACCGTTGCGGTGGATGCCACGTGTCGGTCACCCTTGACGAAAGCACTTCTATGACGCGCGATTTATCGTCATGGAAGTGGACACTTCTGTGATGATATTTTTGGTAATGTCATGGAACACTTCTACGACAGCACATGTATGACTATCTTGATTTTGTCATAAAATCATCATGGATGTACATGCATGATAGAAAACGTGACTTACTGTGACAAACACGTATCATCACGGATGTGTATTTTTTTGTAGAAGTCAATTTTTTTGTACAGTGTCACCAAAATGCCAAGGCGCTGATGCCATTTTATTTTGGTTAAACTGCACAAAAAATTATGAAGACAAGAGGAAAGGTCAAGAGTGGGCACCTCCTCCTCCGACTATTCTCTTGATTCGTTCGATCAAGTTTTTATGTTTGATTGATTATCAATATTGGGATAGCAATTTTGAGGTCCCCTCGAGT
This sequence comes from Triticum aestivum, assembly GCF_018294505.1. Lineage (NCBI taxonomy): Eukaryota > Viridiplantae > Streptophyta > Magnoliopsida > Poales > Poaceae > Triticum > Triticum aestivum. Next base: position 126,930,302 of record NC_057796.1, read on the forward strand.
TCGAAATGATATTTACCTTGAAGGTATATGGTTTGCAATTTTTTAATACTGTCATAAGTTACTAATGCTAGTTACCTTCAGACTTAATGATGTTGCACAGCTAGTATACCAATGCTTAAACTTGTTACCTTTACATTTTGTATTGTTAATGCTTATAGAAATCTTCTAGTGCTAGCTTATTGAAATCTGTTCAGTAAAACCATTGTACTATACCCCGTAATTGTAACATCCCAAATTTTCAATTTGGTATGTTATACATAGATCATCATTGCATATCATGTTTTATTGCATTTTGACAAATCCTCGATAAATCCTAAGAAACTCAAGGACCCTCGGAGAGAGTTGGGGATTTTCTCGAATTTTCATATTTGATTTTCATCAAATAATAAGACGAGGATTTTGGTTTTAATTATTTTCTCTCCGGAATAATATTTCATTCTAAAAATAAACGAGAGGAGAAAATATGACTTCTCCAAAACAATTGAAATACTGGAGGAAAAATGTTAAAATCATTTATTGAAATTTATTTGGATTTTATTTGCAATTTTTATTGCATTAAAAATATTGCATGTTTTCAAAATATTTATTTTGATTTAAAAAAATGTCCACCCTATTCTAGATTTTCTAACTAGATGGGGAAAATTTATTTTATATTTTTTTGACTTTTATTTATTTTTCTACGAATTATTTTCCGCGGAACGTTTTAAAAAAACCCTAGATCGGTTTTTTTTCGGTTTTATTATTTTGCGAGCGTTCACCGAACCGTTCGTTTTAACGAACGCGTTCGTCGGTTTTTCTCTATTAACGAACGTCCGTTTTTAACCGTTCGTCCGTTTTTCTTTTTCGTCGGATTTTTCTGCGATTATCTCAGATTCGATTTCTGATCGAATCTTCGATTCTGTTTAACTTCTCACTCATTTATCGGAATCAGGCGATTCAAGCGCCTAGAGTTTTGTCTCGAAATTCTCTTTCCGTTTAACCTACTCAAACAAGTTTTTGCTACAGTAAAATTTGACCTAGATCCAGATTAGTAAACGAAGCTTCTTTCTTTCGCCGTTTGACTTTCGTTGCTTCTTTCGAGTTGATTCTTTTTGCAAACCGGAGTTCTTAAGTTGAACTTTCTGGTTGGATCTTTCATTCGAGTTTTACCTGTGCATTAGATGAGTACTGATTGTATGCTTGTTTGTTTGCGGTAGAGTACCCGGAGTGTGCCGCTTGTTACTTCGAATCGCTAGGTTTTGCGGATCATCAGCAAGGCAAGTAACACTTTGATCATACTTTTCATACCCAGTTTTATTGCATTAGTTCTATTCCTCAAACATTGCATGGCTAGGATCTAATTAAATTGTGGGTATTGGGAAGTAGTTGAGGTAGTACCTATTACCTGTTTTTCTATTCAAACCCTTGGGAGTTACTTCTACGTTGCTTTTATTATTGCCATGCTATGCTCGTAGACGTGGATTGGGTTCGAGAGATATTCATGACAGATGTGAGATGTTTATTAATGGTTCAACTTAAGGTGGCAACTAAAACTCACATCTGAGTGGATTGAGGCACCTAGAGAACCCAGTGTTGCCTGTTTGTATAAGGACCGCCACCCAGGCTCAAAGGGATCATAAGATTATTCATGCTAGAAACTTCCGTGTGTAGCCACAAGCTATTATGGGCTCTAGCATAGTTGAGTAGGTTACAAGATCTCTTGAAGAGGTGGGCTAGCAGATGTAGGGGAAAGTAGGTGTACCGGTCCATCCAGAGTAAAGAGTGATTGTTTCTGAAAGACTGTGTCTCGGTCATCCGTTTCTCAAACATCATGCAGTGCGAGAATCAAGCGGAGGCGATCGAGTCTTGTGGGGAAAAGTGCGCAAACCTCTGCAGAGTGTACAAACTAATCATGGTTAGCCGTGTCCCCGGTTATGGACAACTTGAGTATCTAGTACCTGGATTATCATTTGAATCTCATCACTATGTTACTTTTAATTAATTTTGTTGGGTTAATGATGACACCTAATTGGGATTGTGTTGGAGGTACCTTCTCAATGTTTCACAACCACCATGATAGTTAAATAAAATTTATTCCTTTGCAGTAGGGAAAAATTGGCTTTTCGCAAAACTGTAACCTTAGAGCTTTCCACCAGCCATATATGCATGTAGTATAGCATTACTATTGTTCATTACTCTCTACGTGTTACATTGCCAGCATATTCTATGTGCTGACCCGTTTTCGGGCTGCAACGTTTCATGTTGCAGACTTTTCAGACGACGAGTAAGGTGCCTTAGGTCGTGGTCTTATACTCAGTGATGCCGCTGGAGTTGATGGACTCACTTATCATCCAAGTCTTCCACTGTTATCGTTGTTAGATGGCCTTAAGCCATGTTTATCATACTTATTCTCTTTGGAGATATTCGGTGTAATAAGTGTGTGATTGCTCTGTTATAAATCCTCCATTTGTACTGTGCGTGTCAGCATTACTGATCCAGGGATGACACTGGTGCACAGCAACACAGACCATTTGAGGTCTGGTCGCTACAGTAATAAAAAACTACTCTACTATTGCACTAGCCACTGGATTAGTGTATATTTGTACTGTTCGAATAGTGTTGCATTAGCGTATGGACATATATAAAGTGTGGCAAGCTTTCCTAGATATGTGCTCAAGAAAACTGCTACATGTTTTTCCAAATACTAGACGTTTGGGTACTTTAAATTGAACTGCAAAAACGCCATATATTAAGGAACATAGGGTGTAGAGTTCACTCAAATTATCCTGGTAAAGCTAGTCACACTTTTCTTAAAATTAATGTTCATTATGTTATCGGAGGAGGCCTGTATGTTTGTCTCTAATGCCTGTCGATTGCATACCTGACATCATGATGTAATGGTAAGTCATTTCTTTTTGTACAGTGTCACTGAATTGTCAAGGCAGTGATGGCATTTTATTTTAGTTGAACTGCACAAAATATGCTTAAAAAGGAGGAAAGGTTGGGAATGGTTCAGTTTTTAAGAAAATACTATGTATGTCTTCCTGACATCAGCCATTGTTGCCATATTTATTTCTTCAAACAAGTGGTTAGAAACAGTCTTGCTACCTTTTCCCATTAAGAAATTGGAATGCTTATATTTGTGAGTCTATGCTTCAACTAGTGCCACTTTTATAGTAATCACACTTGAAATATCTGTGCAAACAGGGATGCTTGATTTAAGTGGAACTGCACAACAAGTCCAAATGGTTCAACATTGGGAGCAAGTTTTCTTCCAAACCGTTATATCCAATTGGTGGCACTATGAGCTGTTCATTACGAATGTACATTGTTTGATACTATCTTGCTACTCTTTTTGTACTATCATTAGATAGTAATATTAGTGGTTTGCATGTGAATTTATTGGCGGGGTGGACCTACATCGGAGGTGCAGGACATGATTCAATGATTGGATGCTCAATTTCAGTTTTATTGATTTCACTTCTTCCATCACTTCGAACATGGATATCCTTGGTCTAATGAAGAATAGGCGCTATATTTCTGCTCTGCACCAGCAAATCAATTCAGTACGAAATTGTCCAGGGCAAAACATGACAGTATCAAATTGTCAAGTGCAAAACATGAAAAATGCTAAGCGGAAGAGACGTGTTTAAACCGAAAATACAAGGTGGGGTATATGTTTACTAGCTGCTTGATATTTGTGCAGACATATGTCTGCCCGTTGCTATTTGGCAAACAAACAAAGTGACCACAATTTTGGTGGAACTGCACAAGAGAATAGTATAGTCACCATAATTTTGAAAATAGACACAGAAAGATTGGATAGTCACTTCATGGACTGCACAAAAGTAGTGCTGTACTATTTATTGGCCAACACTAGGTGCTTCATTGCTTTGGTCTGATTATACAATGGGCATCATTTTGCCTAAGTTAAAGTTTGTATTCCGAAAATAATCTCGTCGTGTGATCGAGAGAAGACCAAATCATATTGGAGTGGATGTTCCTCCATCATGTGTAGTTCATTCTCATGGTTCCAGCAGTTGGTGAAACCACTTACGTTTGCAAGAGAAATTGTAGACTTCACAGACAAATTTCTCTCACTCTGTACTGAATGTTAGCCCAGAGAAGCATCCATGTTAGTAGGAAGAACAAATGTTTTTTTCTAGATCTTTGCTTTTGGAGCTACATATTTGTATATGATCTATGAATCATTGAGATGCATTAACATGTTGATCTTATGTATGGGAATCGTACTAGCTGATTGTGAATTTCGGCTACTAATATGAACATATTACAATGCCAGGCCTGTGAGTCTCGTGTGAACATTTCGAACGGATCAGCTCTTACTACTGTGCACAACATGATCCTTATTTCTCTGTTCTCAACGTTTACAAGTTACTAGCAGTTCCTTGTTTCTGTTTGCCCAGTGTTTACAAGTTACTGAATGATCACTAGCTAGCCTACTAATACGCTCCTGGCAGTTTTAGTTGCAACACAAGATCCGAAGGTGGCAGTTTTTTGAATATATTTTTTTAGAAGAATAGGGAGGCCTCTCCCCGGTTCCATTTCATCAATGAAACCAACAAAGTATGAATAGTGTCAACCCACTGAGAGGGGTAGTTCGACAGAAATTACAAAGATAAAGAGAGCGGCTACAAATCTGAAAAAGTTCTGGCGACCCATGTCAAAGGACAGGGGAAAACAAAACTACTAAAAGCACACTTGTTGGGTGGGCATCGCCTTTGTTGTCTTCAGCGACGGTGCCAATCCGGCTTGTGGAGACCAGCAGGCACCCAGAGCCGAAGTCGGGCTAAGCAGCTTCGATTTGTCTCGAGCATCACGCTTCTTTTTTGGGAGGAGTCTTGCAGCCCCCCTCCGAGATCTTGAGATGGCGCCAGGGGTCCGAGGTATTAGCATCAGACCCCCACGAGCCTAATCACTTGTGATCAGCAGAGGGCGTTGCAGAACGGTGGTCAGCTGGGCTGAGAAGTCCTCCAGTCTCGATCTGCCTAGCTCCACAGACAGGATGATCCAGGATGTTTTCATCCTCATGTTCAGTCTCATGACCTGCTTAATAGAGGACCAAATCGTATCATCAAAAATCATACAATTTCTAAGTTTCGAAAGCCCCCACAGGGCTACAGAAGTAACATTATTCAGAGCAGAGTTTTTGTTATTGGGGACCAAAAACCTAGCTATAGATTCAAAGTTGTTTCCAATATCTCTCTGGAATTGATTACTAATGAAAGACCTGACAACTTTAGCCACTACACATTCAAAAAAGAGGTGTGTGATGGATTCATTTTCCTCATAGAAAACACAATCCAAAGGCTTGATAATGTGTCTCTTCCTAAGGTTATCTCTAGTCATCAGTCTGTTTTGCGCCATCAGCCAGAGAAAGACATGGATCCTGGGGGAACTCTTAATTTCCAGACACTAGGAATGTAAAGTGGCTGGATCCCGCTAAAGTTAATGACATGGTATAGGGAGCTGGTGGAGTATTTACCATTATTCTCAAGCTGCCAGATTAAAGAGTCTGGGTCAGTATTGAGTTTGAGCCTACTAGCTATTTCTACCAGTTCGTACCACCGTCCCACCATTTTCTCATCAAAAGTTCTTCTAAAAGTAAGTTTTAGGTTGTGGTCATCTCACACCTCACAGATGCATTTAGCAGGTTCATTATAGATGATGTAGATAGGCCAGAATTGGACAGCGAGAGGTGAGTTACCAAACCAAGTGTCCTCCCAAAATCTAACTTTGGTACGTGACCCAACTTTCCATCTATATCCAAACTTCAATGTTTGGATGATGGATTTCACACCTTTCCAGAATTTTGAGGTGTTTTGGTCATGACTAGCAGCTAAGAGGTTAGGTTTTCCCAACATGTACTTGTGCCTAATAATAATTTTCCAAGGTTTCTCATCCTCCTCATAGTACCTTTTAACCCATGCCCCTAGCAGGCAAAGATTAATGTCTTGGAGGTTGGGAATCCCCGGTCCTCCAAAATCTTTTTTCATACACACTAATCTCTAGTTAGTGAGGTGGAGTCCTGTGTCCTTCAAAGTCATTCCAGAGACAGTGAGCCATCTGAGAATCGATCATCTTAATGGCCATTTAGGGAATTTGAAGAAATAAAGCATGTAAATAGGAATACTAGCTAGGCATGCTTGGATGAGAACAAGCCTGCCTCTGTAAGAGAGGAGTTTCCCTCTCCAGCCAGCAATTATCTTCATAATTTTGTCACTAAGAGCCTTGATGTCCTCCCTTCTAAGTTTATCATAATGTAGGGGAATCCCTAAATATTTAATGGGGAAAGTTCCCTCACTACATTCTAAGATAGAGAGGAAGTGCTGGCAGCTATCTCTATACGTATTAATAGGGAGCATCTCACTCTCAGAATAATTGATCCTCATACCAGAAACTTGCTCAAAACATGTCAAAGCTATCTTAAGGTTTTGAGCATGAGTGGTATCATTATCTAAGAAAAGGAGAGTGTCATCAGCATACTAGAGACAAATAATGCCTCCAAGACAAATCTCAGGACAAAGCCCTGAGATTAGGTTATCGTTAGCTGCTTTCATGAGCATTCTGGTTCGCACATCTACAACTAGGTTGGAAAGCAAAGGAGATATGGGATCTCCTTGTCTGAGCGCTTTTCCTGTGAGGAAGAAGTCACTCTCTACATTATTAAGTTTGACTCCCACAGAGCCACCATGAGTGATTTGACGAATCCACTAACACCATCTTTTTCCGAAGCCTCTCATTTCTAAGTAGTCCGCTAGGAAGTTCAAATCCACCTTATCAAAGGCTTTTTCATAGTCAAGTTTAAGAACTAGCCCTTGTTTTTTACTAGAGTGGACTGAGTGTAGGACCTCATGAGCAGTGAACACACTTTCTAATATATATCTACCTTTCAAGAAAGCAAATTGGTTGCTAGCAATCAGCTTATGTAACACCTTGGTGAACCTATTAGTTAATACTTTGGTAAAGATCTTAAAGCTACAATTAATCGAGCTAATAGGTCTGAATTTCTTCATAGAAGTAGCATCAGGTTCCTTAGGGATCAAGGTGAGCATGGCAAAATTAAGCCTAAAGATGTTCATATCCCCCTCATGGAAGTCCTTGAACATATCTAAAAGATCTTTTTTAATCAGAGGCCAAAAATGCTGATAAAAGAAGAAGTGGATTCCATCTGGACCAAGGGCTCCATCAAGAAAGGAGCTAAACATAGCTTCTTTCACCTATTCTTTAGTAAAAGGGGCCTCTAGGGAATCATTTTCCAGCTGGGTGACTTTCTCCTCAGGAGAGAAGAAGTTAGGGCTGAGGGTGAAGCCACTACTGGTTTCTTTCTTAAAGAGATCTTCGTAAAAGTCCCAGTAACTTTAAGCATATCTCTGGTTTCAGTGACAGGGCCATTTGGGCCTTCAAGGGAGTGGATGTAAGTTTTCCTTCTCCTTTGATTAGCCACTGCATGGAAGTGTTCAGTATTCCTATCACCTTCTTTAATATCTCTATCCCTAGATCTTTGCTTTGCTTTGATCTCTTCCTAAAGCCAAATTTTTGGAGTTCACTATGAATGAACTTCCATCTAGTAGTTTCTGCTTCAGAAAGGTCAAAAGTTTCAGCTTTAATATCTAAGGAATCAAATTCCTCAATGAGGATCTTTTATATCTCTTAAGGTTGGCCTCTTCAGTGGAGTTCCACCCTTTAGTAACTCTCCTCAACTTTCTTGTTTTGGTTTGCCAGTTATCAATAGAATTTTTGGCCTGAGTCGGTTCAGACCAAATTTTGGTGACTAGGTCAGAGAAAACTTCTCTTAGTAGCCACCATTTTTCCATCTTGAAGCTAGAGTTTTTTGGGGGGTGACGTACACCTGAGTCCCATAACAAGGGGGTGTGGCACTCCCACACCTAGGGAGAGGTCTACAAGTGGTTAAGGGAAAAAACTTATCGAAATTAGTATCATAGAAGAGCCTATCTATAGTGGACATAATGATATCCACTTGGTTCTTTTCCCAAGTAAATTTCCTGCTGGAAAGTTTAATTTCTAGTAGGCTCCAAATTTCAATCCAAGCATTGAAATTATTACACCATTGGAGGTTTACCACCCCATTACTTTTATCTCTAGCACTTCTGACAAGATTGAAATCCGCCCCCCCCCCCCCACAATGAGGGTGGGGATAGTGTTATCAATAAAAAGGGTACGAAGTTCTAATAAGAAAGACTCTTTACCCTCTTCATAGGGGGAGCCATAGATAGTAAAAATTCTAAAAATCTTATCATCAGATTTTAGCTTGACCACATAGCTGACTGAAAAGTCAAGCTGAGACCAGGAAATAACATCAAAGACATCTAAATCTACACCCATTAAAATCCCTCCAGCAGAACCTCTGGAAGGAAGGGTATGCCATGTAAACTCTCTAGGACCAACTAGTGATTTTCAATAGTTAGTAGAAAAGGTTTCTAGTTTAGTCTCTTGGAAAAACTCTTGGAATCCAATAATTGAAGCATGATTTTTAGCTAAAGTGTCTATGATCCGTGGTTTTCTGCCTGCAGCAGATATCCCTCTGACATTCCAAAAGAGTCCACTCATGTTAAAAGTATTTTCTTAGGGTGCTTGCCCCGTCTATTCTTACACACAAGAGACCAAAGTCATTCATTAGGGCCAGCAGGGGGTCAGGAGTGAGGCTAAAATTACTTACATGATCATGCTTTGGTATATCAGGGACAACACCCACAGTATTGTCCCGAGGCACCAGTTCATTAGCATCACTAATAGTAACCTCTTCTACACATATGCCAATTGAGGAGGCAACATTAATAAATTTTGGGTTATTGAAGGAGAAAGTGGACTTTTTCATACCAAGTTTTTTCTGAGCCTCCAGGTTTTGAACCTCTTTTAGCTGCTGAGCTTTTTCAATAATGGTCCTTTTGTCTCCAGCACATCTAGCACTAGCCCGAGTGGCTTGAACAGGGCCCCATTTGTGCTTGCCTTTCTCAGTGTTGGAGAGAGCAGGGAACTCCTCATTGTATTGGATAGCCACCCCATCAGTATCATGGGTAGATGGATTCTCCTCCTAGAGGGTGTCAGTGTCAGCACAAGTAGACTGAGCAAGCAGATCATCTTCTGGCAGGGAATCATCACAGTACTCTTCTTCAGTCATGTGGAATTCCCTAGCCAGAAGATCATCATTAGTTATGGTATATTCTTTTCCTAGCAGTTCCTCATTTATGAGGGTCATCATCCAGCATTTCCATTTCTCTTAACAGGTTAAAGCCTTCAGCCTCATCCAGTCCAGTTTTCAGGAGAGTTTCTAAGGTCTTGCTTCTCTCAGCGTACTGAGAATTAGGAAGATGAGAATTTAGCATGGATACTGGAGAGGAGTCAGTGTCCATGTTTTCACATCCATGGACATGGGATCTGTGAGTGTTGGTTCCAGAGCCAGCAAGAGAACCAGATTCATAGCCAGACCTTGAGCTCTCTTGAGATCTATTGTCACCAGAATTGTTTCCCCTTGAACCAGATGTCAGAGACATAGTAATGTCAAGGGCAGGGTTAGTGGAGGAGTCAGTCCTTCCATCTTCATTTCTAGGAGGTTCCACTTCAATCAGTAGCTTGTAGATTTTTCCTTGAATTCCAAAGAGTCTCTCATTTGTAATTTTTGAGGGGTCCTTGCAAGAGATTTTCACTCTGATTGTTTCATAGAATGACTTGAAGTTGTGTTGCCAGTCCACATCCAACAACACTCCTAGGGTGGAGGTAATCTGGTCCAGAAGCATCCAGTTGCACCACTTAGGATTCATTTTCCTGATCCTAATCCAAGCAACTTGCAATTCTTCCTCAGGTTCCATAATGCCTTTCCAGACTTCCACATTAACAATCACATTTTCTTTTTTCGGACCAAAGCAAGGGTAACCAGCCACCTGAACCACATCTATCTTAGGGGGGATTTGACCAGAAAGGTCTATTCATCTAAGGCATTGATGGGCCAGGGCTAGTTGGTCTTATAGATATCAGCAAGTTCCTTAGCCAATTCTTCTTTAGTGACATCTCCTTGTTCCACTAGGACAATCCCAACATTGGTCAGAGCCCCTGGTGTTGGGCATTGGCATCTGGGGTGTCAAGGTGGTAGAAACCTAGTCCAGGAGCACCGCTTCCCACATATCTGGTAGAAGTATGAGCCTTTTTCCTAACTAGGCAAACATCCACTTTGTGGGTGATTATCTTGCAGATGAAGTAGGCCTTAGGACGCTCGCATTTGTGTACATGGTGCCCAGGATCACCACAACTATAGCAGATAACAGGAGCATACGACATCAGACCTGTGGGGGGTGCCTCTAGGAGCTAATTCCACCTTTTTCCTCTAGGAGTTTTTTGATTGATTCCTGCCTATACCTTGGGAACCAGGTAAAAGCTCGCCTGAATCTGATGAGCCACTAGCCCCAAGTTGACTTTGCTGTTGATTTTGCTGCAGGGGGGCAAACCATTGCGAGGGAGGCCCTCCCCACTGTTGCTGCTGGTAGGGAGGGGGAACTGGCCCGGGAAACCCCATGGTTGTGGCTCCCCTTGGTAGCCAAAACCAAAGAACTGCGGCTGATGAGAGTTGGGCGGCGGCTGCATCATCGATTGTTCATGTCGCCAAGAATTGGTGTTGCTACTCTCTCCCCTCCCCCGTTTGTTTCTGCTACGACCACGGCCGCGCCTGCCCTCCGACATTGCTAGCAGCGCAGCTGGGGTGGTGGCGGTGCGCTGTTGAGGGGGGGGGGTGGGGAAGGATCTGTGTTAGGGTTTCCCTCTTAGTGGGTATAAATATCTCCCCAGAGCTGACGATGGAACTCCTCTGCTTGGTCCCCATGGCAGCTGGGCACCCGGAAAGCCGAGGTGGCATCCATGTTAGTTCCCTTTCTATTTTGAAATTGGGCGCCGTTAGTTCTCTGTTGGAAGCTGAAACCTCCTGATTGCTGCAGAACTAGAATTGCTCGGACATCACTGCCCAAATTCTACTCCGCATCATCGTGTCGAGCAGGAGCAGTGATGTCTATTACGCAACTTTATTCTTGTAGACTCGTGTTGGGCCTCCAAGCGCAGAGTTTTGTAGGACAGTAGCAATTTTCCCTCAAGTGGATGACCTAAGGTTTATCAATCCGTGGGAGGCATAGGATGGAGATGGTCTCTCTCAAACAACCCTGCAACCAAATATAAGAAGTCTCTTGTGTCCCCAACACACCCAATACAATGGCAAATTGTATAGGTGCACTAGTTCGGCGAAGAGATGGTGATAAAAGTGTAATATGGATGGTAGAAATATATTTTTATAATCTGAATAAATAAAAACAGCAAGGTAGCGATTGATAAAATGGAGCACAAACGGTATTGCAATGCTTGAAAATGAGGCGTAGGGTCTGTACTTTCACTAGTGCAACCTCTCAACAATGCTAATATAATTGGATCATATATATCACTCCAAAGTTCCTATCTAGCGGAGAACATAAGAAGAAATTGTTTGTAGGGTACGAAACCACCTTGAAGCTATCAATACTCAAGCATATCAATAAGCAACCATGTCTTTCAAAATATCAACACTAAAGTAAGTTATCCCTAGCCCATCATGCTCAATCATTGATCCATTCATGAAATACACTCGCATATTAGCTACATCCAATGCTCAAGTACGATCATAGTGCCCCTTAGTTGGTGCTTATAAGAGAAGATGGAGACTCAAATAAAAATAAAAATTGCATAAAGTAAATAGAAAGGCCGTTCGCAAAGGGAAGTAGGAATTTGTAGAGGTGCCATAGCTCAAAGCTTAAATTGAGAGATACAAGATTTTGGGAGGCATACTTTTCCCGCCAACAAAAACGACCGAGTAATTCCCAACACTTTCCATGCTAGATATCTCATAGGCGGTTCCCAAACAGAAAATAAAGTTTATTCCTTTTTTCCACCATTCTTTCATAATCCCTGGCTAGCGATATCCACGGGTGCCCTCCATACCAACACTTTCCAAGGAATTTATTATTTGACAACATAAAGTAAATTTCTTTTTCATTTCAGGACTGGGCATCCCTAATACCTTTGTCGTACTCTCGTGCAATGACAAGTGAATAAACACTCATCTTGAGAATAACACATTAGCATGGAAAATATTGGCCACCCCTGCCGCTTCATGAGCGGTACGAGCACATAAAAAGGAAATTATTTTGAAATTTTAGAGATGGCACATACAAATTAGCTTAGAACGGCACGGGAATACCGCATATAGGTAGGTATAGTGGACTCATATGACAAAACTGGGTTTAAGGATTTTGGATGCACAAGTAGTATTCCTACTTAGTACAAGCGAAGGCTAGCAAAAAGGTTGAGAAGCATCCAACCAAGAAACAAAAAATCTCATAAGCGAGCATTAAGCATAACTAACACCGAATAATGCTCCACAAGTAGGATGTAATTTCATTGCATAACTATTGACTTTCGTGCTTGCATAGGGAACCACAAGTCTTAACATCAATATTCTTACTAAAGCATAATTACTCACCAACATGACTCACATATCACTATCATCATATCTCAAAACTATTACAAAGAATCAAGTTTTTATTATATCCCTCTTGAATATCTATCACTTTGGGACTAGTTTCATATGTTGCAATTGCTTTTGAAAAGCTCAAATAAATTTAAGTGAAGAACATGAGCATAAAAATTTTCATCTCTCAAAATAATCTAAGTGAAGCATGAGAGTGAATGACAAACTACTCCAAAAAGGTATAACTGAAGATCAAACGAGTAGTTAAGTAAATGGGTAGCTATTTGAGGACTCTCTATTATTTAAAAGTTTTCATACCTAAGTATTTTATTAAAACAGCAAGCAAAACAAAACAAAATGACATTCCAAGAATAGCACAACTCATGTGAAGAAGCAAAAACTTAGGCTCAACCGATACTTACCAATAATTGTTGATGAAGAAAGGTGGGATGCCTACCGGGGCATCCCCAAGCTTAGATGCTTGAGACTTCTTGAAATATTATCTTGGGATGCCTTGGGAATCCCCAAGCTTGAGCGTTTGTGTCTCCTTAATTCCTTTTATATCGCGGTTTCCCTAAATCTTAAAAACTTCATCCACACAAAAGTCAACAAGAACTCATGACATAACTTAGTTTAAACCAATGCAAAAACCTTATCATTCTTTACTGTAGCAAATCAAAAAATATATTATTTAACATTGCATACTAAATGCCTCTGCATATTTAACACTCCTATCCTCAAATAGAATCATTAAACAAGCAAACATATGCAATCAATGCAAACATAACAGCAATCTACCAAAACAGTACAGTCTATAAAGAATGCAAGAGTATAAATCCTTCTTTAACTCCAAAAATTATGAAAATTTACCACATTGTAGAAAATTTATCAGATCTTACTGTGCATAAAGTTTCAGCATTTTATCACATTCTTACTTTTCTAGGTAATTTTTGCAACAGCGATAAACTTTCTGTTTTGAAACAGCAACATGTAGACTTGCAAAATAAGCATGGTAAAGGCTATCCTTGATATTTTTATTGAAATGAAAGATGCAAAACATTATTATAAATAAAAGCAAGAAAATACTAACAAAATAAATTGACTCTCCGAGCAAAACTCATATGATGTGACGAATAAAAATATAGCTCCAAGTGAGGTTACCGATAATGTTGGAGACGAAAGAGGGGATGCCTTCCGGGGCATCCCCAAGCTTAGTTTCTTGGATCTTCCTTGAATGTTACCTTGGGGGTGCCTTGGGCATCCCCAATCTTAGGGTCTCGTCACTCATTATTCTCCTCATATTGATATCTCACCCAAAACTTGAAAACTTCAATCACACAAAAACTTAACGGAACTTTGTGAGATAGGTTAGTATGATAAAGAGCAAACCATTTCACTTTGGTACTGTCAAAGACAAGATTCATAATTGTTTCCACACAAATCCTACTTTAGCATATCATTTCCACAATTTATATTGAGCAATATAAGCCGTAGAAACTAGAAAACAAGCAAACTATGCATTGAAAATAGAATCTGTCCAAAATAGAACAGACTGTAATGATCTGTAGAATAACCATACTTCTGCTACTGCAAAAATTCTGAAAAATTAGGGAAACGTAGATAATTTGCATATCAATCATCTGTAAAAAAATTAGAATTTTATCACATTCCAATGAATTTAAAAAATTATGTTTCTGGAAGCAAAAGTTTCTGTTTTTGCACAGATTCAAGTCAACTATCATCCACACTATCCCAAAGGCTTTACTTGGCACTTTATTGAAACAAAACCTATAAAACATGATTACTAAAGTAGCTTAATCATGTGAACACGCAAAAACAGTAGGGGTAAATGTCGGGTTGTCTCCCAACAAGCGCTTTTCTTTTATGCCTTTTAGCTAGGCATGATGATTTCAATGATGCTCACATAAAATAAGAATTGAAACACAAAGAGAGCATCATGAAGCATATGACTAGCACATTTAAGTCTAACCCACTTCCTATGCATAGGGATTTTGTGATCAAACAATTTATGGGAACAAGAATCAACTAGCATAGGAAGGAAAAATAAGCACAACTTCAAGACTTTCAACACATAGAGAGGAAACTAAATATTATTGCAATTCCTACAAGTAGAAGTTCCTCCCTCATAATAATTTTCAGTAGAATCATGAACAAATTCAACAATATAACCATCACATAAAGTATTCTTTTCATGACACAAAAGCATAGAAAACTTATTACTCTCCACATAAGCAAATTTCTTCTCATCAATAGTAGTGGGAGCAAACTCAACAAAATAACTATCATGAGAGTGAAAATTAAAATCATGATGACAAGTTTCATGTTATCATTATTATTTATAGCATTCATGTCATCACTATAATCATCATAGATAGCAACTTTGTTATCATAGTCAATTGAAGCCTCATCCAAAATGGTGGATTCATCACTAAATAAAGTCACGACCTCTCCAAATCCACTTTCATCATTATAATCATCATAAATAGGAGGCATGCACTCATTATAACAAATTTGCACATCAAATCTTGGGGGACTAAAAATATCATCTTCATCAAACATAGCATCCCCAAGCTTATGGCTTTGCATATCATTAGCATCATGGATATTCAAAGATTTCATACTAACAACATTGCAATCATGCCCATCATTTATACAAAACATTCTATTGAATTCTTCTTCTATCAATTGAGCACAATTTTTGGATCCATCATTTTCAAGAAAGATATTATAAAGATGATCGATAATATGATGGAACCTCAATTCCATTTTTTCTATGTATTTTTCTTTTATAAACCAAAGTAGTGATAAAACAAGAAACTAAAAGATTCGATTGCAAGATCTAAAGATATACCTTCAAGCACTCACCTCCCCGACAACGGTGCCAGAAAAGAGCTTGATGTCTACTATGCAACTTTATTCTTGTAGACTCGTGTTGGGCCTCCAAGCGCAGAGTTTTGTAGGACAGTAGCAATTTTCCCTCAAGTGGATGACCTAAGGTTTATCAATTCGTGGGAGGCGTAGGATGAAGATGGTCTCTCTCAAACAACCCTGCAACCAAATAGAAGAAATCTATTGTGTCCCCAACACACCCAATACAATGGCAAATTGTATAGGTGCACTAGTTCGGCGAAGAGATGGTGATAAAAGTGTAATATGGATCGTAGAATTGTATTTTTATAATCTGAATAAATAAAAACAGCAAGGTAGCGATTGATAAAACGGAGCACAAATGGTATTGCAATGCTTGAAAATGAGGCCTAGGGTCTGTACTTTCACTAGTGCAACATCTCAACAATGCTAATATAATTGGATCATATAACCATCCCTCAAAGTGCGATGAAGAATCACTCCAAAGCTCCTATCTAGCGGAGAACATAAGAAGAAATTGTTTGTAGGGTACGAAACCACCTCGAAGCTATGCTTTCCGATCGATCTATCCAAGAGTTCGTACTAAAATAACACCAAATAATTTCAGATTCATAATACTCAATCCAACACGAAGAACCTCAAAGAGTGCCCCAAGATTTCTACCGGAGAAACAAAGACAAGAACATGCATCAACCCCTATGCATAGATTACCCCAATGTCACCTCGGGAATCTGCGAGTTGAGTGCGAAAACATATATCAAGTGAATCAATACGATACCCCATTGTCACCATGGGTATTCATAGCAAGACATACATCAAGTGTTCTCAAACCCATAAAAGTATTCAATCCGATAAAACGAAATCTCAACGGGAAAACTCAATTCATCACAACAAGATATAGAGTGGAAAACACTATATGATCCGACTATATTAACAAATCCCGCGATACATCAAGATCGTGACATCTCAAGAACACGAGAGAGAGAGAGAGAGATTAAACACATAGCTACTGGTACAAACCCTCCGCCCCGAGGGTGGACTACTCCCTCCTCATCGTGGTGGCCGCCGGGATGATGAAGATGGCCACCGGTGATGATCCCCCCCTCCAGAACGGTACCGGAACGGGGTCTAGATTGGTTTCTCGTGGCTACAGAGCATTGCGGCGGCAAAACTTTTGATCTAGGGTTACCCCCGAGGGTTTTTGGAATATTTGGAGATTTATAGGGCAAAGAGGGGGTGTAGGAGGCCACCGAGATGGGCACAACCCACCAGGGCGCGCCTGGGCCCCCAGGCACGCCCAGGAGGGTTGTGTCCCCCTCGGGGCACCCCTCTGGTACTTCTCTGGGCCATCCTGGGTGTTCTGGTCCATAAAAATTCTCCAAAAAGTTTCGCGGTGTTTGGACTCCATTTGATATTGATTTCATGCGAAGTAAAAAACAAGCAAACAACAGCAACTGACACTGGGCACTATGTCAATTGGTTAGTCCCAAAAAATGATATAAAGTTGCTATAAAATGATTGTAAAACATCCAAGAATGATAATATAACAGCATTGAACAATCAAAAATTATAGATACGTTGGAGACGTATCAAGCAGAAGTGTGATCCATGTGTTGCCGAGGAAGATCCACTTCATCCATGCATCTGTGCCCAAGTGCATTGATCCCTTGAATATTCAGGAAAATGTCTCTCGAATCTGCAAGCTCACCCGGGTCAGGCCTGTCAGCAGAAAGCGAAATCCCAGTCCTGATTTCACTATGTTTGCAACCGTGCAGGCGATGATATGCAGAGAAGCACGTGGCTCAAACCACAGAGCTGTTCTTCACCCAAATGTTGGCTGCAAAATAAGGAAAATATTCCACATGCTCACTATTTTTAGGCACGGCAAGAGGATATGCAAGGAGGACCCCTAGTCTGATGCCGGGGCTGGGGACAGGAAGGGGAGAGGATCCACTGGCTCTGGCTCCGGTGGTACTCTGGTTGGCATCTGACCTGTGATGCAGTCCCAGCGCCCCTCCCGAGCAGGATCTCCTGAGCGTACTTCTCTCCTTGCCCAGGCAACAAACGCCATTGGGGGCTCCGCAGGGTGCGGCATCCTCCTCTTCTCCTCCCTCATTCCCTCGAAGTAGATTCGCCAGGCCAAATTCAGGAGCTCTCGATCCACATGCAACTTGTAAACCTGAGCATACCACTTGCTGTGCGAATCCAAGTCCCCCTCCACGACTTCCTCTGCTTCCTTCCACTCCCTGGTGCAATGCAGGAGACCACGTCGTCGCGGATCCAGATCGCTCGCTCCCTCCAGCGCTGCGCCAGCGTCACCGCAAGCTCGTCCGGCGGGACGAGAGCGAGAGGCTTTAATAGATCAGGGAACGCTTGGTAGACATGGGGAAGGGGAACTCGAGTCCCCGCCTCTCCTCGCCTCCACACCCCCGTGTATCTGTCTGCTCCCGCCATATGGGGCGGCCTGACACGCAGAAGCTGGTGGAGAGTAGGTGGCGGCGGCGGCGAAGGCCATGGTGGCGGTGGTGCGATGGAGCGGTGGGGGGAAGAGGGGCGCGGGTGGGTGCGAGAGCGGTAGGTGGAAGATGAGAGTGATCCGTTGTTTTTTGAATAAAATGCCTACCTCTGAAGAAACTGACATGTTGTTCTGAAGAAAATGCCATGCGAATCTGAAGAAACTGCCAGCAAAAACTCCGCAAATGCCTTATCTCCCAGTGAACGTTCATCAGCTATTGCCATCCTACACATACACTATCCGACCGACTCGATCCTATGCGAATAACCAACGGATCACACACGTACCTCATCTGGATGAATCGAGCACACTCGTTCAACCGTCATGCCGGCGTGCGACCCAACACGGACGGGATGCACCACTGACGGGACGGGACGATACAGTCATAATTTCAGTTTTTCTAGTTTTCCACGGCAAGCTGGGGCACTAAGCCATGCCTGCTTATGCATTGAATTCCGAGGACCGCGATGACCGTCGCATTTCCCGCGACACGCTGGTTCACCTACCTTCCGCCTATAATTACTAGTTCCCGGCGTTCTCCAGTGGAACCATCAGCCAACTCGCCCTATCCTCATAAGCCCCCACCGGCCCGACGTCGCTCACCACTTGTCCTCGCTCTCGCCACGTCTGTCATGCCCCCGCCTGTCCGCAATAGGCGATGCCGAAGGCAGTCGCCGCCGGAACTAGTGTTCGGTTTTTCACCGAAAGGCAGACGAAGGGAGGAGGCATTTTATCGGTCTTTAGATGGCAATGCAGAGTATGAGGACTTGTTGGAGAATGACCGCCTAGCGGAGGAGCAGCATATCGCCGATTTGCACAACCAGCGGGGCATGGAGCAGCAGCGCACCGACGCTCTGAGTCGCGAGCAGAGCGCCCGCAACTGGGCCGACTACATGGAGGCCGGTTTTAATACTAGCTCGTCAAGTGGGTTTCCTGCTTAGAAGCCAAAGCTTCGGTGGACCACGTCGGCATGGAAAGGGCCAACACGTGCGAGCAACACGCCCTATTGCACCTCTAGCAAGTCTGAGGCGAGGAGGAGGACGTCAGTGCCGGTGTTTAGCGTGTACCGCAGATGGCGGCCGGCATCGTCTAGTTAGCTAAGAGTAAGTTAGTACTTGTACACTACTAGAGTATTAGTAGGAGTAGATAGTTAACATGGCTATGATGGTCGTAAACGTGGAAGTTCAGTACTCTATATCTGGATCAGACCTATTACTTTGCTCTGAATGTTGAACTTTTCATTTGAACATATGGAATGGGCTGTTATTTTTTTAAATGGGATGTATTTGTCCGCCACGGGTTCAGAGGCTAACTTGTGGGCCTACTAGGTTGACGCGTACACAATGAGGAGATGATTGTACGTGGAGAGGATGACAGCAGGGACCCACCAGGGTCATGGCAGTACGCAAGCAAGTGCCTCCTTATTTAAAGCCAAAAAATGGTTCCTCCTAATGGATTTCTGACATCTGGGTCCCATGCCATTGTCAACGTAGTCAATAAACGAGAGAATTGCACAATGACCAGCTACACCAGGGACCCAGTAGCTCGCCCAGTTATTTTTGTTTTTGAGATGGAGGCAGGGTGTCAACTGGGCTGTGCGGGGCACTCTGGCATGTCTAGCCATCCTTTTCTTTTATGTTTGCCACAAGACTAGCCCAATAGATTTTTCTTTCTCAAAATGACTACCCAGTTTTTTTGTTCTTTTGCAGGATACCCAACTGTCGGCGTTTTGGGAACGGGGGTCCCGGACTTTCCTGCCTGCGGCCCACGGCGTGGCTCCACCAGCTGCTCTGTATGGCCCATCTTCACCAGAAAACGCTCAAGACCCTCGCAAGGGGCCAAGCCTCGCGAGGCGGACGACGCAAGACCTCCTCAGGGGCGGCCTCACCAGGCTGGCTCGCGAGGAGCGGAGAGATCAAGGCGAGGGGCACCGCGTGAGGTTCCCGTGACGTGAGCCATGACAACCAGGGCCAGGCGGGCACCAGGCGGGCTCCAGCGGGCGCAGAGTACTGGTTTCCTCTTTGGTGCTAAAGGAGCAGGCACAGGCGAGGAGTCCAAAGGCATCAAGCAAAGGTTTCCCTATCGGTGCAACAAGACCAAGACCGGCGGGACGGCAGGACAAAGGTCATTGCGGAGCCCACGACAGCGTCACCACCAGAGCCTTTGGCAGGCGAAGATCACCTTTTGTCAGGATAGCTTGTACTAGTTGTCCCCCTTCAAATTGGCCGTTGTGGGATCCCTTCCCGCCCAAACATTTGGGAAGAGGACCGGGGCCTCTATAAATAGGACTAGCCACCACCTTAGCAAGGGGACGGATCATTCAGATCATCCTCAACCTCACAAGCTCACCGAGCTCAAGAACACCTCTCCTCAGGAGTCTGTTCTTCCCTTGTACTTGTTCATCCTCAGCCTACAAGGCAATCCACCACACCACACTGGAGTAGGGTATTACACCACATCGGTGCCCCGAAACAGTATAAACCCTTGTGTCCCTTGTTCTTCGGGTTCGGCGAGCTGAGCTTTGATATTGCGGTGAGAGCGTGAGCTAGGGGGCGAGATATCTTCGTGCGCACCCCAGAGTTTGAACCTTAAGGGTTTTGCCGGAACCCGAAATCCGACATTTGGCACGCCAGGTAGGGGTGTGCCGAAGCTTTCCTTCCGTCGATCCACACTCCACCGCGTCCATGGCAGACGTGCGTCGAGCCCGCGCCGAGCGTCGGGCCACCCTCGCCGCTCGTGTCACTCAGGCAGCCCCTGTCAGTGAGCCTCCCCGTCGTTCTCCGTCACCCGCCGCCAACGCCGCCAAGCGTCCTCGCTGCACCCCTCTATGCGGCGGGATGGCCGCACCGCCACCCCATCACTGACTCCGGCCGGCTCATCGTCCCACGCTCGTCGCACGCCCACGGACGCGCAGGTCGCGCTGCTCATGGCACGCAAGCTCCTGCGCTACCACCCGGTCGACGACCTCTACGAGGACTGGCTGGAACGAGCTCGTCAGTGCCGCTGGGGGCTCTCACGCACCGTCCCTCTCACTGCCTCGCCCTCCCCTAGCTGCGGGCGATGTAGCTGACGGAGCGCCTCTGCCACCTCCGCACCAAGACGGCGCCCTGACACCAATACGCGCGGCCCCTCGGTGCGGCCCGCCGTGCCGGGTGCCCGCGCGTGAAGAAGGAAGCTGCCAAGAGGTTCCCCGGCCGCAAGAAAACGCTCCTACGCTCCCGGCGCCACCACGTCAAGACCGCATGCCGCGTGCTGCAACGGTACGCGGGCACCAAGACTAAGCTCGTCCCCCGCGGCGGGCCCCGGTGTCCACAGCAGGCTGCCGCGCTTTCACTCTGGAGCTGCGTAGCGTCGTCTGGCCAGGCAAGTTCAAGCCAGATCTGCCTCCTTGCTGCGACGGCACCCCCGACCCTGCAGAGTTCTTGCAACTCTACGAGCTGAGCATCGAGGCGGGCAACGGCAATGAGAAAGTCATGGCGAACTGGTTCCCCATGGCTCTCAAGGATGGTGCTCGCTCGTGGCTCCTGAACCTGCCCCCAGGTTCGATCTCCTCCTGGGGTGAGATGCGCGACCGCTTCGTCGCCAACTTCCTGGGCACTCGCGACCGCCCTCCGGCCGCGGGTGACCTGCGCTACATCAAGCAACAGCTAGGAGAGACCCTGCAGAAGTACATCCAGCGCTTCAATAGTGTTCGCCTCAAGATCCCCAAGGTGATGGACGAGGCCTTCATCTCAGTGTTTTACGATGGCGTCCGCGACATCAAGATGAAGGAGGAGCTCGCCATCCACGAGGAGCTATGCATGGCTCTAGAGCTGTTCACCATGGCAACCAAGTGTGCAAGAGCTTAGGAGGGGCGCCTTTGCCTCCTCGAGCTCCCTGCTGCCGACCTAGAAGAGAAGAAAGCCAAGGCCAAGGACGTGAAGTGCAAGGGGGTAGCCGTGCTCGTGGCGGAGCCAGACATGAAGCGCGGCCAGGACCACCCCGAGTCGTCCAAGAGCAGTCGTCCGTTCTACGCCTTCCACAACGTACACAGCCACAATACCAATGACTTCTAAGAGCTCAGGGCCATTCGAGATGGACGCTTCGGCCGACGCCCTGAGCGCAACGACCGGGGCTACGGCCACGGAGGAGGACGAGGTGGAGGACGATGGGACGACCGCGGCCCCCGCCAGGAGTGGCGCAACCAGCCCCGCGAGGACCGCTGGCAGGACCAGCCTCGTGAGGGCGCCTGGAGGGACCAGCCTCGTGAGGACCGCCCCCAGGGCAATCCTGGCCTTCCTCCGTTGCCACCGCCGCCAAGAAGGAACGACGACCACCATCAGGACGAGGGGGCTGGGGGCTTCCAGGAGCCGCGTGCTATCGCTTGCATCTTCGGCGGTTCTCAAGCCCCAGCTTCCCAGCGCGTCTTCAAGCAGTTTGCTCGCGAGGTGAACGCGGCCCTTCCCAAGCTCGAGGCCACGCGCCCGCTCAGGTGGTCCAAGTGCGCCATCACCTTCAGCTCGTCGGACCAGCTCAAGTGCGAGGCCACTGCTAGCGCCCTCCCGATGCTTTGCTCACCCGTCATCAGCAACGTCCAAGTCACCAAGACCCTCATCGACGGCGGCGCAGGGTTCAATGTCATGTCCATCGGGACGTTCGATAGTCTCCAAGTGCCATACGATCAGCTACAGCCTACCAAGCCTTTCTTAGGAGAGACCGACGGCTCCACCACCCCGATAGGGCAGGTCCGCCTCCCTGTCACCTTCGGCCAACGCGACAACTACTGCACCGAGCTCATTGACTTCGACGTCGCCCACATCTGTCTGTCGTACAATGACATCCTTGGGTATCCAGCGTTGGCCAAGTTCATGGCGGTGACCCACCACGGCTACAATGTCCTCAAGATGCCGGGGAGTGGAGGCATCATCACGGTCCCGTGTGAAGAAAGAGATGTGGTGTGCTCCCTTGAGCGCGCCTTCCAAGCCGCAGCAATCGAAGACCCAGACAACCGAGGCACCTTGTACCCTCCTGAGGTCATCCCTAAGAAGAAGAAGCAGCTACTCCACCCATCGCCCCAGGGAAGTAGTGTCTCCAGTGGCACCACTTCAGGATCCGTGCCCGCGGCCGGGGCGCCTCCCTCCCTTGCATAGGAAGGCACACCCGGTGCCCTCCTCAGGCTGGGCTCGGGGGCTCTCTTCTGGAGGGCCTTAGACCTAGCCAACGTCACAAGGGAGGCGCTCGGGCATCACATGGAGGCGTGCTTCAGGTGAGGAGCGCCAAGTCCTCATGAGTTCATCACCCAGGCAATCCGGGAGCTTTAGGAAGCGAGGACCATACGCGGTGACCACCGCCCACCACCGGGCGCATCCCCCCATCTTGGCAAGGACGGCGGGCTGCGCGTCTGCGTCGACATTCTAGGGCTCAACAGGGCCGCATCTTAGGAGCGCTTCTGGCCTTCGCGCGCTGGCCGGTGCAGGAGTCCACCTCACAGCTGTGTTCGCATGTCGTTTGGCCTGCCAAACGCGGTTGTCACCTACCAGCGTCATCTATGGAGCATCCCTGCGGCTCAGGAGGCCAGGCATCACGCAGCCCTGGTAGGAACGGCGACGGCCCTCCAGGAACCACACGAGCCCCCAGAGCCTCCTGAGGCTCGGGGCCCTGGTGGCTCATGAGGAGCGGCTTCTCCAGCGTGCACTTTCAGCTACCTCAACACTCCTTCGACGGCAGAACCAGGTGACATTTTTCGGTTTACTCAGCTGGGAGCGCCCCTCGGGCTGCATCATTCCCAGGTCACACGGGCCTGCCCCCCGCGACATGTATCCTTTTGCATCTTTAGCTTACTCTGTTGGGGGCGCCCCTCGGGCTGCATCATCCCAGGCCGCTCGGGTCCGTCCCAATGGCGTGTATCATTCTTGCATCTATCCTAAGCTAGCTTGTCTCATCGCATAAGTCTTCTATGGCTACCACCTGCTTATCTGGTACATCGATACCCCACCAGCGACCACCCTCATTACCATGGGAGCCGCACACCGGTTGTTTTCCCTTAGGATTACTCGCATGAGTACGCTCGGCACGACGTCTGTGCTCGGGTCCATCCCTGCTGCGTCGATAAATCCAACGACTGAGTTCTGTCTGGCGGGCCGGCCCCGTTCAGGTCACCTCCTGGGGTCGTTGGTGTCTGTCCTTCTCATGGGATCGCCTCAGGAAATTCGTCCGGCGCAGGTTACCTAACCATCTCGCAGGATCAACGAAGCCATCAAGAACCAAGACCAGGCGTAACCCGCCTTGAGGTAGTGCCTTGTGAGTCCCGCGCTGGCTCACGAGTGCCCAGACACACCTCGTCTAGCCCTGTCGTGCAAGCCACGTGCCAGGGCGGGGCTGTACATGCACCGGGGGCTCCACTCAGAGGGAGCCCTCACCCACGCACCAGTGGAAGCACCATGCTCCACGCTGGTAGTCGACACGGTCGAGGAGCGGCTATGCCTGTGCAAGTGTGGAAGCGCTACGCTCTATGCTAGTGATAAACAACTGAGGGCGGCCCCACGGCCGTATCAACCTCAGGGAGCCACCCGGCTCAGTGTCTAGCCTCACCGCAACACTCACCCCTCGCGAGAGTCGCGCGAGGGGGCTTGGCACGGGGGCTATGCTTAGGCCCTGCCTAGCATACGTTGCCCTGCCAGGTCCCTCGGACTTGGTCGTCGCGCGCCACTCCCGAGCGGGACCTCGGCGAGGACAGGTATGAAGGTTTGTTTGTGCGTCAAGGGGGACTCCTGAGCATCGCGACTCAGGAGCCTAACTGGCCACGTAGCCCCTCACCCCTTGGACCGTCCTGGTGATCCGGACGGCCCAACGACGGCTGAGGTATGCGCGGGGTCGGGCCCTGCCGACGTAGAACCCTAAGACCTACTTCAGCGGTTTCTTCCCGCAGGCCGTTTGCGCGTCAAGGGGGACTCCTGAGCATCGCGACTCAGGAGCTGAACTGGCCACGTAGCCCCTCACCCCTTGGACCGTCCTGGTGATCCGGATGGCCCAACGGTGGCTGAGGTATGCGCGGGGTCGGGCCCTGCCGACGTAGAACACCAGGAAAACGGGAAGAAAATCGCGAAATCTCAGACAAATATTACAAGACATACTTCTCTGAATACCAAAGACAAGTTTAAACGCCTCCACGAGGCCTGGTGTATGTTGCAGAAGCGAAGCAGGAAAAGGAGCCGCCAACAAGCCATCTCGTCACCCCTGGACGCCACCGTCACCTGCAAGGGATGCCCCTTCCACGGTGATGTTGCCCTCACCTGCGCCACCCGCCGGAGTTGCAGGTTCAGCAGCGCCACCAGTCGAGGGCGCAGGGTCGAAGGCGCGGAACTTCTTCAGCAAGGCCTCCACCTGGCTCTTCACGGCTTCGGCAGCAGCTGCACAACGCTCGTCATCCACGGGCTCGAGCAGCTTGTCAAGGTCGGCGTCAGGATCACGAAGATGGAGGTGGCTGAAGACGCGCGTCAGTGCAGCTGAGGAGCGCGCGTGGGCTTCCCCCTCCACCAAGGGGCCGATCCCGTCCACGACATCCTCAAACACCGCGACAAGATGAGGGAGTAGCTGGGCGGGTCCCTCGTCATCTGTCGCCAGCGGCTCCTCCAAGCCCTTCTCGTAGAGTGCCCTGATAATCCCCAAGTGCAAGGAATCATCGTAGCTATTTCCAAAGGTGGAAGTGATAAGTATGGAGTGTCGAACCCACAAGGAGCTAAAGCTAAGATCAATATTCTCTCAAGCCCAATCTGCCACTGATACGGCTCTACGTACACCGAACGTTTGCTTCCAACTAGCAACGAGAAATAAAACTACGTTGTGGGTATGAAGTGGATAACTTTGTATGATATCGGAGAGCTAAAATATGAAAGTAGGTGCTGTTATCATAAAGTTAGAATATATTACCAAATATTATAAAAGAGGGCCTAGATTGATTTCTCGTGGCTACAGAGGCTTGCGGCGGCGGAACTTCCGATCTAGGTTAATTTTCCGAGGTTTCTGTATTTATAGGAATTTTTGGCGTCGGTCTCACGTCAAGGACGTGCCCGAGGCGTCCACGAGGTAGGCCCATGCGCCTGGGGGGGTGGGCGCGCCCCCCACCCTCGTGGGTGCCCCGGGACTCTCCTGGCCCAACTCTTTTACTCCGGGCTCTTCTTTTGGTCCATAGAAAGTCATCAAAAATTGGGACGTCAATTGGACTCCATTTGATATTCCTTTTCTGTAAAACTCAAAAACAAGGAAAAAACAGGAACTGGCACTGGGCTCTAGGTTAATAGGTTAGTCCCAAAAATCATATAAAATAGCATATAAATGCATCTAAAACATCTAAGATGGATAATATAATAGCATGAATACTTCATAAATTATAGATACGTTGGAGACGTATCAACATCCCCAAGCTTAATTCCTGCTCGTCCTCGAGTAGGTAAATGATAAAAGAAATAATTTATGAAGTGTGAATGCTAGCAGGTGCACAAGTTTGATCAATGATAATTTCAATCACCTTTTCTAGCATCATTATATGTCATAACAGTAGCTCATCTCATAAAACTTTTCATGATCAAGTAACAAGCTATTCACATGTTAAAGTATAGATCATAAACTTTCTTGAAAACTAACAAACTGTGCTCTTAGTCATCAAACAATTGCAATTCATCTTATTTTCAGGAAGGGTCTATGTCAGAGCTTTGATTTAGCAAACTCCACATACTCAACTATAATTTAATCTTTCGCAATTGCTAACACTCACGTGATATTTATGGGTTCAAAGTTTTAATCGGACACAGAGAAATATAGGGGCTTATAGATTCGCCTCCCAACCTTTTACCTCAAGGGTAATGTCAACAATAATAGTTCATGATAACTTACATCCAATTGGATATATATATCAGGATCTTTCCAACACAATGTGCTTGCCAAAGGATAAAATGTAAAAAAGGAAAGGTGAAGATCACCATGACTCTTGCATAAGGTAGAAGATAAAAGTAAAAGATAGGCCCTTCGTAGAGGGAAGCAGAGGTTGTCATGCGCTTTTATGGTTGGATGCACAAAATCTTAATGCAAAAGAACGTCACTTGATATTTCCACTTGTGATATGGACCTTTATTATGCAGTCCGTCGCTTTTATTTCTTCCACATCACAAGATCGTATAAAGCTTATTTTCTCCACATTAATAGATCATACATATTTAGAGGGCAATTTTTATTGCATGCACCGATGACAACTTACTTGATGGATGTTACTCAATCCATAGGTAGGTATGGTGGACTCTCATGGCAAAATTGGTTTAAGGAATGTTTGGAAGCACAAGTAGTATCTCTACTTGGTGCAAAGAATTTGGCTATCATGAGGGGGAAAAGCAAGGTCAACATGTTGGATGATCCAAGACAATATACTTTATTTCGGATACAAGAAAACATAACCCATTACGTTGTCTTCCTTGTCCGACATCAACCTTTTAGCATGTCATATTTTAATGAGTGCTCACAATTACAAAAGATGTCCAAGATAGTATATTTATATGTGAAATCTCTCTTCCTTCAATATTCTTTCATGAATTGTTCAAGTGACCAATTCTACGTTTGCTAACTTTCAATAAGTTTACTACCTATACTTATTCTATGTGAAGTCATTACTCCCCATGGTATAAGCATATGAAACATATATAAATTCAGGTTTATGATAATTTCAATTATTCAACAATTTACTCATAGGATATACGTGAAGCACGTGAGTAAATGACAAACTACTCCAAAAGATAATAGTGAAGGACAGTGAGTAGTCAAACAATTAACTAGCTATGGGAGGATTCTTTTTCATTTGATCATTCAGATCCAATGATTTTATTCAAACAGCAAGTAAAATTGAAAATACTCTCCAAGCAAAACACATATCATGTGACGAATAAAAATATAGCTACGAGTAAGGTATACCGATAGTTTTGAAGACGAAAGAGGGGATGCCTTCCGGGGCATCCCCAAGCTTAGGCGCTTGAGTCTTCCCTGAATATTACCTTGGGGTGCCTCGGGCATCCCCAAGCTTAGGGTCTTTCCACTCCTTATTCTCCTCATATCGATATCTCACCCAAAGCTTGAAAACTTCAATCACACAAAACTTAACGGAACTTCGTGAGATAGGTTAGTATGATAAAGAGTAAACCATTCACTTTGGTAATTTCAAAGACAAGGTTCAGAATTTTTCTCACACAATGCCTACTTTACCATATCATTTCTACAATTTATACTGAGAAATATAAGTCATAGAAACTAGAAAACAAGCAAACTATGCAATGAAAAGAGAATCTGTCAGAAACAGAACAGTCTGTAATGATCTGAACACTAACCATACTTCTTCTACTAAAACAATTATGAAATAAATTGGTGGACGTGAGGAATTTGTCTATTAATCATCTGCAAAAAGAATCAACTCAAAAGCATCTTCTGTAAAAAATGACAGCTAATCTCGTGAGCGCAAAGTTTCTGTTTTTCACAGCAAGATTACATTAACTTTCACCCAAGTCTTCCCAAAGGTCTTACTTGGCACTTTATTGAAACAAAAGATATAAAACATGATTACTACAGTATCTTAATCATGTAAACACACAAAAACATTAAGGGTAAATATTGGGTTGTCTCCCAACAAGCGCTTTTCTTTAATGCCTTTTAGCTAGGCATGATGATTTCAATGATGCTCACATAAAAGATAAGAATTGAAACATAAAGAGAGCATCATGAAGAATATGACTAGCACATTTTAATCTAACCAACTTCCTATGCCTAGGGATTTTGTGAACACATAATTTATAGGAACAAGAATCAACTAGCATCGGAAGGCAAAACAAGTATAACTTCAAAACTTTAAGCACACACAGAGGAAACTTGATATTATTTCAACTCCTACAAGCATATATTCCTCCCTCATAATAATTTTCAGTAGCATCATGAATGAATTCAACAATATAACCATCACATAAAGCATTCTTTTCATGATCTACAAGCATAGAAATTTTTCTACTCTCCACATAAGTAAAATTCTTCTCATTCGGAATAGTGGGTTCACTAATTCCTAAAGTTGACACTCTTCCAAACCCACTTTAGATGATAGTATTGTTCATACGCCAAAAGATATAAGTGAAGTTCATGGAGTATTCTACAATTAATATATACTAACCAATATCCAAGCTCAAAATGTATAAGTGAAGCACACGAAGCATTCTATAAAACCATACTCAAAAGATTTAAGTGAAGCACAAAGAGCAATTCTATAAGATCATACTTAAAAGATATAAGTGAAGCACATGAAGTATTCTATAAATTGATGAAGGGACATATCATACTAGCATGGTTCTTAAATAAAAAGAAAAACACAAAGGACACAAATCATGTGAACAAAACAAAAACCGAGGTATACCGATAATTCTTGAAGAAGAAAGATGGGATGCCAACTGGGGCATCCCCAAGCTTAGATGCTTGGGTATCCTTTGAAATATTTACTTGGGGTTCCTTGGGCATCCCCAAGATTGAACTCTTGCCTCTCTTTATTCTTCTCATATTGATAGCTCCTCGATCTTCGAACACTTCATCCACACAAAACTTTAACAAAAACTTGTGAGATCCGTTAGTGTAATAAGGCAAATCACTACCTTTAGGTACTGTAATGAACTCATTCTTTATTTATATTGGTGTTAAACCTACTGTATTCCAACTTCTCTATGGTTCATACCCCCCGATACTAGCCATAGATTCATCAAAATAAGCAAACAACACATGCAAAACAGAATCTGTCAAAAACAGGACAGTCTATAGTAATCTGGAAGTTTAGCAAACTTCTGTAACTCCAAAACTTATGACGTAAATTTGAAAATTTGAACAATTTTTACAGAAGTAATGTGCAAAAAGTTTCAGACCCATTTGACTTTCCAGTAAAAAATGCAAAATCACGCGCTACAGCCAAAGTTTCTGTTTTTGTTCTGCACATAGTAAACAAGCAATCTAATCATCCTAAAACCAAAGCTTGGCACATTATTTTTATAATACAATGGATATATACAAGGGGATAATTATTTACAGAGAAACTTCCATGAAAAATTCTACATTGTTTCCGTGAGCATGAGCACAAGTTCTCAAGGTCGATCCTCACTTCTTCAATGCATAACTTTCCAATCACTTCTCTTTTTGAAAAACTTTTTAGGCATGAGAGGCAAGTAATTTTTTTTTGTATTTTCATTCTTTAAAAAAAATTGTATGTTTCACCCACAACTAAACATAAACAAAAAGGAAAAACAAAATCTACTTAGTGAAGAAAGCAAACAAGCACACACGAGAATATCAACCCCACGCTATTGCTCCCCGGCAACGGCGCCAAAAAAGAGCTTGATAATCCCTGAGTGCAAGGAATCATCGTAGCAATTTTCAAATGTGGAAGTGATAAGTATGGAGTGTCGAACCCACACGGAGCTAAAGGTAAGATCAATATTCTCTCAAGCCCTATCTGCCACTGATACAACTCTACGTACACCGAACGTTTGCTTCCAACTAGCAACGAGAAATAAAACTAAGTTGTGGGTATGAAGTGGATAACTTTGTATGATATCGGAGAGCTAAAATATGAAAGTAGGTGTTGTTATCATAAAGTTAGAATATATTACTAAATATTATAAATAGCGAGTGTGGAATAATGATGGGTCGGTGTGCGGAATTGTCCTAGGCAACCGTTGACAAGACCGCTGATCACTATTGCTGTTTCATATGAGGGAGAGGCATAAGCTAACATACTTTCTCTACTTGGATCATATGCACTTATGATTGGAACTCTAGCAAGCATCCGCAACTACTAAAGATCATTAAGGTAAAACCCAACCATAGCATTAAAGCATCAAGTCCTCTTTATTCCCATACGCAACAACCCCCTTACTCGGGTTTGTGTTTCAGTCACTCACCAACCCACTATAAGCGAATCATGAACGTATTGCAACGCCCTACAGCAGGAACCCCTCACGCTTGCGCGACACGGAGGGCACCATAGGACAGCATCATAGTAAAACATACAACTCATACCAATCTAGATCATCAATCAACCCAAAGACAAAAGATATCTACTCAAAACATCATAGGATGGCAACACATCATTGGATCATAATATGTGGCATAAAGCACCATGTTCAAGTAGGGATTACAACGGGGTGCGAGAGAGTGGACCGCGTAAAAGAGATGAGGATGGTGATGATGATGGTGATGTTGATGAAGACGATCACCGCGGCGATGATTCCCCTCTTGATGGCACTCCGGTGCCACCAAGAGAGAGGAGGAGAGGTTCTCGCCCTTGTGCTTCCTCCTCCATGGCCTCCCCCCTCTGGTCCTTTGCCTTCATGGTGATGATGGCCCCTCCGGGATCCTCCTCCATGCCCTCCGGTGATGATGGCCCCCTCCAGCAGGGTGCCGGAGAGGGCCTAGATTGATTTCTCGTGGCTACAGAGGCTTGCGGCGGCGGAACTTCCGATCTAGGTTAATTTTCCGAGGTTTCTGTATTTATAGGAATTTTTGGCGTCGGTCTCACGTCAAGGAGGTGCCCGAGGCGTCCACGAGGCAGGCCCACGTGCCTGGGGGGTGGGCGCGCCCTCCACCCTCGTGGGCGCCCCGGGACTCTCCTGGCCCAACTCTTTTACTCCGGGGTCTCCTTTTGGTCCATAAAAAATCGTCAAAAATTGGCACGTCAATTTGACTCCGTTTGATATTCCTTTTCTGTAAAACTCAAAAACAAGGAAAAAACAGGAACTCGCACTGGGCTCTAGGTTAATTGGTTAGTCCCAAAAATCATATAAATGCATATAAAAAATCTAAGATGGATAATATAATAGCATGAATACTTCATAAATTATAGATACATTGGAGACGTATCATGCCCGCAGCGCCGCGCGGGACTTCTCCTCAAAGGAGTTGAAGACCACGCGGTCCTCAGCCAGGACCTTTGTTTTGGCTTCTAGCTCGGCCTTCTCTGCCTTCATCTCCTGCTCCAGCTTCTCCAGCCGGCTACGCTCCGTGGCCTGCGCCTTCTCCAACTGCACCAGCTCAGCGTCGCGACCTCTGACGGCGTCCTCTCGAGCCTTCATCTTCTCTTCCTTCGCCTTGCGGTCTCGAGCCTCGACCACGCGCTCGTTGCGCATGTTCTCCGGCTCTGCCTCCACCGATTGGTAGCGATCCCGGGCGGCCCCGACATCTTTCAGTGCCGCCTCACGGGCAGCCGCGGCTAGGGCAGCGGCCTGCCTGTCCTCCTCGGAAGCTGCCACGGCCTGGCTCTGCGCCTCCCGGATGGATGCATCAGAATGCAACCAGCCAGAGATTAGCTCCAGGCGCCCGGCCACTAGGCGACGGTCGGCGCCTTGAAGATCACCCCGCAGCCGGGTCAGCGCAGAAAGGGCGCGCTCCAGTGCGTCGGGTGAGGTAGAAGGATTGCGAACTGGCAGTGGGGCAGAAGGAGAAGGCAGCATCATTGCCAAGACCTGCAGGTTAACGGCGGCGGAAGAAGAAGCCAGGCGCTCTGAGCCTGCGGGGCCTCGGGAGTCGGCGTAGCATCAGGGGCCGCTCTCCCCTGGAGACGCTCCGCCGGGCCTCGCGAGGAAGACCAACCCGGAGAGGGGCGGGCGCCACCGTCGCCCTTCTGTGGCGGGGGGGCGCGGTCGTGCCAGGCTGCTGGATCCCCGAGGATGCAGCCGCCCCCTCCTCCTTCTTCTTCTTCGATGACGACGTCATCCTAGAAGCCCAAAGAGGAAGCATCAGGAAGACATGACGGAAGTAGGAGCAAGGGCAAGGTCAGGGCAGGATACTCACTGGTCCACGGCGGTGTAGTCTCGGCGCCTCTTCAGAAGTGCGGAGCTTAGGGGCCTCGCGGCCTGGGGCGCGGGCGCGCGGGCCCCAGGAGTCTGCGAGGCCGCGGTGGCTCCGGGCGGCGGAGAGGCAGGGGCGTCACCTCGAGAGATCAGCGACGATCTGCTCTTCATCAGGACGCTGGACGACGGCTTCCCCGAGGGGCAGACCCTGGACCTCGTGGTAACCCTGGCAAGGGGCAGGACTTCCCTCACGGGGTGGTCTCCGGCAGCGTCGTCGTCAGGCAAGGCGTGGAGGAGGTCGGCCTTGCACGGAGGGAAGGTCTCCCTAGACCTCTCTAGAGTGGCCGCCGAGTCCTGCTCCTCCTCCTCCTCGCTGGAATCGTCGGAGGACACCACCACCGGAACCATCGCCACCGGGGCCTTCTTGTAGACGTTGTTGGGCCTCCAAGTGCAGAGGTTTGTAGGACAGTAGCAAATTTCCCTCAAGTGGATGACCTAAGGTTTATCAATCCGTGGGAGGCGTAGGATGAAGATGCTCTCTCTCAAACAACCCTGCAACCAAATAACAAAGAGTCTCTTGTGTCCCCAACACACCCAATGCAATGGTAAATTGTATAGGTGCACTAATTCGGCGAAGAGATGGTGATACAAGTGCAATATGGATGGTAGATATAGGTTTTTCTAATCTGAAAATATAAAAACAGCAAGGTAACTAATAATAAAAGTGAGCGTAAACGGTATTACAATGCTAGGAAACAAGGCCTAGGGTTCATACTTTCACTAGTGCAAGTTCTCTCAACAATAATAACATAATTGGATCACATAACTATCCCTCAACATGCAACAAAGAGTCACTCCAAAGTCACTAATAGCGGAGAACAAACGAAGAGATTATGGTAGGGTACGAAACCACCTCAAAGTTATTCCTTCCAATCAATCCGTTGGGCTATTCCTATAAGTGTCACAAACATCCCTAGAGTTCTTACTAGAATAACACCTTAAGATACAAATCAACCAAAACCCTAATGTCACCTAGATACTCCAATGTCACCTCAAGTATCCGTGGGTATGATTATACGATATGCATCACACAATCTCAGATTCATCTATTCAACCAACACAAAGAACCTGAAAGAGTGCCCCAAAGTCTCTACCGGAGAATCACGATGAAAACATGTGCCAACCCCTATGCATAGGTTCATGGGCGGAACCCGCAAGTTGATCACCAAAACATACATCAAGTAAATCACGTGATATCCCATTGTCACCACAGATACGCACGGCAAGACATACATCAAGTGTTCTCAAATCTTTAAAGAATCAATCCGATAAGATAACTTCAAAGGGTAAACTCAATTCATTACAAGAGAGTAGAGGGGGAGAAGAAACATAAGATCCAACTATAATAGCAAAGCTCGCGATACATCAAGATCGTGCCAAATCAAGAACACGAGAGAGAGAGAGAGATCAAACACATAGCTACTGGTACATACCCTCAGCCCCAAGGGTGAACTACTCCCTCCTTGTCATGGAGAGCGCCGGGATGATGAAGATGGCCACCGGTGAGGGTTCCCCCCTCCGGCAGGGTGCAACAGGGTCCCGATTGGGTTTTGGTGGCTACAGAGGCTTGAGGCGGCGGAACTCCCGATCTATTCTGTTCCCCGAAGTTTTTAGGGTATATGGATATATATAGGCGGAAGAAGTACGTCAGGGGCCCCACGAGGGTGGAGGGCACGCCCTAGGGGGGTGGGCGCGCCCCCCTACCTCGGGGCTCCCTCGTTTCTTTCCTGACGTGCACTCCAAGTCTATCGGGTAGCTTTCCTTCCAAAAATAACTTCTCCAGAAGGTTTCATTCTGTTTTGACTCCGTTTGATATTCCTTTTCTTCGAAACACTGAAACAACGGAAAAAACAGGAACTGGCACTGGGCTCTGGGTTAATAGGTTAGTCCCAAAAATAATATAAAAGTGTTTGATAAAGCCCAAATATAAACATCCAGAACGGATAATATAATAGCATGGAACAATCAAAAATTATAGATACGTTGGAGACGTATCAGCATCCCCAAGCTTAATTCCTGCTCGTCCTCGAGTAGGTAAATGATAAAAACAGAATTTTTGATGTGGAATGCTACCTAACATATTTATCCATGATATCTTCTTTATTGTGGCAAGAATATTCAGATCCATAAGATTCAAGACAAAAGTTTAATATTGACATGAAAACAATAATACTTCAAGCATGCTAACAAAGCAATCATGTCTTCTCAAAATAACATGGCCAAAGAAAGTTATCCCTACAAAATCATATAGTCTGGATATGCTCTATCTTCACCACACAAAGTATTTAAATCATGCACAACCCCGATGACAAGCCAAGCAATTGTTTCATACTTTTGATGTTCTCAAACTTTTTCAATCTTCACGCAATACATGAGCGTGAGCCATGGACATAGCACTATAGGTGGAATGGAATGGTGGTTGTGGAGAAGACAAAAAGGGAGAAGATAGTATCACATCAACTAGGCGTATCAACGGGCTATGGCGATGCCCATCAATAGATATCAATGTGAGTGAGTAGGGATTGCCATGCAACGGATGCACTAGAGCTATAATTGTATGAAAGCTCAACAAAAGAAACTAAGTGGGTGTGCATCCAACTCGCTTGCTCACGAAGACCTACGGCATTTTGAGGAAGCCCATCATTGGAATATACAAGCCAAGTTCTCTAATGAAAGATTCCCACTAGTAAATGAAAGTGACAACATAGGATACTCTCTATCATGAAGATCATGGTCCGACTTTGAAGCACAAGTGTGATAAAAGGATAGTAGCATTGCCCCTTCTCTCTTTTTCTCTCATTTTTTTTATTTGGGCCTTTCTCTTTTTTTATGCCCTCATTTTTTTCTTTTTTTATATTTTTCGTCCGGAGTCTCATCCCGACTTGTGGGGGAATCATAGTCTCCATCATCCTTTCCTCACTTGGGACAATGCTCTAATAATGATGATCATCACACTTTTATTTACTTACAACTCAACAATTACAACTCGATACTTAGAACAAAATATGACTCTATATGAATGCCTCCGGCGGTGTACCGAGATATGCAATGAATCAAGAGTGACATGTATGAAAGAATTATGAACGGTGGCTTTGCCACAAATACGATGTCAACTACATGATCATGCAAAGCAATATGACAATGATGGAGCGTGTCATAATAAATGGAACGGTGGAAAGTTGCATGGCAATATATCTCGGAATGGCTATGGAAATGCTATAATAGGTAGGTATGGTGGCTGTTTTGAGGAAGATATATGGTGGGTGTATGATACCGGTGAAAGGTGCGCGGTATTAGAGAGGCTAGCAATGGTGGAAGGGTGAGAGTGTGTATAATCCATGGACTCAACATTAGTCATAAAGAACTCACATACTTATTGCAAAAATCTATTAGTTATCGAAACGACGTACTACGCGCATGCTCCTAGGGGGATAGATTGGTAGTAAAAGACCATCGCTCGTCCCCGACCGCCACTCATAAGGAGGACAATCAATAAATAAATCATGCTCCGACTTCATCACATAACGGTTCACCATACGTGCATGCTACGGGAATCACAAACTTTAACACAAGTATTTCTCAAATTCACAACTACTCAACTATCATGACTCTAATATCACCATCTTCATATCTCAAAACAATCATAAGGAATCAAACTTCTCATAGTATTCAATGCACTTTATATGAAAGTTTTTTATTATATCCCTCTTGGATGCCCATCATATTAGGACTAAATTCATAACCAAAGCAAATTACCATGCTGTTTAGGACTCTCAAAATAATATAAGTGAATCATGAGAGTTTATCTATTTCTTCAAAACAAAACCACCGTCGTGCTCTAAAAGATGTAAGTGAAGCACTAGAGCAAATGACAAACTACTCCGAAAGATATAAGTGAAGATCAATGAGTAGTTAAATAATTATTTAGCTACGTGAAGACTCTCCCATTTAATAATTTCAGATATTGATACTTTATTCCAACAGCAAGAAAAGCTAAAGAAAATAAAACGACGCTCCAAGCCAAACACATATCATGTGGTGAATAAAAATATAGCTCCAAGTAAAGTTACCAATGAACGAAGACAAAAGAGCGGATGCCTTCCGGGGCATCCCCAAGCTTAGACGCTTGGTTATCCTTGAATATTACCTTGGGGTGCCTTGGGCATCCCCAAGCTTAGGCTCTTGCCACTCCTTATTCCATAGTCCATCGAATCTTTACCCAAAACTTGAAAACTTCACAACACAAAACTTAACAGAAAATCTCGTGAGCTCCGTTAGCGAAAGAAAACAAAACACCACTTCATGGTACTGTAATGAACTCATTCTTTATTTATATTGGTTTTAAATCTACTGTATTCCAACTTCTCTATGGTTTGTAAACTCTTTTACTAGCCGTAGATTCATCAAAATAAGCAAACAACACACGAAAAACAGAATCTGTCAAAAACAGAACAGTCTGTAGTAATCTGTAACTAACGCAAACTTCTGGAACTCCAAAAATTATGCCAAAATAGGACGACCTAGACAATTTGATTATTGATCTGCCGCAATTGGAATCAGTATTTTATCACGTTCTTGTGATTTTAAACAATTGTTTTCGTGAACAGAAAATTTCTGGAATTTTCAGCAAGATCAAATAACTATCATCCAAGAAGATCCTATAGGTCTTACTTGGCACAAACACTAATTAAACATAAAACCACATCTAAACAGAGGCTAGATGGATTATTTATTCCTAAACAGAACCAAAAAGCAAGAAACTAAAATAAAGTTGGGTTGCCTCCCAACAAGCGCTAACGTTTAACGCCCCTAGCTAGGCATGATGATTTCAATGATGCTCGCATAAAAGATAAGAATTGAAACATAAAGAGAGCATCATGAAGAATATGACTAGGACATTTAAGTCTAACCCACTTCCTATGCATAGGGATTTTGTGAGCAAACAACTTATGGGAACAATAATCAACTAGCATAGGAAGGGAAAACAAGCATAACTTCAAAACTTTAAGCACATAGAGAGGAAACTTGATATTATTGCAATTCCTACAAGCATATGTTCCTTCCTCATAATAATTTTCAGTAGCATCATGAATGAATTCAACAATATAACCAGCACCTAAAGCATTCTTTTCATGATCTACTTGCATAGAAATTGTACTAGTCTCCACATAAGCAAAATTCTGCTCATGAATAATAGTGGGAGCAAACTCAACAAAGTAACTATCATGTGAGGCATAATCCAATTGAAAACTAAAATCATGATGACAAGTTTCATGGTTACCATTATTCTTTATATCATACATGTCATCACAATAATCATCATAGATAGGAGGCATGCTTTCATCATAATAAATTTTCTCATCAAAACTTGGGGGACTAAACATATCATCATCATTAAACGTAGCATCCCCAAGCTTGGGGCAAACATTAATTGCAGCAGATATATTCTCAAAAACATCATCATCATCAAACATAGCATCCCCAAGCTTGGGCTTTTCATATCATAAGCATAATCACTCTCGTCATTAATAGTATGGATCGCACCAATAGTACAACAATTATCATATTCTTCCAAGCAAGTGCCAAAAAGATTTTCAAGATCATAAGAAGTATCATTATCTTCCCAATCATAATCATCACAACAAGCAATAGG
Source organism: Triticum aestivum (assembly GCF_018294505.1). Taxonomy (NCBI): domain Eukaryota; kingdom Viridiplantae; phylum Streptophyta; class Magnoliopsida; order Poales; family Poaceae; genus Triticum; species Triticum aestivum. The sequence goes on from NC_057796.1 coordinate 126,968,749, forward strand.
CATAACGAGATCATCATCAAGTGCATCATCTTCCACAATTATTTTTGATTCATTTTCATGAGGCACAACAATGATAGGAGCAACATTATTTGGGAGAGATATCTTTTTACCTCTCTTCCTTTTTCTTTTCTTCTTCTTCACCTCATGTGTGGGTTCAATCCTCTTTTTGGAGCTCATTATTAATGAGATTGGTTGAATAGAAGGCTCCTCTTCGTTACCTGATTCATCATAAGAAATAATAGGAGAATATTGGGAAGTCTCTTCCCTTTCGTTAGCATTCTCTTCATCTTCTATTTGTTTTCTTTTCTTTATGTAATTGGCAATATAAGGATTTTCAATGCAATTCACCGCACAATACATATAAATTTCTTCTAGATCAAAACCAAGAAGTTTATAACGGGCAAATTCTGGAAGATGCCTAGTTATATGTTTCATTTCTTCGCAACCCATAAGCAAGCTAAGTTCATTATAATGTGCAAGGGATTTCAACTCATCACAATTTTTGGACACGATTAGATCATGAAACAATTTGCATCGGATAGCTAAATGACCACTTTCATTGCAAAGTTCACAAGTACGGCCAAGAAAATTTAAATTTTCAGCACAATCATCTAGCCTTTCTTGCAACAATTTAGTTTCTAAATGCTTATGCCTCTTGCAATATCTATCTTCCCTATTCGGTGTGTACTTGCAAACCCAATGCACTCCACAAAAATTGACATGTTTATAGGAGGCATTTTCATCATAACTAGTGCAATCATCATTAGTACTATGGATATTCAAGGAGTTCATACTAACAACATTGCAACCATGCTCATCATTCAAAGATTTAGTGCCAAACATTTTAATACATTCTTCTTCTAACACTTTGGCACAATTTTCCTTTCCAATATACTCACGAAAGATAATTAAAAAGATGAAGCGTATGAGACAAACTCAATTCCATTTTTTTGTAGTTTTCTTTTATAAACTAAACTAGTGATAAAACAAGAAACTAAAAGATTCGATTGCAAGATCTAAAGATATACCTTCAAGCACTCATCTCCCCGGCAATGGCGCCAGAAAAGAGCTTAGTTGACGGGGTGTGAGAGCCGCTTACCTAGCCTCCCCGGCAACGGCGCCAAGCCTCAGAGGGCGCCGGCGGCACAAGACCACGCCCATCGAAGACAGGCATGGCGGCGGTGATCTTCGCCCCATCTGGGCGGCGATACAAGGGAACGAAGCTGTCCGGCGGGTACCCTTGGTCGTCCCCGACCAGGGAGCGGTGGGCCGCGCCCAACTCCTCGTCAGACAGGGCCTCCGGACGCAGGCAGAGGTCGTCCCCTTCATCCCCGAGCTTCCACAAGGGGCGCGCGCGTGCCTGGAGGGGAGCCACGCACTGCACCATGAACTCCTTGACGATCATGGCCCCTGTCAGCTTCGCCGCCCTTAGGTCATCGGGCTTCAGGTCGGCGGTCATCCTCTCCAGCACAGACTCCGCCCGAGGGTCGGCAAACCTCGCGTGGAACCACCCGTCATGGGACACAGACATCTCCATCGGTAGCACCAGCCGAGGGTGGGAGCACTTGGCATCCATCAGGACCCACTTGCCCCTGAAGCCATCAGCCTTCTTCCCGGCCTTCGAGATTGCATTGGTCTTGTTGGCCGCGACGAAGTTGACGCACCCCGAGCAGGGGCCGTCCTTGACCCGGAGGTAGAAGAAGTGGCTCAGCAGCGCCACAGACGGCATCACCCCAATGTACGCCTCACAATAGAAGGCAAAGATCGACACAAGGAGGACGGAGTTGGGATGAAGATGGAGGGCGTGAATCTTGTAATGGCAAAGGACGGAATAGAAGAAGTCGGAGAAGGGAGGAACCAACCCCGCCACGATGCTGCTCATGAAGAAGGGATAGAAGCTGCTGCCCGAGGCCTCAGGCTCGGCGGAGTCGGCCCGGAGTATAGTCTTCCTCTTCCCATCGCCCTCCGCCGTCATCAGGAGCATGGAGGCGAGATTCTTCTCTGAGACACTTGACGCATTCAGCGCAGGCTCGTACCAAGATGGCAGAGGGGCGGCCCGAGCTTTATTGGGTGCCATTGGTGGCAGGCTCAGAGGAGGATTTGGGCGGATCTGGAGTCTTTGGGAACAAGCAGCAAGAAAGGGGATCTGGAGCAAGATGAAGGGAAGCAATGAAGGCAACGTGGCCCGCGCCAGCCTTTTGTCAGTCGGGCAGTTGCCGAGGCAGCGTGGGGAAGCAGAGACGCCCACGTCCCATCAGTCGCCACGCGTCAATCAAGGCTGCAGGCGGTTGGGGCCCGCGGCGCACCGCACTTGCCCCTTGGCTTCACCTCGAAGCCAAGTCCGAGCGTGCCTTGGGCCCGGGGGCTACTGTCGGCGTTCTGGGAACAGGGGTCCCCAGACTTGCCTGCCTGCGGCCCACGGCGTGGCTCCACCAGCGGCTCTGTATGGCCCATCTTCACCAGCAAACACTCAAGACCCTCGCGAGGGGCCAAGCCTCACGAGGCAGACGACACAAGACCTCCTCAGGGGCGGCCTCACCAGGCTGGCTCATGAGGAGTGGAGAGATCAAGGCGAGGGGCACCTCGTGAGGTTCCCGTGACGTGTGCCATGACGACCAGGGCCAGGCGGGCGCCGTCGGGCGCAGAGTACTGGTTTCCTCTTTGGTCCTAAAGGAGCAGGCGCAGGCGAGGAGTCCCGAGGCATCGGGCAAAGGTTTCCATATCGGTGCAACGAGACCTAGACCGGCGGGACGGTAGGACGAAAGTCATCGTGGAGCCCACGACGGCGTCACCACCAGAGCCTTTGGCAGGCGAAGACCACCTTTTGTCAGGATAGCTTGTACTAGCTGTCCCCCTTCAAATTGGCCGTTGTGGGAACCCTTCCCGCCTAAACATTTGGGAAGAGGACCGGGGCCTCTATAAATAGGACTAGCCACCACCTTAGCAAGGGGACGGATCATTCAGATCATCCTCAACCACACAAGCTCACCGAGCTTAAGAACACCTCTCCTCAGGAGGCTGTTCTTCCCTTGTACTTGTTCATCCTCAGCATACAAGGCAATCCACCACACCACACTGGAGTAGGGTATTACACCACATCGGTGGCCCGAACCAGTATAAACTCTTGTGTCGCTTGTTCTTCGGGTTCAGCGAGCTGAGCTTTGAGATCGCGGTGAGAGCATGACCTAGGGGGAGAGAGATCTTCGTGCGCACCCCAGAGTTCAAACCTTAAGGGTTTTGCCGGAACCCGAAATCCGACACCAACCGAGGCCTACTTGCTTTGTCAGCCCTGCTGGGCTGCAAATCTTTCAAGACGAGGAGAGCTTCATTCGGCTTGCCCAGAAAATGGGCTATCAGTAATGAGAAATGCGCTGTACATTTTTAAAACACATCAAACCGGCAATTGGTTTCAATTTTTTTGTCATTTCAAGATTTTAAATTCCATTGATTTTTATGCGTGGACAATTATTTGGATTTTATATTGATATAAATTTATTTTTCAAATTAGTTTGAATGTGACTCCAATTTTCGGGATTAAAAACAGTTCGGACTGCACCGAAATATGCAAAATTTCGTTTATTTTTTTAACCGTGGCCACAATATGGGTTGTAATGCTAACAAAAAGAATATGGGCTCCAAAAAAACCTTAAGAATTAGCAAATGGGCTGTAAAATATTAGAAATAATGGCAGATGGGTTGTATGTTGTTTTCCACAGATTTGAGGCTGACTTGTGTGCCTACTATAGGTTGACGCGTACACTTTCCTAAAAAAAAGGTTGACGCACACACAACGCCGGGTCAACTTAGTCAACACACGAGAGCAGTGACTGTTGGATGTCCATCCAATGGCCGTCGTGCTTCTTCAATCTCTGCTCTTCCCGCTCCATCCGCTCAAACAAGCACCGTGGGACTGCCTGCTCCCTCGTCCCGCGCCCGGCTGTGCTGCCGCGCGGGCCTCACTGCCCCACCGTACTCCCATCGCTGGCCTAGCCATCCCTTTACTCACCCGCACCTATTGTTATTCTTCAGCGACGGAAGACAAACCAGTAAACCCTCATACTCCCCTCCTTGTGGGAAACAACTGCCGAGTCTTCCCTGGCTCCATGTCGTTCCCTTCCTAGGCCTCGCCGTCGTCCACCGCCCTGGTGCTCTCGGTGCGGCGTGGTCAACATGGTCAACGAACGACATCCATCGGAAGAGGACTGTGCATGGAGGGGCTGACAGCTGGGTCCACGACCGCATGCAAGGAAGTGCCTCCTTATTACGCACAAAATAATGATTCCTCCACCTGACAGCTGAGACCCACCGGAAGGGCCTCTGTATTTCACAAAAAAAATGTTCCCCCCGCTGACCGCTCGGACCCACCAGCTATATCTTCGCACGCAAGGAAGTACCTCCTTATTACGCACAGAAAATGAATAATCCCCCTGCTAGCTGGGACCCACCATATTGGGAGGCTGACTTGTGGGCCTAGTAAGTTGACGCGGATGGAGGGTTTTGCCAACATAGTCAATATGAGCGATTCTAACTCCAATAACCGTACGATGTCCATCCAACGGCCGTAGTGCTTCTTCAACCTCTGGTCTTCTTGCTCCAGCCGCCCAAACCAGCGCCAGTCGTGCCACCTGCTCCTGCCTCCCGTGGCCAGCTCTGCTGCCGCACAGGCCTCACCGCCCCACCCTACTCCAACCTCTGGCCAGGCCATCCCTCTACTCACCCACAACCCCTGTTATTCTGGGGCGACGGCAGCCTCACACCGCAGCCAAACCAGTCAACCCTCGTACTCCTCTCCGCGTGGGCATCCACTGCCGCGTCTTCCCCGGCTCCGCGTCGTCCCCTTCCTAGGCCTTGTCGTCGTCCACCGTCTTGGTGCTCTCAGCGCAGCGTGGTCAATGTGGTCAAGGAACGACTTCCATCGGAAGAGGACTATATGTGAAGTGGCTGACAACTGGGTCCACGGCCGCAGCAAGGAAGTGCCTCCTTACAACGCGCAAAATAATGATTCCTCCACATGACAGCAGGGACCCACCGGACGGGCCACCGTATTTCATAAAAAAATGTTCCCCCTGACTGCTGGGACCCACTAGCTACATGTTCGCACGCAAGGAAGTGCACCCATATTACGGGCAAAAAATATGATTCTCCCCCTGACAGCTAGGACCCACCAGCTATATCTTCACACGCAAAGAAGTGCCTCCTTACCTCCCTGATAGCTGGGACTCACCCGGTCGAACTGTACATAGGGTTGTCTGTCTGGTCGCAAACATGTATGTACATACTGGTCGATCGGTCTGTTTGCAGGCTCCAGCGATGAATCGTGGCCGAGTAAGGAAGGGCACATGTTGTAGTAGAGGCGCGGACATAGCATGTCACGCAGTCCTGTCTATCTCGTGTACACGTACGTACAGCCAGGGTGCAAGAAAGTAAATACGGCCACGTACGTATACGTACATACGGGCGGGGTCTCGAACGCCTTCTCGCGCATACGTACAGCCAAGGCTCGTGTACATGGAGAGGCAGCGGAGGGCATCAATGGCATCCTGTTCATCGGTAGCCAACCGACTGGGTCGGAACGGAGAAACTGTGTCATGTTCATCAGGAGGCAACGGAATGCGTCCTGTTCATCGGGAGCCAACCGGCTTGGACGGAACAGCCGAAACGAGGCCCGACATACTGCTGAACAGAGGAAACGGCCTTCTATTCGACCGCCTACGGTCGAAACGGGATCCTGATCATCGGGAGGGGTCTGGCATACAGCAAAACAGAGGAAACAGACTTCTCTTCGACCTCCTACTGTCGAAGCAGGGTCCTGTTCATCGGGAGGGGTGTGGCGTACCGCAAAACGGGACTCCACGGGCTAATGTTCATCCACCATCGACCTCTTCCAGCCTCCACCTGGTACTGTTCATCCACGGCGTCTCCCTCCTACATCCACGGGCTCCTGTTCATCCATGGGCTCCTGTTCATCGAGCCTCCACCGGCTACTATTCAACCAGCCCTCCACATGGTCCTGTTCATCCAGCCTCCACCGGCTACTGTTCAACGAGCCCTCCACATGGAGTCCTGTTCAACCAGCCCTCCACGGGGTCCTGTTCATCCACCCCCAACCGGCTCGATCGGGGTCCTGATCATCCAGCGGCAATGGCCTCTACTACCACGGGGTCTTGTTCATCCAACCCCCACCAGGAACTGTTCATCCAACCCCCAACAACACTCACTGTTCATCGAGAGGCAACAGGTTCGATCGGCTTCAGTTAGAAGAAGTAGTGAAGGAATCACTCAATCGGGTTCAGTTAATAGCCATGGATTGATCGATTGCTCGGGTTCAGTAACGCGTAGCTAGCCAGTGCAATTGCTCGGGTTCAGTAAGTGAACGCCTTGCTCGGGTTCATTTAGAGCCCAATGCCTCGCACAAATGCGCGTACATTTACGAGAGAGACACACAAACCTCCGTGCATCGCTCAACCCTGACCACCCACTGTAACCGGGAACTCCCTGATATTTTCCTCACCCTCGCTTCTACCACGGTTTTGTCCATCATGGATGGCCCAAAGAATGTCATGCAGCTGCGTCTCCGGCCCACCCAGGACGAAAAGCCCATTTTCTGTCATGATTTTTTGTCATAGAAGTAGGAGCCCACCAAATCTATGATGATACCGGGTTTTGTCACAATTATTGTCGTAGAAGTGTCATAAGCATGACAGAAAAAATTTCGTTCGGCCCAAAATGTCACGGATGTGTCTTTTTTTGTAGTGACTACAGCAACTGCCACGGTTGTACCTCCAGTGTCAACCCCTCCAGCTCCACAGACTTCTGCCATAGCATTTGCTGATGCCCTCCTTCCCGCCATCTGTGCACACCGGAGCGACAAGCCAGAAGACCCCTTCAAGAGCTCCCGGAGATCGTGCCTAGAGTGCCGTATCACAGTATACATTTTCGAACTTTTTGGTAACTTGTTGCCAAAGGGGGGAAGTGTATAGGTCATAGACTGAGAGAGAGAGAGAGAGAGAGTCTTGCCTTTTGTTGGTTTCATTTGCTTCTCTTGCTACTTTGATCGTTTGGTTGTTTGATTCCTATGCTACAATTTGTGTTATGCTCGTGAGATACTTAGGTGATCGTGTGTTTGATCATATGATGCTTAATGTGTGCTTGCATGGTTATATCTATGTTATGTTTATGTATGATCAATCACTTTGTCGGCGTCTTGGGAACGGGGGTCCCCAGACTTGCCTGCCTGCGGCCCATGGCGTGGCTCCACCAGCGGCCCAGTACGGCCCATCTTCACCAGCAAGCACTCAAGACCCTCGCGAGGGGCCAAGCCTCATGAGGCGGACGATGCAAGACCTCCTCGGGGGCGGCCTCAATAGGCTGGCTCGCGAGGGGCGGAGAGATCAGGGCAAGGGCACCTCGCGAGGTTCCTGTGACGCAAGCCATGACGACCAAGGCCAGGCGGGCGCCAGCGTGCACAGTGTCCTCGTTTCCTCTTTGGTGCTAAAGAGGCAAGCGCAGGCGAGGAGTCCCGAGGCATCAGGCAAAGGTTTCCATATCGGTGCAACGAGACCAAGACCAGCAGGACGGCAGGACGGAGATCACCATGGAGCCCAAGACGACGTCACCACCATAGCCTTTGGCAGGCGAAGACCACCTTTAGTCAGGATAACATGTACTAGTTGTCCCCCTTCAAATTGGCTGTTGTGGGATCCCTTCCCGCCTGATATTTGGGAAGAGGACCCAGGCCTCTATATATAGGACTAGCCACCACCATTGTATGCATCTCATCTTGGACCGGATCCATTCCACCAAGGCCACCACACAAGCTCACCGAGCTCAAGAACACCTCTCCTCAGGAGGCTGTTCTTTCCATGTACTAGTTCTTCCTCAGCCCAAGAGGCAATCCACCACACCACACTGGAGTAGGGTATTACACCACATTGGTGGCCCGAACGAGTATAAATCTTGTGTCCCTTTGTTCTGCGAGTTCGACGCGCTGAGCCTTGAGATCACGATGAGGGTGTGAGCTAGAGGGAGGAGAGATCTTCGTGCGCACCAAAGTGTTCGAACCTCAAGGGTTTTGCCGGAACCCGAAATCCGACATTTGGCGCGCCAGGTAGGGGTGCGCCGAAGCTTTCCTTTCGTCAATCAGCGTTCCGTCGCTCCACCGCATCCATGGCGGACGCGTGCCAAGCCCGCGCCAAGCGGCGGGCCGCCCTCGCTGCCCGTGTCACTCAGAGAGCTCCTGTCGGCGGGTCTCCCTGTCGTTCCCGGTCACCCGCCGCCAACGCCGCCACCGGCCCGGCGGGAAACGAGCAGCATGCATCCTTGCTGCACCCCTCTGTGCGGTAGGACGGCCGCACCGCCACTCCGTCGCTGACCCCAGCCGGCTCGTCGTCTCACGCTCGTCGCGCTCCCACCGACGCGCAGGCCACGCTGCTCATGGCACGCGAGCTCCTGCGCTATCGCCCCATCGACGACCTCTATGAGGACTGGCTGGACCGCATCGCTGAGCTCATCAGCGCCGCTGGGGGCTCTCCCGCACCGTCCCTATCGCTGCCTCGCCCTCCGCCAGCTGCGGGCGACGTGGCTCACGGAGCACCTCCACCACATCCGCACCAAGACGGCTCTTTGGCGCCAAGGTGCGCGCCCCCCGACGTGACCCACCGTGTCGGGCACCCGCGCGAGAAGAAGGAAGCTGCCAAGAAGTTCCCCGGCCGCAAGAGAAGGCTCCCGCGCTCCCAGCACCACCGTGACAAGATCGGGCACCGCCTGCGGTGGCGGTGTGCGGACATCCAGAGCAGGCTCCACCTCTGCAAAGGGTCCTGGTGGCCACAGCAGGCTGCCACACCTTCGCTCCGGAGCTACGTAGCATCGTCTGGCCGGGCAAGTTCAAGCCGGACCTGCCTCCTCGCTACGACGGCACCCCTGACCCTGTGGAGTTCTTGCAGCTCTACGAGCTGAGCATCGAGGCGGCCAACGGCGACGAGAAAGTGATGGCCAACTGGTTCCCCATGGCACTCAAGGACGGTGCTCGCTCGTGGCTCCTGAACCTGCCCCCTGGCTCGATCTTCTCCTGGGATGAGATGCGCGACCGCTTCGTCGCCAACTTCCAAGGCACTCGCGACCGCCCACCGGCCGAGGGTGACCTGCGCCGCATCAAGCAGCAGCCAAGGGAGACTCTGCAAAAGTACATCCAGCGCTTCAACAACGTTCGTCTCAAGATCCCCAAGGTGACGGATGAGGCCATCATCTCCGCATTTTCTAATGGCGTCCGCGACGTCAAGATGAAGGAGGAGCTCGCCATCCATGAGGAGTTGTGTAGGGCTCTGGAGCTGTTCAACATGGCGACCAAGTGTGCAAGGGCTGAGGAGGGGCGCCTTTCCCTCCTCGAGCTCCCTGCTTCTGACCTGGAGGAGAAGAAAGCCAAGGCCAAGGACGTGAAGCGCAAGGGAGTAGCTGTGCTCGCAGCGGAGCCGGACACGAAGCGCGGTCAGGACCACCCCGAGTCGTCCAAGAGCAGCTGACCGTTCTACGCCTTCCACAACGTACACAACCACAACACCAACGACTGTCAAGAGCTCAGGGCCATTCGAGATGGACGCTTCAGTCGACGCCCCGAGTGCAATGACCGGGGCTACGGCCGAGGAGGAGGACGAGGCGGAGGATGCTGGGACGACCGAGGCCCCCGCCAGGATTGGCGCAACTAGCCTTGCGAGGACCGCTGGCAGGACCAGCCTCGTGAGGGCGCCTGGAGGGATCAGCCTCGCGAGGACCGCCCTTAGGGCAATGCCAGTCTTCATCTGCTGCCGCCACTGCCAAGAAGGAACGGCGACCACCATCAGGGCGAGGGGGCTGGGGGCTTCCAGGAACCGCGCACCATCGCCTGCATCTTGGGCTGAGCTTAAGCCCCGGCATCCCAGCGCATCTTCAAGCAGTTCTCTTGCGAGGTGAATGCAGCCCTTCCCAGGCTCGAGGCCACGCGCCCTCTCAGGTGGTCCAAGTGCGCCATCACGTTTAGCTCGGCAGACCAGCTCAAGTGGGCGGCCACTGCTGGTGCTCTTCCGATGCTCTGCTCACCCGTCATCAGCAACGTGCAAGTCACCAAGACCCTCATTGACGGCGCCGTAGGGCTTAATGTCCTGTCCGTCGAGACATTCGATAGCCTCCAAATGCCATACGATCAGCTTTAGCCCACCGAGCCCTTCTCAGGAGTGACCGACGGCTCCACCACCCGGATAGGGCAGGTCCGCCACCCTGTCACCTTCGTCCAGCGCGACAACTACCTCACCGAGCTCATCGACTTCGACGTCTCCCACATCTGTTTGTCGTACAACGCCATCCTCGGGTACCTAGCCTTAGCCAAGTTCATGGCAGTGACTCACCATGGCTACAACATCCTCAAGATGCCCGGGAGCGGTGGGATCATCATAGTCCCCTGCGAAGAAAGAGATGCGGTGTGCTCCCTCGAGCGCGCTTTCCAAGCCGCGGCAATCGAAGACCCCGACAACGATGGCGTGCAGTACCCTCCTGAGGTCATCCCCAAGAAGAAGAAGCAGCTACTCCGTACAGGACCTCAGGGGAGCGGCGCCTCTACCGGTGCCATGCCAGGATCTGCGCCCGCACCTAGGGCGCCTCCATCACTTGCATAGGAAGTCGCGCCCGGCGCCCTCCTCGGGTAAGGCTCGGGGGCTCTCTTCTGGAGGCCCTAAGACCTAGCCAACATCGCGAGGGAGGCATTCGGGCACCATGTGGAGGCGCGGTTCCTCGCACGTTTCCCTCAGGAAGACACCGTGCGAGGAGAGCCCGATGCTCAGGGGTTCATTGCCAAGACCACTCAGGAGCTACAAGAAGCAAGAGCCATTTGGGCCGACCGCCGCCCACCTGACGTCGCTGCCCATCCTGGCGAGGATGGCGGGCTGCGCGTCTACATCGACATCCCAGGGCTCAACAGGGCCGCATCTCAGGAGCGCTTCTGGCCTTCGCACGTGGGATGTTACGAGGGCCCACCCCGCAGCTATGTTCGCATGCCATTCGGCCTGCCTAGCATGGCGGCCACCTTCCCGCGCAACCTGCGGAGCGTCCTGGTGACCTAGGAGGCCAGGCATCACGCGGTCCTGGCGGAGATGGAGACGGTCCTCAAGGAACCGCCTGGACCCCCAGAGGCTCCCGAGGCTCAGGGCCCCGGTGGCTCATGAGGAGCAACCCCTTCACCACGCATCTTCAGCTACCCCAACATCCCTTCGACAACGGAACCAGGTGATATTTTCCAAGTTTATTTAGCTAGGAGCGCCCCCTGGGCTGCATCATTCCCAGGCCACGTGGGCCTGTCCCTGCGGCATGTAACCTTTGGCGTCTTTAGCTTACTCTGCTGGGGGCGCCCCTCGGGCTGCATCATCCCCAGGCCGCTCGGGTCCAACCCAGTGGCATGTGTCATTCTTGCATTTACCTGAGCTAGTTCGCTTTCCATGCATAAGCTGTCTATGCTTATTACCTACCTGATTACCACCCACCACGGGAGCCGCGCGCCGACCGTCTTTCTTCAGGATCCTTCGCATAAGAAGGCTAGGCATGACGTCTATGCTCGGGTCCGTTCCTGTAGCGTCGATAAATCCAACGGCTGAGCTCCGTCTGGCGGGCCGGTCCTGTTCACGTCACCTCCTGGGGTCGTTGGTGCTTGGCCTTCTCATGTGATAACCTCAGGAGATTCATTCGGTCCAGGTTGACTAACCATCTCGCAGGACCACCACCGACAACAAGAACCAAGACCAGGCGCAACCCGCCTTGAGGTAGGGTCTTGTGAGTCCCGCGTCGGCTCACGAGTGCCCAGACACACCTCGTCTAGCCCTGCCGTGCAAGCCACGTGTCAGGGCGGGGCTGAAAGATCGTGGATGTCGCCTAGAGGGGGGTGAATAGGCGCTTTAAAATAATTACGGTTTAGGCTTGAACAAATGCGGAATAAACCTAGCGGTTAATTTGACAAGCACAAAACCTACAACAACTAGGCTCACCTATGTGCACCAACAACTTATGCTAAGCAAGATAAACAACTAAGTGATAGCAAGATATATGACAAGAAACAATATGGCTATCACAAAGTAAAGTGCGTAAGTAAAGGGTTCGGTTAAGAGATAACCGAGGCACGCGGAGACGACGATGTATCCCGAAGTTCACACCCTTGCGGATGCTAATCTCCGTTTGGAGCGGTGTGGAGGCACAATGCTCCCCAAGAAGCCACTAGGGCCACCATAATCTCCTCACGCCCTCGCACAATGCAAGATGCCGTGATTCCACTAAGGGACCCTTGAGGGCGGTCACCGAACCCGTACAAATGGCAACCCTTGGGGGCGGTCACCGAACCCGTACACTTTGGCAACCCTTGGGGGCGGTCACCGGTACCCGTCAAATTGCTCGGGGCGATCTCCACAACCTAATTGGAGACCCCAACGCTTGCCCGGAGCTTTACACCACAATGATTGAGCTCCGAACACCACCAACCGTCTAGGGCGCCCAAGCACCCAAGAGGAACAAGCTCAAGGGCACCAAGCACCGAAGAGTAATAAGCTTCTCAACTTGTAACTTCCACGTATCACCGTGGAGAACTCAAACCGATGCACCAAATGCAATGGCAAGGGCACACGGAGTGCCCAAGTCCTTCTCTCTCAAATCCCACCGAAGCAACTAACGCTAGGGAGGAAAATGAGAGGAAGAACAAGAAGGAGAACACCAAGAACTCCAAGATCTAGATCCAATGGGTTCCCCTCACATAGAGGAGAAAGTGATTGGTGGAAATGTGGATCTAGATCTCCTCTCTCTTTTCCCTCAAAAACTAGCAAGAATCCATGGAGGGATTGAGAGTTAGCAAGCTCAAAGAAGGTCAACAATGGGGGAAGAACACGAGCTCAAGAGATGAGGTTCATTGGGGAAGAAGACCTCCTTATATAGTGGGGGGAACAATCCAACCGTTACCCCCACTTCAGCCCCGCAAAGAGCGGTACTACCACTTGACCCTATAAGCGGTACTACCGCTCCCCCTCGCGGTACTGCCGCTAGGCCCAGAGCGGTACTACCGCGGTGGCTGGGCGGTACTACCGCATACGAGCGGTACTACGGCCCCCACTGCCATGGCTAGTACCGTAAAACCCGACACGAAAAAGATCCCTCGAATAGAGGCGGTACTAGCACGAGACCGTAGCGGTACTACGGCTGGGGGCCACCAGCGGTACTGGAGCGGTACTACCGCTCTAGAGCGGTATTACCGCTTGTAGCACCCAAGCGGTACTACCGCTCCGGCTCGCGGTACTACCGCTAGGAAACCAAAACTGCCATAACTTCTGGTTATAGTAAGAAGAGGCAGGGGAGGTATGCCAACAAATAGAGGAGTGAAACCTCCAACCGAGAAGAACCGGCATAACCTCCAACATCGAAAACATCATAGAAGATGCGAGTGAACTCCGTTTTCGATGAACTCGAGCTTGTCATCAAGATGACCATAAGCTCCAAAACTCACAAAGAGAAGAACCAAACAAGAACCAATAAAGATGATGCAAGGATGCAATGGTTTGAGACCTCTATGAACGATACGATCAAGCTACTCATCTAGAGCCCCCCTTGATAGTACGGCAATCGATCCTATAACCCGGTCTCCCACCTACCATCATGAGACCGGTAAAATAGAAAACCTATCAAGAGCAAACCTTTGCCTTGCACATGGTCCACTTGAGCTAGATGATGACGATCTTGACTCCCTCAAGTTGGACCACCTTTCTTGGTTGCGTTGGCTCGATGAAGACTAGTTGATTGCTCCCCCATGCTCCACTATGGGTGAGCCACTCTTCCGCACATCTTCACAAGTTCATTGTCACCACAATGGACGGCAAGCTTCAAGCATTTGATCTCTTCATGATGCTTCACTTGAACTTGCACACCGCAACATCTTCACAAGTTCATTATCACCACAATGGACGGCAAGCTTCAAGCATTTGATCTCTTCATGATGCTTCACTTGAACTTGCACACCGCAACCTAACCCCACAAAGAACTCTCACGAAGATCATGGGTTAGTACACAAAGCGTAATTGACAATGCTCACCACACCATGGGATCGCTTGATCCCTCTCGGTACATCTTCTACGCTTTGTGAGTTGATCAAGTTGATTCACTCTTGACTTAGTCTTGATCAACCATGAATCTTTTCAACTCTCTTCATTTGGATGATGTCTTGAAGATATACATGAATGATCACACAATCTTCTTCTCCAAGACATGCTTGCAATAAGCTCAACTCTCACATGACCAATCTTTGGATAATTCCTTAATAACACCTTGGTCACCACATAAACTCCTTGAAACCAACACATGAACTTCAAGAAATGCCTATGGACAAATCCTTCAAATATAACTCAAGGCAACCATTAGTCCATAGAAATTGTCATCAATTACCAAAACCAAACATGGGGGCACCGCATGTTCTTTCAGGGGCTGTACACGCCCCGGGTGCTCCACTCAGAGGGAACCCTCACCCATGCGCCAGTGGAAGCACCATGCTCCGTGCTGGCAGTCGACACGGCCGAGGATCGGTTATGCCCGTGCAAGTGCGGAAGCGCTATGCTCCGCGCTGGTGATAAACAACTGAGGGCGGCCCCATGGCCATATCAACCTTAGGGAGCCCTTGAGCTCAGTGTCTAGCCTCATCGCAACACCTCCCCTCGGGAGAGTCGCGCGAGGGGGTTGGGCACGGGGGCTATGCTCGGGTCATCCCCAAGCGTACGCCACCCCGCCAGGTCCCTTGGGCCTAGTCATCACACGCCCTCCCGAGCGGAGCCTCGGCGAGGAATAAGGTGTGAAGGTCGTTTGAGCGTCAAGGGGGACTCCTGAGCATCGCGACTCAGGAGCCTAACTGGCCACGTAGCCCCTCACCCCTGGTCTCGTCCTGGTGATCTTGACGACCCAACGGCGGCTGAGATATGCACGTGGTCAGGCCCTGCCGACGCAGAACACTAGACCTATTCCTGCGTCTCCTTTCTGTAAGTTGTTTGCGCGTTAAGGGGGACTCTTGAGCATCGCAACTCAGAAGCCTAACTGGCCACGTAGCCCCTCACCCCTTGGTCTCGTCCTGGTGATCCGGACGACCCAACGGCGGCTGAGGTATGCGCGGGGTCGGGCCCTGCCGACGTAGAACGTAAAGCAAATGGGAAGGAAATCGCAAAACCTCAAGCAAATATTACAAGACATATTGTTCTCCCAATACCAAACGCAAGTTTAAACGCCTCCACGAGGCAAGGTGCATATTCCATAAGCTAAACAGGAAAGGAGCCGACAGCAAGTCATCCTGTCACCCCCGGACGTCGCCATCGCCTGCAAGGGACGCTCCTTCCATAGTGACGTTGCCCACACCTGCACCACCCGCCGGAGTTGCAAGGTCAGCGGCACCGCCAGTAGATGGCGCGGGATCGAAGGTGCAGAACCTCTTCAGCAGGGCCTCCACCTGACCCTTCACGGGTTCGGCAGTAGCTGCGCAGTGCTCGGCGTCCACAGGCTCCAGCAGCTCGTCAAGGTGGGCGGCAGGATCGCGAAGATGGAGGTGGCTGAAAATGCGCGTCAACGCGGCTGAGGAAAGAACGCGAGCTTCTCCCTCTGCTAAGGGGTCGATACCGCTCACGACTTCCTCAAGCGCCGCGACCAGATAAGGAAGCAGATGGGCGGGGCCCTCGTCGTCAGTAGCCAGCGGCTCCTCCAAGCTCTTCTCGCAGAGTGATCGCAGTGTCGTTCGAGACCTCTCCTCGAGGGACTTGAAGGCCATGCGGTCTTCGGCTAGGACCTGAGCCTTGGCTTCCAGCTTGGCCTTCTCTGCCTCCACCTTCTGCTCCAGCTTCTCCAGCCGGCTGCGCTCCGCAGCCTGCGCCCACGCCAACTGCTCTAGCTCGGTGTCACGACCCCTGATGGCGTCCTCCTGGGCCTTCATCTTCTCCTCCTCCGCCCCGCGGATCGAGCTTTGTTCGCATGCTCACTGCGCATGGTCTTCAGTTCGGCCTCCAGCAGCTGGCAGCAATCTTGGGCGGCTCCCGCATCCTTCAGCGCCGCCTCGCGAGCAGCCATAGCTTGGGCGATGGCCTCCTTATCCTTCTCAGAGTCCACCGCAGCCTAGCTCGGCGCCGCCCGGACAGCCACGTCGGAGTGGAGCCAGCCAGAGATCACCTCTAGGCGCCCGGCCACCAGGCGACGGTCGGTGCCTTGAAGATCCTCCCATAGCAAGGTCAGTGCAGAAAGAGCGCGCTCGAGGATGTTGGGGGAGGCGGAAGGATCCAGGGTCAGCAGAGCAGCGGAGGAAGGAAGAGGCAACATCGTCACGACGGCCTGGGAGGCTGAGGGCTCCTGAGCTTTGGGGACCCCAGCACCGAGCCGGACGCCGGCGCCTCTGGTGCCAGCGGGGCCATGGGGGCTGCCTCCTCCAGAGGATGCTCCCCTAGGTTTCTTGAGGACGATCGGGCCGGGGAAGCGCAAGCACTGCCACTGCCCTTCCCTGCGGAGGAGGGTGCAGCCGCTGCCGGCAATTTGGTCCCGAGCAGTACCGCCGTATCCTCCTTCCTCCTCTTCGCCGCGGGCGTCGGCCTAGTCAAGCAACGGAAAGCATCAAGAATCAGCAACAGAAGCAGGAACAAGACAAGACAAGAATACTTACTAGTCCACCACGGCGTAGTCCCTCTACCTCCTGAGCTTGAAGCCTGAGAGCCTCGCAGCCTGAGGTGTGGGTGCAAGGGCTCTAGGCGCAGGAGAGGGGGCAGCAGGCAAGTCGGAAGCAGCTTCAGGCAGCGTTAGAACAGGAGCGTCGTCTCGGGAAACGAGCGCCGACCTTCCTCTCGTCGGAATCTCGACCGGTGACCTCCTCCGGGGACTGACCTTGGACCTCGAGGAGCCGCCTGCAGTACGCAGCTCCCCCCTTTCCAGGGGGACATCGGCCTCGTCATCATCATCAGGCAGGGTGCGGAGGATGTCGGCCTTGCGCAAAGGGGAAGTCTCCCCTGCCCATTCGCGGGTCTTCTCCGAGTCGCACTCCTCCTCCTCTTCCTCCACGCAGGACTCGCCAGAAGACACGTCCACCGGAGTCATCGCCACCGGGACGTCTGTGGGCGCAGGCGGCACGAGCCCGAGCCGTCGAAGACGGGCATGGAGGCGGCAGCCGCCGCCTCATCCGAGCGGCGGAACATGGGGACAAAGGAGTCCGGTGGGTACCCTTGGTCGTCCCCGACCAAGGAACGGAGGGCCGAATGCAACTCGTCGACAGAAAGGGCCTCCGGGCGTAGGCGGAGGTCGTCCCCTTCATCTCCAAGCTCCCACAAGGGGCACGGGCGCGATTGAAGGGGAGCCACGCGTTGTGCCATGAACTCCTTGACGGTCATGCCCCCAGTCAGCTTCGCCACCTTCGAACCGCCAGGCCTCAAGTCGGTGGTCATCCTCTCCAACAGCGGCGCCGCCCAAGGGTCGGTGAGCTTCGCGCGAACCCACCCCTCCTGGGACATGGGCATCCCCATCGGCAGCACCAGCCGGGGTGGGAGTACTTGGCGTCCATCAGGACCCACTTGCTCCTGAAGCCCTCGGCTTTCTTCCTGGCCTTCTAGATGGCATTGGTCTTGTTAGCCGCGACGAAGCCAACGCACCCTAAGCAGGGGCCCTCCTTGAGCCGGAGGAAGAAGTGGCGCAGCAGCGCTACGGACGGCATCATTCCAACGTACGCCTCGCAGTAGAAGGCAAAGATCGACATGAGGAAGACGGAGTTGGGATGAAGATGGAGGGCATGGATCTTGTAGTGGCTAAGGACGGAGTAGAAGAAGTCGGAGAAGGGTGGAACCAACCCGGCAACGACGCTGCTTATGAAGAAGGGGTAGAAGGTGCTGTCCGAGGCCTCCGGCTCAGCGGAGCCAGCCCGGAGTGCAGTCTTCCTCTTCTCGTCACCCTCCGCCGTCATCAGGAGCACGGCGGCAAGGTTCTTCTCCGACACGCTCGGCGCGTCGAGCACGGGCTCATACCAGGATGTCAGAGGAGTAGCCTGAGCCTTCTTGGGCGCCATCAACAGCAAGCTCGAAGGAGGATCTGGGTGGACCTGGAGTCTCTGGAAGCGAAGGGCAAGAAAGGGTATCTGGAGCAACATGAAGGAAGGCAATGAAGGCAAATACAGCCCGCGCCAGTCTTTTGTCAGTCGGGCAGTTGCTGAGGCAACGTGGGGAAGCAGAGACGCCCACGTCCAATCAACCACCACGCGTCAACCAAGGCCGCAGGCTATTGGGGCCCGCAGCACTCCGCACTTGCCCCTTGGCTTCGCCTCGAAGCCAAGTCCGAGCGTGCCTTGGGCCCGGGGGCTACTGTCAGTGTCCTGGGAACGGGGGTCCCCAGACTTGCCTGCCTGCCGCCCACGGCGTGGCTCCACCAGCGGCCCAGTACGGCCCATCTTCACCAGCAAGCTCTCCAGACCCTTGCGAGGGGCCAAGCCTCATGAGGCGGACGATGCAAGAGCTCCTCGGGGGCGGCCTCACCAGGCTGGCTCGTGAGGGGCGGAGAGATCAAGGCAAGGGGCACCTCGCGAGGTTCCTGTGACGCAAGCCATGACGACCAAGGCCAAGCGGGCGCCAGCGTGCGCAGTGTCCTCGTTACCTCTTTGGTGCTAAAGAGGCAAGCGCAGGCGAGGAGTCCCGAGGCATCAGACAAAGGTTTCCATATCGGTGCAATGAGACCAAGACTAGCAGGGCGGCAAGACGAAGGTCACCGTGGAGCCCAAGACGGCGTCACCACCAGAGCCTTTGGCAGGCGAAGACCACCTTTAGTCAGGATAACTTGTACTAGTTGTCCCCCTTCAAATTGGCTGTTGTGGGATCCCTTCCCGCCAGATATTTGGGAAGAGGACCCGGGCCTCTGTATATAGGACTAGCCACCACCATTGTAGGCATCTCATCTTGGACCGGATCCATTCCACCAAGGCGACTACACAAGCTCACCGAGCTCAAGTACACCTCTCCTCAGGAGGTTCCTCTTCCCTTGTACTAGTTCTTCCTCAGCCCAAGAGGCAATCCACCACACCACACTGGAGTAGGGTGTTACACCACATCGGTGGCCCAAACCAGTGTAAATCTTGTGTCCCTTTGTTCTACGAGTTCGACGCGTCGAGCCTTGAGATCGCGGTGAGGGTGTGAGCTAGAGGGAGGAGAGATCTTCGTGCGCACCAAAGTGTTCGAACCTCAAGGGTTTTGCCGGAACTCGAAATCCGACACACTTGTATCCTTGGTGATGAGTGCAAGTTATTCAACCCTTATCATTTTGAGCGCTCCACCAAGATGTATGTGACATGGAAGAGTGAACCATGATCCTAATCGATTGTGCATTTGCATTCAAAAGCAAATTTTGAATAATGCAAAAATTTAGGGGGAGCTCTTACTTATCACATACTTCTCAAAGCGATGATGTATTTCATTCATATTATCATTTGTCGAAGCTTTGATCTATATGTTGTCATCAATTACCAAAAAGGGGGAGATTGAAAGTGCAACCAATCCCCGGGTGGTTTTGGTAATTCATAACAACATATAGCTTATTGAACTAATTAATATTCATTCAAGATTAATATTTAAGATATTCAATGATTGGCATGGCATGGACAAGAGATGTGGACCCCTCAAAATACTAAGGACACATATTGGCAAAAGCTCAAGACTCTTCATTTATATTTTAGTGATCCAAGATCACATTGAGTCCTTAGGACAGCCAATACTATTAAAAGGGGATGATGTGTTGCTTAATGGTCTACTTGCTCAAAATGCTTAGTGATTTTTCTCCAAAGCCCTCAACCACTTTCTCATTTCCAAATATGTCCAAAACTCAAAGTCAAACTCAGCCCCACCGAATTGATCTATCCAGCGCCACCGAGTTCATTTGACATTGCCACTGCCTGAAACCCTAACTCCTCGGCCACACCGATATGGATCTCGGTCTCAACGAGATGAGCCTGCAAACTCTTTGTTGCATGTTGTAATTATTTCGGTCTCACCGAAATGTGCAATCGGTCCCACCGAGTTTGCTTGACCAACTCTCTGTTTGCTCTTTGCTGAAATCGGTCTCACCGAGTACAAGTAATCGGCTTCACCGAATGAGGTTTTTCCCTAATCCTAGCACATTGGTCCCACCGAGTTTTTCCAGTCGATCCCACCAAGATTCCTAACATTCAAATTTTGAACTAAATCGGTCCTACCGAGTTCTTCTATCCGGTCTGACCGAGTTGGGTCAAATGTGTGTAACGGTTGGATTTTGTGTGGAGGCTGTATATACCCCTCCATTCTTGTGCCTACACTTCCAATACTCATTTTCTAAGAGAGAACCACCTACTCATGTGTTGAGACCAAGATATTCCAATCCTACCACAAGAATCTTGATCTCTAGTCTTCCCCAAGTTGCTTTCCACTCAAATCATCTTTCCACCATATACAAATCTGTGAGAGAGAGTTGAGTGTTGGGGAGACTATTATTTGAAGCACAAGAGCAAGGAGTTCATCATCAACACACCGTCTATTACCTTTTGGAGAGTGGTGTCTCCTAGATTGGTTAGGTGTCGCTTGGGAGCCTCCGACAAGATTGTGGAGTTGAACTAAGAAGTTTGTAAGGGCAAGGAGATCGCCTACTTCGTGAAGATCTACCCGAGTGAGGCAAGTCCTTCGTGGGCGATGCCATGGGATAGACAAGGTTGCTTCTTCGTGGACCCTTTGTGGGTGGAGCCCTTCGTGGAATCGCGCAACCGTTACCCTTTGTGGGTTGAAGTCTCCATCAACGTGGATGTACAATAGCACCACTTATTGGAACCACGCCAAAAATGTGTCATCATTGCATTTGCACTTTCCAAACCCCTTCCTTTACCTTCATATGCAATGTTTTACTTTCCACTGCCACACTCTTGAAATTGCATGTGTAGGTTGATTGCTTGACTTGTACTAGTTGCTAAAATCTACCAACAACTAAAATTGGGAAAATGTTAGATTTTTATTTGGTCAAGTGGTCTAATCCCCCCTCTAGACCTGCGTTCGATCCTACAATGCCCCATGTGAGACATGTGGTTCAGTGAGATGCCAAAGGGATAAGAAGTTCTTCATAGATCTTCCGAATGACTTCCTCACTAGGATGGTATGTTTTAGTTGAACATGTTCTGATTGAGTTTCATATGATGTATACAGTTGTGCCCAAAATTGTGTAACTAGCTAGTTCTTTCTTCCAATTTTCTTAGGTTATCCCTTATGGGGCAAGACGTGACTTCTTAGAGAAGTTTTGAGTTCCACCTGATGCCACCATCACATTCCAGTGCACCCTGATGAAGATGCTGATAGCCCAACAATTGAATTGTCTTGTCACTAACGAGCCAAACCCCACCTATTTTGGTTGCCCTGGTTGGAGGGCCTTGTAACTTCTTACGAGATGGAATCTAGGGAGAGAGCCACGTTCTACCTCGACTACGATCGTGACGAGATCATGGTCTACTACGAGCCTACTAGCAACGATGATGGTTCACTTACTCCAGACTTTGACCCTGAGCCCGCCCGCCGAAAAGTCTAGTTAGCTAGTTGGCATGCATGGAATATCTCATGTTATTACCACCTCTATTTATTTGAACTTGTACATGCGTGTGTTACTTTGCCTACTTTGTTGAAATATATCAATAAGTGAACTGTTAAACATAAATGTTGTTATTGGGTCTATTTAATACTATTTAAAGTTGATTTAATTACTATTCTTAAACTGGATTATGTTGTCATTTGGTTGGGATTGCTACTGTACAGCTTTTATTTCAAATCTAAAAATCAAGTTACTAGCGTCGTGACAACATGGAATGCCACTACTGATGAATATTACTACTGGCGTTGGCCACGTGGCACACCATTACCCTCCAAACTATTTCTCACGTAGGATCCAACGCCAACACTATTTTTTAACAATGACGCCATATTGGTGGCGTCATGTGTCCACGCCAGCAAGGAATTTTTTGGTATGCCATAGCTAGGATTTTTCTGCACTAGTGTTAACATGATGGTAACATGGCACATGTTTTACCTAGGGTCGAGCTCTCCTTTGATAGAAAACGCTACATCTTGCTTGTGTTGTATTGATTTGGATGGAGTAAAAAGTACATGTGATCTACCACGAGATCATTGTGTGTCGTCTATGAGCCTTACCTCTGAGTTTATATAGATATCTGTGTTGGAAATATGCCCTGGAGGCAATAATAAAATGGTTATTACCATATTTCCTGTTCATGATAAATGTTTATTATTCATGCTAGAATTGTACTGTGCGGAAACTTAAATACATGTGTGAATACATAGACTACACTGTGTCCCTAGTAAGCCTCTACTAGACTAGATCATTGATCAAAGATGGTTAAGGTTTCCTAACCATAGACATGGGTTGTCATTTGATAACGAGATCACATCATTAGGAGAATGATGTGATGGACAAACCCAACCGTAAGCTTAGCATCAGATCGTATCACTAAGTTATTTGCTACAAGTTTCACAATGTTAAGTATTTGTTCCTCAGACCATGAGATCATGCCACTCCCAGATATCAGAGGAATACTTTGTGCGCTATCAGACGTCACTTCGTAACTGGGCGACCATAAAGGTGCTCTACGGGTATTTCCGAAGGTGTTTGTTGGGTTGCATGGATCGAGACTGGGATTTATCGCTTTGTGTGACAGAGAGATATCTCTGGGCCCTCTCTATAATACAACATCACAAGAAACTTGCAAGCATGTGACTAATGAGTATAGTCATGTGATCTTGTATTAGGGAAACAAGTAAAGAGACTTGCCGGAACGAGATTGAACTAGGTATGAAGATACCGACCATCGAATCTCAGGCAATAACATATCGCCGGACAAAGGGAATTGCATGCGAGATTGATTGAATCCTTGACATCGTGGTTCAAACAATAAAGATGTTCGTGGAATATCTGGGAACCAATATGGGGATCTAGGTCCCGCTACTGGTTATTGATAACCCACAAGTATAGGGGATCGCAACAGTTTTCGAGGGTGGAGTATTCAACCCAAATTTATTGATTCGACACAAGGGGAGCCAAAGAATATTCTCAAGTATTAGAAGTTGAGTTGTCAATTCAACCACACCTGGAAAACTTAATATCTGCAGCAAAGTATTTAGTAGCAAAGTAGTATGGAACTAACGGTAATGGTGGCAAAAGTAACAGTAGCAGCTTTGTAGTAATTGTAACAGTGGCAACGGAAAAGTAACTAAGCAAATATCAATATGTGAAAAGCTCGTAGGCATTGGATCAGTGATGGATAATTATGTCGGATGCGATTCCTCATGCAACAGTTATAACATAGGGTGACACAGAACTAGCTCCAGTTCATCAATGTAATGTAGGCATGTATTCCGAATATAGTCATACGTGCTTATGGAAAAGAACTTGCATGACATCTTTTGTCCTACCCTCCCGTGGCAGCGGGGTCCTATTGGAAACTAAGGGATATTAAGGCCTCCTTTTAATAGAGTACCGGACCAAAGCATTAACACTTAGTGAATACATGAACTCCTCAAACTACGGTCATCACCGGGAGTGGTCCCGATTATTGTCACTTCGGGGTTACCGGATCATAACACATAGTAGGTGACTATTGACTTACAAGATAGGATCAAGAACTCACATATATTCATGAAAACATAATAGGTTCAGATCTGAAATCATGGCACTCGGGCCCTAGTGACAAGCATTAAGCATAGCAAATTCATAGCAACTTCAATCTCAGAACATAGTGGATACTAGGGATCAAACCCTAACAAAACTAACTCGATTACATGATAAATCTCATCCAACCCATCACTGTCTAGCAAGCCGACGATGGAATTACTCACGCACGGCGGTGAGCATCATGAAATTGGTGATGGAGGAAGGTTGATGATGACGACGGCAACATATTCCCCTCTCCGGAGCCCCGAACGGACTCAAGATCAGCCCTCCCGAGAGAGATTAGGGATTGGCGGCGGCTCCGTATCGTAAAACGCGATGAATCCTTCTCTCTGATTTTTTTCTCCCCGAACATGAATATATAGAGTTGGAGTTGAGGTCGGTGTAGCCTCAGGGGGCCCACGAGGCAGGGGGCGCGCTCGAGGGGGGTGGGCGCGCCCTCCACCCTCGTGGACAGGGTGTGAGCCCCCTGGTGTTGATTCTTCCGCCAGTATTTTTTATTAATTCCAAAAATATTTCCTGTGAAGTTTCTGGTCATTCCGAGAACTTTTATTTCTGCACAAAAATAACACCATGGCAATTCTGCTGAAAACTGCGTCAGTCCGGGTTAGTTCCATTCAAATCATGCAAGTTAGAGTCCAAAACAAGGGCATAAGTGTTTGGAAAAGTAGATACGTTGGAGACGTATCAACTCCCCAAGCTTAAACCTTTGCTTGTCCTC
The DNA here is from genome assembly GCF_018294505.1 of Triticum aestivum. NCBI lineage: Eukaryota > Viridiplantae > Streptophyta > Magnoliopsida > Poales > Poaceae > Triticum > Triticum aestivum. The sequence goes on from NC_057796.1 coordinate 126,993,197, forward strand.
AAGCAATTCAGTTGACAAACTGAAAGTGATAAAGAAAAACTTTTAAAAACTCGGTTTGCTCATGTTGTTGTCAATATGTAAAGCCAGCATTCAAGTTTTCAGCAAAGATTATGAACCAACCATATTCACAATAACACTTAGGTCTCATGTTTACTCATATCAATGGCATAATCAACTAGCGAGCAATAATAATAAATCTCGGATGACAACACTTTCTCAAAACAATCATAATATGATATAACAAGAGGGTATCTCACTAGCCCTTTCTGAGACCGCAAAACATAAATGCAGAGCACCTCTGACGATCAAGGACTGACTAGACATTGTAATTCATGGTAAAAGAGATCCAGTCACAGTCATACTCAATGTAAACTATAAGTAATGCATGCAAATGACAGCGGTGCTCTCCAACTGGTGCTTTTAATAAGAGGGTGATGACTCAACATAAAAGTAAATAGATATGCCCTTCGCAGAGGGAAGCAGGGATTTGTAGAGGTGCCAGAGCTCGAGTTTTGAAATAGAGATAAATAATATTTTGAGTGGCATACTTTCATTGTCAACATAACAACCAAGAGATCTCGATATCTTCCATGCTACACACATTATAGGCGGTTCCCAAACAGAATGGTAAAGTTTATACTCCCCCACCACCAACAAGCATCAATCCATGGCTTGCCCGAAACAACGGGTGCCTCCAACTAACAACAGTCCAGGGGGAGTTTTGTTTGCAATTATTTTGATTTAAGCATGGGACTGGGCATCCCGGTACCAGCCATTTTCTCGTGAATGAGGAGCGGAGTCCACTCCTCGTGAGAATAACCCACCTAGCATGGAAGATATAGACAGCCCTAGTTGATACATGAGCTATTCGAGCATACAAAACAGAATTTCATTTGAAGGTTTAGAGTTTGGCACATACAAATTTACTTGGAACGGCAGGTAGATACCGCATATAGGAAGGTATGGTGGACTCATATGGAATAACTTTGGGGTTTATGGAAGTGGATGCACAAGCAGTATTCCCGCTTAGTACAAGTGAAGGCTAGAAAGAGACTGGGAAGCGACCAACTAGAGAGCGACAACAGTCATGAACATGCATTAAAATTAATCAACACTGAGTGCAAGCATGAGTAGGATATAATTCACCATGAACATAAATATCGTGGAGGCTATGTTGATTTTGTTTCAACTACATGCGTGAACATGTGCCAAGTCAAGCCACTCGAATCGTTCAAAGGAGGATACCACCCTATCATACCACATCACAACCATTTTAATAGCATGTTGGCACGCAAGGTAAACCATTATAAACTCCTAGCTAATTAAGCATGGCATGGGCAACTATAATCCCTAATTGTCATTGCAAATATGTTTCATTCATAATAGGCTGAATCTGGAACGATGAACTAATCATATTTACAAAAACAAGATAGGTCGAGTTCATACCAGCTTCTCTCATCTCAATCAGTCCATCATATATCGTCATTATTGCCTTTCACTCGCACGACCGAACGGTGTGGATAATAATAATAGTGCACGTGCATTGGACTAAGCTGGAATCTGCAAGCATTTAATACAAGGGAGAAGACAAGGTAATATGGGCTCTTGGTTAAATCAACAATAATGCATATAAGAGCCACTTCAACATTTTCATCATGGACTTCTCCTCTCGACCCCCAAAGAAAAGAAATAAAACTATTTACACGGGAAAGCTCCCAACAAGCAAAAGAAGAACGAGAAATCTTTTTGGGTTTTCTTTTAATTATTACTACTACAGGCATAGAAAGTAAACTAACTAAAAGCTACAACTAATTTTTTTGGTTTTTCTTAAGGTTATTCAAACACACAAGAAGAAGGCTAGAAAAGAAAATAAACAAGCATGGATAGTACGTTGAAAAAGTATGAGCACTGACAACTGCATGAGTGTGTGAACATGAATGTAATGTCGGTGAGAAATACGTACTCCCCCATGCTTAGGCTTTTGGCCTAAGTTGGTCTAGGGCTACGGCTGGCCTGGCGGATATCCAAAGTTGTAACTGGGGTCGTACTGAGATGCGGCGGCTCCTGCCTGACGAGCTGCAGCTTGGAGGCGAGCTGCCTCCGTCCTCCTTTCGTACTCGTTCGCCTCCTCCCTGGTTATAACATATGTCCTTTTTGCTTGAAATTCAAAGAAAGTAGGAGCAGGGAGAGCAATATGGATAGTGCGACGTCTGTCAAAGATTAGTCGGTACTGGAGGGACTGTTCATTCCTCTCAACAAACTAATGGCGTATCATAGCATTATAATCTAGATAAGCAGGAGGTAACTCCATATCATTTTGATGTATGGGTATATCAAGATAATTAGCTACACGAGTTGCATAAATTCCACCAAACAAATCTCCACTTGTACCATAAGATACAACCTTCGTGCAAACAATGGCCCCCAAGTTATATTGTTTATCACCTAATACCGCACTCTTGAGGACACAAAGATCTGGAACACACATGTGACACGCCTCATCTTTACCGTTAATGCATCTACCTACAAAGAGAGCAAAATAATGTATGGAAGGAAAATGAATGCTCCCTATGGTAGCTTGTGTGATTTCTCTAGATTCCCCCACAATGATACTAGCAAGAAAATCTTTATATTCAGATTTGCGAGGTTCACTAACATTACCCCACTGCGGGAGTTTACATGCAATATTAAAATCTTCTAGGTCCATGATATGATTTATCATAGATATCAAATAAAATAGTGTGAGAATTGCGCGAGGATGTAAATTTAAACCTTCTCACAAAGGAATCAGTTAGGTAGCGGTATTGCAGGCACTTATCTGACACGAAGTCCTCAAGATCAGCATTACGCACATACGCGTCAAATTCATCCTTGATACCTGCTTGGACCATAAACTCCTCTGACGGCCATTCACAAGGCCGCACTTGAGCTTCCCTTGGTAGTTCATTGTCCGGCTCACGTATCGCAAGCCTGGGTCCTTGCTTCCTTGAGGAACCACCTTGGTACATTTTCCTAAACATATTTCTTCCTCTAAAAAATTTCTGAAGTTTTTAGTGACCTAAAATAAAAGTGAAACAAACTCAACAAGATTGATAGAAACTACTCCCACAAGTGCCTAGAGGCTATATCATGCATTAGAACTACTTGGGACCATATAAATTTGACATGCAAGCTCAAGAAAAGGGTCACCTAAGCAGCAAAAATTTGCAATAAATAAAGCACTAGAACAAAAACTAATTGGACCATTGGAGGATTCACATACCGAAGAACAATCTCACCAAACAGTTTTTTGAATGGAGCTTTGAGCAAGGAGATCGAAAATGGCAGCAAGATGAGCTAGAACACGGGTTTGAGCTATGGGAGGATTTTATCTGGAGGAAGAAGAAGTGAGTGGGTGCAGGAATAAGTGGAGGGGGGCCACGTGGGGTCCACGAGGAAGGGGGCGCGCCCCAGGGGGGTGGGCGCGCCTGGACCATCGTGGCCAGGTGGTGGGTCCCCCTTGTGTGTTCTCAGTGCGAGATATTCTTAAATATTCCACAAAAAATCATATATAATTTTCAGGACATTTGGGGAAATTTTATTTTCGGGGTATTTTTTATTGCAAGGATAATTCAGAAAACAGGTAGAAAATACTATTTTTGCTTTATTTAATCTAAATAACAGAAGGTAAAAGGAGGGTACAGAAAGTTGTGCTTTCTAACTTCATCCATCTCATGCTCATCAAAAGGAATCCATCAACAAGGTTGATCAAGTCTTGTTAACAAACTCTTTCCGAATAACATGAAACCAGAGAATTTTCCAATAATACTGGGTTACCTCAGCGGAGATATGCATGTCCCCAACAATAAGAATATCATATTTCTTCTTGACAGTAGGAAGAGGTAATTCAAAACCTCCAATAGTAATTGTTGGAATTTTTCCAATAGAATTGATACTATGGACTTGAGGTTGTTTCCTCGGAAAGTGTACCGTATGCTCATTACCATTAACATGAGAAGTGACATTGCCTTTGTTGCAATCAATAACAGCCCTTGCAGTATTCAAAAAGGGTCTAGCAAGAATAATAGACATACTATCGTCCTCGGGAATATCAAGAATAACAAAGTCCGTTAAAATATTAACGTTTGCAACCACAACAGGCACATCCTCACAAATACCAACAGGTATAGTAGTTGATTTATCGGCCATTTGCAAAGATCTTTTAGTAGGTGTCAACTTATTCAAATCAAGTCTACAATATAAAGAGAGAGGCATAACACTAACACCGGCTCCAAGATCACATAAAGCCGTTTTAAAATAGTTTCTCTTAATGGAGCATGGTATAGTTGGTACTGCGGGATCTCCTAGTTTCTTTGGTATTCCACATTTAAAAGTGTAATTAGCAAGCATGGTGGAAATTTCAGCTTCGGGTATCTTTCTTTTATTTGTAACAATATCCTTCATATACTTAGCATAAAGATTCATTTTAAGCATATCAGTCAAACGCATACAAAAAAAGATAGGTCTAATCATTTCAGCAAAGCGCTCAAAATCCTCATCATCCTTTTTCTTGGATGGTTTGGGAGGAAAAGGCATGGGTTTCTGAACCCATGGTTCTCTTTCTTTACCGTGCTTCCTAGCAACGAAGTCTCTCTTATCATAACGTTGATTCTTTGATTGTGGGTTATCAAGATCAACAGCAGGTTCAATCTCTACATCATTGTTATTGCTAGGTTGAGCATCAACATGAACATCATCATTAGTATTATCACTAGGTTCATGTTCATTACTAGATTTTGTTTCGGCATGAGAAATAGAAATATCATTGGGATTCGTAGGTGTGTCAACAACAGGTTCACTAGAAGCATGCAAAGTCCTATCATTTTACTTTTTCTTCTTCTTAGAAGGACTAGGTGCATCAACATTAGTTCTCCGAGAATCTTGCGCAATTCTCTTAGGGTGGCCCTCAGGATACAAAGGTTCCTGAGTCATTCTACCCCCTCTAGTCACAACTCTAACAGCATTATCATTTTTCTTATTATTTAATTCACTGAGCAAATCATTCTGAGCTTTAAGCACTTGTTCTACTTGAGTGGTAACCATAGAGGCATGTTTACTAATAAGTTTAAGTTCACCTTTAACTCTAGACATATAATCACTCAGGTGTTCAATCATATAAGCATTACATTTCAATTCTCTACCAACATAAGCATTGAAGTTTTCTTGTTTAACAATAAATTCATCAAACTCATCTAAGCATTGGCTAGCAGACTTATAACGAGGGATATCACCTTCATCAAATATATAGAGAGAATTCACCTTTACTACCTGTGTCTGGTTATCAAGACCATGTATTTCTTCAATAGGTGGTAAATTCTTAACATCTTCAGCTTTAATACCCTTTTCTTTCATAGATTTCTTTGCCTCTTGCATATCTTCAGGACTGAGAAATAGAATACCCCTTTTCTTCGAAGTTGGTTTAGGAGTTGGTTCAGGAAGTGTCCAATTATTATCATTACTCAACATATTATTCAATAGCAATTCATCTTGATCAACAGTTCTTTCCCTGAAAACACAACCAGCACAACTATCCAGGTGGTCTCTGGAAGCATCGGTTAGTCCATTATAAAAGATATCAAGTATTTCATTTTTCTTGAGAGGATGATCAGGCAAAGCATTAAGTAATCGGAGAAGCCTCCCCCAAGCTTGTGGGAGACTCTCTTCTTCAATTTGCACAAAATTATATATTCCCCTTAAGGCAGTTTGTTTCTTATGAGCGGGGAAATATTTAGCAGAGAAGTAATAAATCATATCCTGGGGACTACGCACACAACCAGGAGTAAGAGAATTAAACCATGTTTAAGCATCACCCTTTATCGAGAACGGAAATAACTTAAGGATATAGTAGTAATAATTTTTTTCCTCATTAGTGAATAGGGTGGCTATATCATTCAATTTAGTAAGATGTGCCACAACAGTTTTAGATTCATAGCCATAGAAAAGGATCAGATTCAACCGAAGTAATTAACTCAGGATCGACAGAGAAATCATAATCCTTATCAGAAATACAGATAGGTGAAGTAGCAAAAGCAGGGTCATATTTAATTCTAGCATTCAAAGACTTTTCTTTCAGCTTAACTAACAGTTTCTTAAGATCATATCTATCTTTGCAAGCAAAAAAGACTCTAGCAGTTTCTTCATCCATAACATAACCCTCAGGCACATCAGGCAATTCTATCTAGGGGGAGAATCTTCATCATCACTTTCATCAATATTATCAGTTTCAATAATTTCATTCTCTCTAACCCTAGCAAGTTGTTCATCAAGAAATTCACCTAGTGGCACAGTATTATCAAGCATAGAAGTAGTTTCATCATAAGCATCATGCATAGCAGAAGTGGCATCATCAATAACATGCGACATATCAGAATCAATAGCAGCTATAGGTGTCACAAATTTACTCATAACAGAAGGTGAATCATGTGCAGAGCTAGATGGCAGTTCCTTACCTCCCTCGTAGTTGAGGGATAAATCTTGTTTTTTCGTCTTTCAAGTTCCTCATAGTGATCAACAGATATAAATCCCAAGTGACTCAAAGAATAGAGCTATGCTCCCCAGCAACAGCGCCGGAAAATAGTCTTGATAACCCAAAAGTATAGGGGATCGCAACAGTTTTCGAGGGTAGAGTATTCAACCCAAATTTATTGATTTGACACAAGGGGAGCCAAAGAATATTCTCAAGCATTAGCAGTTGAGTTGTCAATTCAACCACACTTGGAAAACTTAATATCTGCAGCAAAGTATTTAGTAGCAAAGTAGTATGGAAGTAACGGTAATGGTGGCAAAAGTAACAGTAGTAGCTTTGTAGTAATTGTAACAGTGGCAACGGAAAAGTAACCAAGCAAAGATCAATATGTGAAAAGCTCGTAGGCTTTGGATCAGTGATGGATAATTATGTCGGATGCAATTTCTCATGCAATAGTTATAACATAGGGTGATACAAAACTAGCTCCAGTTCATCAATGTAATGTAGGCATGTATTCCCAATATAGTCATACGTGCTTATGGAAAAGAACTTGCATGGCATCTTTTGTCCTACCCTCCCATGGTAGCGGGGTCCTATTGGAAACTAAGGGATATTAAGGCCTCCTTTCAATAGAGTGCTGGACGAAAGCATTAACACTTAGTGAATACATGAACTCCTCAAACTACGGTCATCACCGGGAGTGGTCCCGATTATTGTCACTTCGGGGTTACCGGATCATAACACATAGTACGTGACTATTGACTTGCAAGATAGGATCAAGAACTCACATATATTCATGAAAACATAATAGGTTCAGATCTGAAATCACGGCACTCCGGCCCTAGTGACAAGCATTAAGCATAGCAAAGTCATAGCAACATCAATCTCAGAACATAGTGGATACTAGGGATCAAACCCTAACAAAACTAACTCGATTACATGATAAATCTCATCCAACCCATCATCGTCTAGCGAGCCTACGATGGAATTACTCACGCACGGTGGTGAGCATCATGAAATAGGTGATGGAGGAAGGTTGATGATGACGACGGCGACGGATTCCCCTCTCCGGAGCCCCGAACGGACTCTAGATCAGCCCTCCCGAGAGAGATTAGGGCTTGGCAGCGGCTTCGTATCGTAAAACGCGATGAATCCTTCTCTCTAATTTTTTCTCCCCGAACGTGAAAATATAGAGTTGGAGTTGAGGTCGGTGGAACCTTAGGGAGCCCACGAGGCAGGGGGCGCGCCCTCCACCCTCGTATCAGTTATTGATCGGAAAGGAGTCTCGGTCATGTCTACATGATTCAATAGCGCTAGGGTTGTATTGAGATATTAATAGTGGAAAGTTCAAAGGTTGTTCGCAGTCTCGAATAGGATCTGGGGTGTCACGAGGAGCTTCGGAATGGTCTGGAGGTAAAGATTTATATATGGAAAGTTGTTGTCGGGGTTCCGGGAAAAATTACGGTTTTTTCGGTATTGTACTGGGAAGTCACCGCAAGGTTCCAGAAGGTTTTGGAGGGGTCTGGAAGTCCTTAGAGGGTTCCACCATGTCAATACAGTAGCATGGGCTGTAGAGGGGCGCCCTGGCCTTAATGGGCCAAGGGAACCAGCCCCTACAAGGCCCATGCGCCTAGAAGGAGAAACCCTAAGTGGGAGGGTGTCCACTTGCCCTGGGAGGCAAGTTTCCTCCCTTGGACGCCTCCCCTCCTTGGAGGAGGGGCTAGGTCTGTGCCCCAGCCCTCCCACACCCCTATATATAGTGGGGAGGGGTGCAAGGGCTGGACACACCAAACCCAAGCCTCCTCTCTCTCCCGATAAGCCTCAACCTCGATCCGTCAGCGCTTGGCGAAGCCCTGTCGCTGTTCCGCTGCCATTACCACCACCATGTCATCATATTGGTTAAGATCTCCTCTCCCTCCCTTAATGGATCATGAAGGAGAGGACGCTACTGAGCCGTACATGTTCTAAACTCAGAGGTGTTGTCCATTCGGCACTAGATCGGATTGGATCGTGAAGAGTACGACTACATCAACCACGTTATGACGCTAACGCTTTTGGTCTACAGGGGTATGTAGAACCACCCCCCTCTCGTTGCTATACATCTCCTAGATTAGATCTTGGATGTTTCATAGGAAATTTTTTGATTTTCATACAACGTTCCCCAATAGTGGCATCATGAGTTAGGTCTATGTGTAGATGACATGCACGAGTAGAACACAAAGAAGTTGTGTGTGTTGATGTTCAGATTGCTTACTTCCATTGTCTTATTTGATTCAACGGTATTGTGGGATGAAGCAGCTCAGACCAACCTTACATGTCCTCGCACATGAGGCCGGTTCCACCGACTAACATGCAACTTGTATTGCATAAGGTGGCTGGCGGGTGTCCGTCTCTTCTACTTTAGTTGAATCTGATTTGACAAAGGCGATCCTTGTAGAAGGTTAAAAGGCAACTTGAATATCACCATTGTGGTTTTGCTAGATAAGAACAGTTCTTATAGTTTGCCCTAGCAGCCACGTAAAAATTGCAACAACAAAGTAGAGGACGTCTAACTTGTTTTTGCAGGGCATGTTGTGATATGGTATGGCAAAAAATGTGATGTGATATACGTTGATGTATGAGATGATCATGTTTTTTAATAAGTTCATGACTTGCATGTCGATGAGTAGGACAACCGACATGAGCCATAGGGTTGTCTTTAATTTATTGTATGACCTGCGTGTCAATGATTTAACGCCATGTAATTGCTTTCTTTATCACTATGCATTAGCAATAGTTGTAGAAGCAATAGTTGGTGAGACAACCACATGACGACATGATGATGCAGATCATGGTGTCATGCCAGTTGTCGGTGTCAAAACCGGCGGATCTCGGGTAGGGGGTCCCGAGCTGTGGATCTTGGATCAATGGGGAACAAGGGATGAGGGACACAGTGTTTATCCAGGTTTGGGCCCTCTCTAAGAGGTAAAACCCTACGTCCTGCTTGATTATATTGAGGTGTATAGGATGATTACAGAGTCGATCTACCACGAGATCAGATGAACTAAACCGTAAGCTGGTAGGATGATGGTTATTGTCCTGGCATCTACGGACTAAACCCTCCGGTTTATATAGACACCAGGGGAGCTAGAGTTACACATGGTTGGTTACAAGGAAGGGATAAAAATGTTGATTCTTCTCATCTTGACTTGGAGGACACACCAAGGCACCAAAGGCTTCCTGTCCAGATACGGAGTCTCGCCACAGTTCGGTCTTCTAGCAGTTCATAGTGCGGCCCTCCTGTCCGACCCATGAGAGTTAGGCTGGCCACCCAAGGACCCCTTACTCTAGGACTCCCTCAGTATCCCCCAAAATTAGCCTCCAACGTCGGTGCTTCATTGCTCCCTAAGTTCTTAACGTACACTGGTACACATCGGTGCTATACAAACGGTTTTTAACCCATTTTCGCGACGGCGTTTGGAACCGTCACCTAGTGAGTGACTGCGATAGGGGGGTCCTTCCCACACGACCCAGAAACCGTCGGGGATATGCCCTCCTAGCACACACGCTCAGCAAAATGAGGTCGTGTGTGACCGGCGAGTGACCAAATACGGTTATATGCACAGTAGTGCTAAAAAATACAATTATACAGGTGAAATCGTTTCCGGTCGTAAGTACATCCCACACAGTCAGTCCTTGCTAAACGTTTCCATTCGTATATACATCCCACACAGTCACTCCAAGGAAAAAGTTTGCACAAGGTGGTGTAACGCAAACAGTTTTGAAGAGAATGTCATGTGTGATTGTTCATTGATCCAACACGGTTTATTCCTAGAAACTGTGTGTGTTGCCTGAGGTCATCGCCCACGGTGTTTTCTCAATAACCGTTTGCAATAGGAAAACCCAATTAGCAGGCCGTAACTTAGGAGAAGCCCTGCGACGGTAACTTCATCATGACCGTGGCCACGCTGTCGTGCTGACGGAACTCTCCCTTGTCCTCAAGTGGATCAAGAGCACGAGGGACGTCATCGTGCTGAACGTGTGCTCAACACGGAGGTGCCGTACGTCCGGTACTTGGATCGGTTGGATCGTGAAGACGCTCGACTACATCAACCGCATTACTAAATGCTTCTGCTTTCGTTCTATGAGGGTACGTGGACACACTCTCCCGTCTCATTGCTATGCATCTCCTAGATAGATCTTGCGTGATCGTAGGTAAAATTTTGAAATACTGTGTACCCCAATAGTGGTATTAGAGCCAAGTCTATGCGTAGATGTTATATGCACGAGTAGAACACAATGAGTTGTGGGCGATAATAGTCATACTGCTTGCCACCAATGTCATACTTTGATTCGGCGGTATTGTTGGATGAAGCGGCCTGGACCGACATTACATGACCGCGTTCATGAGACTGGTTCTACCGACGTGCTTCGCACACAGCTGGCTAGCGGGTGTCTGTTTCTCCAACTTTAGTTGAATCGAGTTTTACTACGGCCGGTCCTTGTTGAAGGTTAAAACAGCACACTTGACGAAAAATCGGTGTGGTTTTGATGCATAGGTAAGAACGGTTCTTGCTAGAAGCCCGTAGCAGCCACGTAAAACTTGCAACAACAAAGTAGAGGACGCCTAACTTGTTTTTGTAGGGCATGTTGTGATGTGATATGGTCAAGAGATGATGAGATATAAATTGTTGTATGAGATGATCATGTTTTGTAAAAGTTATCGGCAACTGGTGGGAGCCTTATGGTTGTTGCTTTATTGTCTAAAATGCAATTGCCATGTAATTGCTTTACTTTATCACTAAGCGGTAGTGATAGTCATGGAAGCAATAGTTGGCGAGACGACAACAATGCTATGATGGAGATCAAGGTGTCAAGTCGGTGACGATGGAGATCATAACGATGCTTTGGAGATGGAGATCAAAGGCACAAGATGATGATGGCCATATCATGTCACATATTTTGATTGCATGTGATGTATATCCTTTATGCATCTTATTTTGCTTAGTACGACGGTAGCACTATAAGATGATCCCTCACTAAATTTCAAGGTATAAGTGTTCTCCCTGAGTATGCACCGTTGCTACAGTTCGTCGTGCCGAGACACCACGTGATGATCGGGTGTGATAAGCTCTACGTTCACATCCAACGGGTGCAAGGCAGTTTTGCACGTGCAGAATACTCGGGTTAAACTTGATGAGCCTAGCATATGCAGATGTGGCCTCGGAACACTGAGACCGAAAGGTCGAACGTGAATCATATAGTAGATATGATCAACATAGTGATGTTCACCATTGAAAACTACTCCATCTCACGTGATGATCGAACCTGGTTTAGTTGATTTGGATCACGTGATCATTTAGATGACTAGAGGGATGTCTATCTAAGTGGGAGTTCTTAAGTAATATGATTAATTGAACTTTAATTTATCATGAACTTAGTACCTGATAGTTTTTTGCATGTCTATGTTGTTGTAGATCAATGGCCCATGCTACCGTTCCTTTGAATTTTAATGCGTTTCTAGGGAAAGCTAAGTTCAAAGATGATGGTAGCAACTACACGGACTGGGTCCATAACTTGAGGATTATCCTAATTGCTGCACAGAAAAATTACGTCCTGGAAGCACCGCTAGGTGCAAGACCCGTTGCAGGAGCAACTCCGGACGTTATGAACGTCTGGCAGAGCAAAGCTGATGACTACTCGATAGTTCAGTGTGCCATGCTTTACAGCTTAGAATCGGGACTTCAAAGACGTTTTGAACATCATGGAGCATATGAGATGTTCCAGGAGTTGAATTTAATATTTCAAGCAAATTCCCGAATTGAGAGATATGAAGTCTCCAATAAGTTCTATAGCTGCAAGATGGAGGAGAATAGTTCTGTCAGCGAACATATACTCAGAATGTCTGGGTACCACAACCACTTGACTCAACTGGGAGTTAATCTTCCTGATGATAGTGTCATTGACAGAGTTCTTCAGTCACTGCCACCAAGCAACAAAATCTTCGTGATGAACTATAATATGCAAGGGATGGATAAGACAATTCCCGAGCTATTCGCGATGCTAAAGGCTGTGGAGGTAGAAATCAAGAAGGAGCATCAAGTGTTGATGGTTAACAAGACCACTAGTTTCAATAAAAAGGGTAAAGGGAAGAAGGGGAACTTCAAGAAGAACGGCAAGCAATTTGCTGCTCAAGTGAAGAAGCCCAAGTCTGGACCTAAGCCTGAGACTGAGTGCTTCTACTGCAAAGCGACTGGTCACTGGAAGCGGAACTGCCCCAAGTATTTAGCGGATAAGAAGGATGGCAAAGTGAAAGGTATATTTGATATGCATGTTATTGATGTGTACCTTACTAATGCTCATACTAGCGCCTGGGTATTTGATATTGGTTCTGTTGCTCATATTTGCAACTTGAAACAGGGGCTACGGATTAAACAAAGATTGGCTAAGGACGAGGTGATGATGCGCATGGGAAATGGTTCCAAAGTGGATGTGCTCGCCCTCGGCATGCTAGCTCTACATCTACCGTCGAGATTAGTTTACACCTGAATAATTGTTATTTGGTGCCAGCGTTAAGCATGAACATTATATCTGGATCTTGTTTGATGCGAGATGGTTATTCATTTAAATCAGAGAATAATGGTTGTTCTATTTATACGAGTAATATCTTTTATGGTCATGCACCCTTGATGAGTGGTCTATTTCTATTGAATCTCGATTGTAGTGATACACATATTCATAATATTGAAGCCAAAAGATGCAAAGTTAATAATGATAGTGCAACTTATTTGTGGCACTGCCGTTTAGGTCATATTGCTGTAAAGCACATGAAGAAACTCCACGCTGATGGACTTTTCAAATCACTTGATGCTTGCGAACCATGCCTTATGGGCAAGATGACTAAGACTCCGTTCTCCGGAACAATGGAGTGAGCAACTGACTTATTGGAAATAATACATACTGATGTATGCGATCCGATGAGTGTTGAGGCTCGTGGCAGGTATCGTTATTTTCTAACCTTCATAGATGATTTGAGCAGATATGGGTATATCGACTTGATGAAACATAAGTCTGAAACATTTGAAAAGTACAAATAATTTCAGAGTGAAATGGAAAATCATCGTAACAAGAAAATAAAGTTTCTGCGATCTAATCATGGAGGTGAATATTTGAGTTGTGAGTTTGGTCTTCATTTGATACAATGTGGAATAGTTTCGCAACTCACGCCACCTGGAACACCACAGCGTAATGGTGTGTCCCGAACGTCGTAACCGTACTTTATTGGATATGGTGCGATCTATGATGTCTCTTACTGATTTACTGCTATCGTTTTGGGCTTATGCTTTAGAGACGGCTGCATTCACGTTAAATAGGGCACCATCCAAATCCATTGAGACGATACCATATGAACTGTGGTTTGGCAAGAAACCTAAGTTGTCGTTTCTTAAAGTTTGGGGCTGCGATGGTTATGTGAAAAAGCTTCAACCTGATAAGCTCGAACCCAAATCGCAGAAATGTGTCTTCATAGGATACCCAAAGGAGACTGTTGGGTACACCTTCTATCATAGATCCGAAGGCAAGATATTTGTTGCTAAGAATGGATCCTTTCTAGAGAAGGAGTTTCTCTCGAAAGAAGTGAGTGGGAGGAAAGTAGAACTTGATGAGGTAATTCTACCTTCTCCCGAATTGGAAAGTAGTTCATCACAGAAATCAGTTCCAGTGATTCCTACACCAACCAGTGAGGAAGCTAATGATGATGATCATGAAACTTTGGATCAAGTTACTACTGAACCTCGTAGGTCAACCAGAGTAAGGTCCGCACCAGAGTGGTATGGTAACCCTGTTCTGGAAGTCATGTTACTTGACCATGACGAACCTACGAACTATGAGGAAGCGATGATGAGCCCAGATTCCGCGAAATGGCTTGAGGGCATGAAATCTGAGATGGGATCCATGTATGAGAACAAAGTGTGGACTTTGGTTGACTTGCCCGATGATCATCAAGCCATAGAGAATAAATGGATCTTCAAGAAGAAGACTGACGCTGACGGTAATGTTACTGTCTACAAAGCTCGACTTGTTACGAAAGGTTTTCGACAAGTTCAAGGAGTTGAATACGATGAGACCTTCTCACCCGTAGCGATGCTTAAGTCTATCTGAATCATGTTAGCAATTGCCACATTTTATGATTATGAAATTTGGCAAATGGATGTCAAAACTGCATTCCTTAATGGACATCTTAAAGAAGAGTTGTATATGATGCAACCAGGTTTTGTCGATACTAAAGGTGCTAACAAAGTGTGCAAGCTCTAGCGATCCATTTATGGACTGGTGCAAGCCTCTCGGAGTTGGAATATATGCTTTGATAGTGTGATCAAAGCATATGGTTTTATACAGACTTTTGGAGAAGCTTGCATTTACAAGTAAGTGAGTGGGAGCTCTGTAGCATTTCTAGTATTATATGTGGATGACATTTGTTAATTGGAAATAGTACAGAATTTCTAGATAGTATAAAAGGATACTTGAGTAAGATTTTTCAATGAAAGACCTCTGTGAAGCTTCTTATATATTGGGCGTCAAGATCTATAGAGATAGATCAAGACGCTTAATTTGACTTTCACAAAGCACATACCTTGATAAAGTTTTGAAGAAGTTAAAAATGGATCAGTCAAAGAAAGGGTTCTTGCCTGTGTTACAAGGTGTGAAGTTGAGTCAGACTCAATGCCCGACCACTACAGAAGATAGAGAGAAAATGAAGGTCATTCCCTATGCCTCAGCATAGGTTCTATCATGTATGCAATGCTGTGTGCCTGACCTGATGTGTGCCTTGCTATAAGTTTAGCAGGGAGGTACCAAAGTAATCCAGGAGTGGATCACTGGACAGCGGTCAAGATCATCCTGAAAAACCTGAAAAGGACTAAGGATATGTTTCTCGTTTATGGAGGTGACAAAGAGCTCATCATAAATGGTTACGTCGATGCAAGATTTGACACCGATATGGATGACTCTAAGTCACAAACCGGATATGTATTTATATTGAATGGTGGAGCTATCAGTGGGTGCAGTTCCAAGCTGAGCGTCATGGCGGGATCTACGTGTGCAGCGGAGTACATAGCTGCTTTGGAAGCAGCAAATGAAGGAGTCTAAATGAAGGAGTTCATATCCGACCTAGGTGTAATACCTAGTGCATCGGGTCCAATGAAAATCTTTGGTGACAATGCTGGAGCAATTGCCTTGGCGAAGGAATCCAGATTTCACAAGAGAACCAAACACATCAAGAGACGCTTCAATTCCATCCGCGATCAAGTCAAGGAGGGAGAGATTTGCAAAATACATACGGATCTGAATGTTGCAGACCCGTTGACTAAGCTTCTCTCACGAGCAAAACATGATCAGCACCAAGACTCCATGGGTGTTAGAATCATTACTATTTAATCTAGATTATTGTCTCTAGTGCAAGTGGAAGACTGAAGGAAATATTCCCTAGAGGCAATAATAAAGTTGTTATTTATATTTCCTTATATCATGATAAATGTTTATTATTCATGCTAGAATTGTGTTAATCGGAAACTTAGTACATGTGTGAATACATAGACAAATAGAGTGTCCCTAGTATGCCTCTACTTGACTAGCTCGTTAATCAAAGATGGTTAAGTTTCCTAGCCATAGATATGTGTTGTCATTTGATGAACGGGATCACATCATTAGAGAATGATGTGATGGACAAGACCCATCCGTTAGCCTAGCATTATGATCAATTAGTTTTATTGCTATTGCTTTCATCATGACTTATACATGTTCCTCTGACTATGAGATTGTGCATCTCCCGAATATCGGAGGAACACCTTGTGTGCTATCAAACATCACAACATAACTGGGTGATTATAAAGATGCTCTACAGGTGTCTCCGATGGTGTTTGTTGAGTTGGCATAGATCAAGATTAGGATTTGTCACTCCGTCTATCAGAGAGGTATCTCTGGGCCCTCTCGGTAATGCACATCACTATAAGCCTTGCAAGCAATGTGATTAATGAGTTAGTTACGGGATGATGCATTACGGAACGAGTAAATAGACTTGCCGGTAACGAGATTGAACTAGGTATGATGATACCGACGATTGAATCTCTGACAAGTAACATACCAATGACAAAGGGAACAACGTATGTTGTTATGAGGTTTGACCGATAAAGATCCTCGTAGAATATGTAGGAGCCAATATGAGCATCCAGGTTCCGCTATTGGTTATTGACCGGAGATGTGTCTCGGTCATGTCTACATAATTCTCGAACCCGTAGGGTCCGCATGCTTAACGTTCGATGACAATTTGTATTATGAGTTATGTGATTTGATGACCGAAGATTGTTTGGAGTCTGGGATGTGATTATGGACATGATGAGGAGTCTCGAAATGGTCTAGAGGTAAAGATCGATATATTGGACGGTTATATTCAGACACTGGAATGGTTCCGAAGTGTTTCGGGTATTTTTTGGAGTACCGGGAGGTTACTGGAACCCCCCGGGGAAATAGTGGGCCTTAATGGGCTTTAGTGGAAAGGGGAGAAGGACCTCAAGGGGTGGCCGCGCGCCCCCCATGGCTGGTCCGATATTGGACTAGCAGGGGGCGGCGCCCCCCTCTTTCCTTCTCCCCTCTTCCTCCTTCCCTCCTTCTCCTTGTTGGAATAGGAAAGGGGGGCAAATCCTACTTGGACCGGGAGTCCAAGTAGGACTCCCCCCTTGGTGCGCCCCCCTTGGGCCGGCCTCCTCTTCCCCCTCCTTTATATAAATGGGAGGGGGCACCCCAAAGACACACCAAGTCTTCTCTTAGTCGTGTGCGGTGCTCCCCTCCACAGTAACACACCTCGGTCATATCGTCGTAGTGCTTAGGCGAAGCCCAATGCCGGTAACTTCATCATCATCGTCGCCACGCCGTCGTGCTGACGGAACTCTCCCTCATCCTCAGCTAGATCAAGAGCATGATGTCGGATTTCGGGTTCCGGCAAAACCCTTAAGGTTCAAACACTAGGGTGCGCACGAAGATCTCTCCCTCCCTCTAGCCCGCTCTCTCACCACGATCTCAAAGCTCAGCACGTCAAACTCGAAGAACAGGGGACACAAGAGTTTATACTGGTTCGGGCCACCGATACGGTGTTGCACCGATATGGAAACATTTCCCTGATGCCTCGGGACTCCTCGCCTGCGCTTGCCCCTTTAGCACCAAAGAGGCAACGGGTACTCTGCGCCCGCTGGCGCCCGCCTGGCCTTGGTCGTCACGGCTCACATCACGGGAACCTCACGAGGCGCCCCTCGCCTTGATCTCTCCACCCCTCACGAGCCAACCTAGTGAGGCCGCCCCTGGCGAGGTCTTGCGTCGTCCGCCTCGCGAGGCTTGGCCCCTCGTGAGGGTCTTGAGTGTTTGCTGGTGAAGATGGGCCGTACCAGGCCGCTGCAGGAGCCACGCTGTGGGCCGCAGGTAGGCAACTCTGGGGACCCCCGTTCCTAGAACGCCGACAGTAGCCCCCGGGCCCAAGGCGCGCTCGGAGTTGGCTTCGAGGCGAAGCCAAAGGGCAACTGCGGAGCGCCGCGGCCCCAACCGCCCGCGGCCTTGATTGACGCATGGCGACTGACGGGACGTGGGCGCCTCCGCTTCCCCACGCTGCCTCGGCAACTGCCCGACTTTATGAGCCCCTGGTGCATGCAGAGAAAACCATCATTACCTGCGATTGTGTGGGTCACCGGTTGGCCTTCTTCTGCTATAAATGAGGAGGGGGGCGGAGCCCCGTCGCCCATCTCTTCCTGTTCCGGTCGCTTCTTCTTCCTTGCTTCATTGCTAGCAGCGACACCCATGGCACCGATATGGAGATTCTCGGTCGCAGAGAAGGGAAAAGCCCCCCGCGACGAGCCGGGGTCGCTTCCGCCGAAGAAGAGGCTGGCCCGCCGCCGCCACGTAGTCGTGAGGCCGGAGGTGTCGAGGCCTCGGTATGAGCGGCCTCACCCCAGGTATCTGCTGCCTTTGTACGCCCAGGATAAGGGCTCCAGAGGAAGAGGCGCGACCAGCGTCGTCCATGTCGCGGCTATGGTCGCCGCGCCGTGGTGGCACGCGCCATCGCCCCAGGAACCCACGCCGAGGGCTCCTCACGTGAACTGGTGATGTGGGCGGCGATGCCTCCGCGCACTTGTATTCGCTTCCCACAGTTCTTCTCCGCCGAGGGGTCCCCTCGAGCTATAGCTGCAGCACGCCGAGTGCGATGCCCGGCGACAGGGGCAGAGGTTGAGGTCGTCTCCTCGGACAAGATTTTCATGACCCACCGCTGGGGTGAGGTCACCCGAGTTTGCCGTATGGAGGGCACCCTTGCCATCCACTTCGAGTACGACAGCACCTCCACGATGTTCTTCAAGGTCTTCGATGAGGAAGGCCGCCGCTTGGAGTGCTTCCCTGGAGGGGGTCATCGGGACGGCGCAGCGGCAGGAGCCAGGCCTGCCGCTGGCCTCGCGAGTGGTTCCACCAGCAGCGGTGGTGGCGCTTGGGAGTCCAACGACTCTCCTTAGCCCTACGAGACTCCGGAGACGAGCGATGACAGCTACTTGCCCCAGGGCTCTCGCCGTGCTCGGAGCGCGGCCGCAGCGTCCGGCCTCCGCCGTCGCTGATCTGGATGGGGTTGGCGCCGGCCTCCCGTGGCCCACTGTTGATGATGGCATCGGCGGCGTTGGCGCGTGTAGATAGGGTTCCTAGAAACCTTCTTCTTTTGTTCCCTGCGAGGAATCAAGATGGACCCCGTGGGGGCGTGTAAGGGGTCCGTAATGCCTTTTGTTAATATCTTCCTTATTATGAAGTTTTACGAATGCATGTCCTGCTTCGGCTCGGTCTCCCCCTTCCAACTTCGCGGTAGCTTGGTGCTCTACGCCGACAGGTCCCGGTCCCCAGGCAGGCTGCAGCCGTCGCTGGTATGCCAGGTCGTGATGCTGTGGTCAAGGCCAGGAGGTGAGCGGCCCGAGGTCCAGTAGGAGCTCCTGATGCGCGATGCTCAAGAGGTCCCCTTTAGCGTGCAAGCAGCTACCTGAAGGTTGGAAAGGGAGGCGGCGTCGCTGTAACATGGCTGCAAGAGATGTGAATCCTATGCCGCAGCGCTCGGCTGACTCGGGTGCGAAACTTATCTTAGCGGTCCAGAGCTGACTCCTTGTGCAGCGCCAGACTCCTTGTGCATCGACGGCCATAGTGTAGCCAGGTTAGGCCCCTCCCCCTCTTTTCCATGCTCTTCCATGTGCTCTACATCCTTGGGTCCCGGCCCTCGAGCGAGCTCAGCCGCTGCTGTTATGCCAGGTCGCGATGCCGTGGTCAAGGCTAGGGGGTGAGGGCTAGAGAGCCAGTAAGAGCTCCTGAGTCACGATGCTCAGGAGCCCCCCTTTTAACGTGCAAGCGAATCACATGAGAAAAAGAGGGAGCCCGCGGTACTGCCTGCTGTCGCCCTCGGGAGGTTCCTGCAGGTTAGCGCGAGGAGGGATACAAATTGCAACCACACTTGCCGGTCTGCCACTAGTCGTTCCGCAAGAAGATGAAGGCACTGAGGCCTGGTGAGGTGACGTGTGCGGGCGTGCCACGAGCCAGAGCTCCACCGCTCAGATTTGTTAGCGTTGCAGGGACGGACCCAAGCACAAGTACCGTGCCAGCATGAGTAGCCCCGTCGGGGGATGAGCAAGGGGCCGATTGGCGACGCGGGCGGCCGCGGTGAGTGACAATCAAGCAAGTGATGACTATAAATAACTCATGCATGGGAACCAGCTAGCTTAGATAGATGCGGGAACGATACATGCCACTGGGACGGACCGGAGCGGCCTGGGGATGATGCAGCCCGAGGGTGCCCCCAGTAGAGTAAGCTAAATATGCAAAAGGATACATGTCGCAGGGACAGGCCTGCGCGTCCTGGGAATAATGCAGCCCGAGGGGCGCTCCCCACTAAATAAACTTGGAAAATGTCACCTGGTTCCGTTGTCGGAGGAGTGTTGTGGCAGCCGAAGACGCGATGAAGAAGCCGCTCCTCATGAGCCACCAGGGCCCTGAGCCTCCGGAGGCTCTGGGGGCTCGGGTGGTTCCTTGAGGACCGTCTCCATCTCCGCGAGGACTACGTGATGCCTGGCCTCCTGAGACGTCAAGATGCTCTGTAGATGACGCTGGTAGGCGGCCGCCATGTTCAGCAAGCCAAATGGCATGCAGACGTAGCTGTGGGGTGGACCCTCGCAATGCCCAATGCGGGAAGGCCAGAAGCGCTCCTGAGACGCGACTCTATTGAGACCTGGAATGTCGATGCAGACGCGCAGCCCGCCGTCCTCACCAGGATGGGGAGCTGCGCCAGGTGGGCGGCAGTCGCCGTGCATGATCCTTGCTTCTTGAAGCTCATGGGTGGCCTTGTTGATGAACTCCTGAGCACCAGGCGCTCCTTGCCCAGTGCCTTCTTGAGGGAAACGTGCCGCGAAGCACGCCTCCATGTGGTGCCCGAGCGCCTCCCTCGTGATGTTGGCTAGGTCTGAGGCCCTCTAGAAGAGAGCCCCCGAGCCTCGACCGAGGAGGGCGCCGGGCGCGCCTTCCTATGCAAGGGAGGGAGGCGCCCCAAGCGCGGGCGCTGATCTTGAGGTGGCGCCATTGGAGACGCCGCTCTCCTGAGGCCCTGTGCGGAGTAGTTGCTTCTTCTTCTTGGGGATGGCCTCAGGAGGGTACCGGATGCCCTCGCTGTCGGGGTCTTCGATTGCTGCGGCTTGGAAGGGGTGCTCTAGGGAGCACACCGCATCTCTTTCTTCACGGGTCAGCGCCATGAACTTGGCTAATATTGGATACCCAAGGATGGCATTGTACGGAAGATGGATGTGGGCGACATCGAAGTCAATGAGCTCGGTGCGGTAGTTGTCGCGCTGGCCGAAGGTGACAGGGAGACGGACCTGCCCTATCGGGGTGGTGGAGCCGTCGGTCACTCCTGAGAAGGGCTTGGTAGGCTGCAGCTAATCGTATGGCACTTGGAGGCTATCGAATGTCTTGGCGGACAGGACATTAAGCCCTGCGCCGCTGTCGATGAGGGTCTTGGTGACTTGGACGTTGCTGATGACAGGTGAGCAAAGCATCGGGAGGGCGCCAGCAGTGGCCGCGCACTTGAGCTAACCCGATGAACTGAAGGTGATGGCGCACTTGGACCACCTGAGCGGGCGCGTGGCCTCGAGCCTGGGAAGGGCTGCATTCACTTTGTGAGCATACTGCTTGAAGGTGCATTGGGAAGCTGGGGCCTGAGCGCCGCCCAAGATGCAAGCGATAGCGCGCGGCTCCTAGAAGCCCCCAGCCCCCTTGTCCTGATGGTGGTCGTCGTTCCTTCTCGGTGGTGGCGGCAGTGGAGGGAGACCAGCATTGCCCAGAGGGCGATCCTCGCGAGGCTGGTCCCTCCATGCGCCCTCACGAGGCTGGTCCTGCCAGTGGTCCTCATAAGGCCGGTCGCGCCACTCCTGGCGGGGGCCGCGGTCGTCCAAGCGTCCTCCACCTCGTCCTCCTCCTCGGCCATAGACCCGGTCATTGCACTCGGGGCGTCGACCGAAGCATCCATATCGGATGGCCCTAAGCTCCTGACAGTCGTTGGTGTTGTGGTTGTGTACGTTGTGGAAGGCGCAGAATGGACGGCTGCTCTTGGACGACTCGGGGGGGTCCCGGCCGCGCTTCGTGTCTAGCTCCGCCACGAGCACGGCCACCCCCTTGTGCTTCACGTCCTTGGCCTTGGCTTTCTTCTCCTCTGGGTCGGTAGCAGGGAGCTCGAGGAGGGAAAGGCGCCCCTCCTCAGCTCTTGCACACTTGGTCGCCATGTTGAACACCTCCAGTGTCGTACATAGCTCCTCATGGATGGCGAGCTCCTCCTTCATCTTGACGTCGCGGATGCCGTCGGAAAACGCTGAGATGATGGCCTCGTCCGTCACCTTGGGGATCTTGAGGCGAACGCTGTTGAAGCGCTGGATGTACTTCTGCAAGGTCTCTCCTGGCTGCTGCTTGATGCGGCGCAGGTCACCCGCCGCCAGAGGGTGGTCGCGAGTGCCCTGGAAGTTGGCGACGAAGCGGTCACACATCTCACCCCAGAAAGATATTGACCCTGGGGGCAAGTTCAGGAGCCACGAGCGAGCACCATCCTTGAGAGCCATGGGGAACCAATTCGCCATGACGTTCTCGTCGCTGTTGGCCGCCTCGATGCTCAGCTCGTAGAGCTACAAGAACTCCGCAGGGTCAGGGGTCCCGTCGTAGCGAGGAGGCAGGTCTGGCTTGAACTTGCCTGGCCAGACGACGCTACGCAGGTCCGGGGTGAAGGCGCGGCAGATTGCTGTGGCCACCGGGGCCCATTGCAGAGGCGGAGCCTGCCCTTGATGTCCGTGCACCGCCACTGCAGGCGGCACACGTTTTTCTCGTGGTGGCGCCGGGAGCGCGGGAGCATTTTCTTGCAGCCGGGGAACTTATTGGCAGCTTCCTTCTTCAAGCGCGGGCGCCCGGCGCGGTGGGTCGCGCCGAGGGGTCGCGTGTCTTGGTGCTAGGGCGCCGTCTTGGTGCGGAGGTGGCGGAGGCGCTCCGTGGGCTACATCACCCGCGGCTAGAGGAGGCCTAGGTAGCGAGGGAGACGGGGCAGGCGAGCCCCCAGCGGCGCGGATGAGCTCGGCGATGCGGTCTAGCCAGTCCTCGTAGAGGTCGCCAACTGGGCGGTAGCGCAGGAGCTCGCGTGCCATGAGCAACGCGGCATGCACGTCCGTGGGGGCGCGACGAGCATGGGACGATGAACCAGTCAGAGTGAACGATGGAGTGGTGGTGCGGCCGTCCTGCCGCACCGAGGGGGCAACGAAGACGCTTGCTGCTTGTTTCCCGTCGGGCCGGTGGCGGCGTTGGCGGCGGGTGATGGAGAACGACAGGGAGCCCTGCCGACAAGGGCCGTCTGAGCGACACGGGCGGCCAGGGCGGCGCGAGCTCAGCGCGCGTCTTCCATGGACGTGGTGGAGCGGTGGAGTGCGGATCGACGGAAGGAAAGCTTCGGCGCACCCCTACTTGGAGTGCCAAATGTCAGATTTCGGGTTCCGGCAAAACCCTTAAGGTTCGAACACTAGGGTGCACACGAAGATCTCTCCCTCCCTCTAGCTCGCGCTCTCACCACGATCTCAAAGCTCGGCACGTCGAACTCGAAGAACAGGGGGGACAAGAGTTTATACTGGTTCGGGCCACCGATGCGGTGTAATACCCTACTCCAGTGTGGTGTGGTGGATTGCCTTGTAGGCTGAGGATGAACAAGTACAGGGGAAGAACAGCCTCCTGGGGAGAGGTGTTCTTGGGCTCGATGAGCTTGTGTTGTTGAGGATGATCTGAATGATCCGTTGGGGCTGGATCCATTCGCCTCCTACGGTGGTGGCTAGTCCTATTTATAGAGGCTCGGGTCCTTTCCCCAAATATTAGGCGGGAAGGGATCCCACTACGGCCAATTTGAAGGGGGACAGCTAGTACAAGCTATCCTGACAAAAGGTGGTCTTCGCCTGCCAAAGGCTCTGGTGGTGACGCTGTCGTGGGCTCCGCGATGACCTCCGTCCTGCTGTCCTGCTGGTCTTGGTCTCGTTGCACCGATATGGAAACCTTTGCCTGATGCCTCGGGACTCCTCGCCTGCGCTTGCCCCTTTAGCACCAAAGAGGCAACGGGTACTCTGCGCCCGCCTGGCGCCCGCCTGGCCTTGGTTGTCACGTCTCACGTCACGGGAACCTCACGAGGCGCCCCTCGCCTTGATCTCTCCGCCCCTCATGAGCCAGACTAGTGAGGCCGCCCCTGAGGAGGTCTTGCGTCATCCGCCTCGCGAGGCTTGGGCCCTCGCGAGGGTCTTGACTGTTTGCTGGTGAAGATGGACCGTACCAGGCCGCTGTAGGAGCCATGCCGTGGGCCACAGGCAGGCAAGTCTTGTGACCCCCGTTCCCAGAACGCCGACACACGAGGGACGTCATCGTGCTGAACGTGTGCTGAACACGGAGGTGTCGTATGTTCGGTACTTGGATCGGTTAGATCACGAAGACGTTTGACTACATCAACTGCGTTACTAAACGCTTCGGCTTTCAGTCTACGAGGGTACGTGGACACACACTCCCGTCTCGTTGCTATGCATCTCCTAGATAGATCTTGCGTGATAGTAGGTAAAATTTTGAAATACTGCGTTCCCCAAAAAAAGTAGATAGCACAATCCACTAGAATTTGTGAAGGAAAGGCAGTTGCTAGCAAACTGAACATGGGCCCTTATAGTGAGCTAATAAGACAAGCTACTCCTCATTGTTGGAGATATCGATTACGATTGGCTCCTTGGACATGGAAGAGGGCAAGGCCTCTGCATCATGGGTGCCCTCTTCGTAGTGGTGAGTTGCATGAGCCGCTCCGGGCACCAACCTACTGGCTCTCGAGATGAGGTAAGCACGTGCACGCTAAGAAAACACCTCGTAGTCTTCGTCGAAGGTACCGACGGTGGCCTCAAGAAAACACCACGAACTATCATTTAAAGCAGCCAACCGTGTCACGGTGTTGGCGCACGAAACGTCGACAGTGGCCTCGACGGAGAGGTGCTCCTCCAAGATCTGGGGGTCGGCACGAATGGCAGCCATCGCGACCTCATCCGCGCGTGCGACCGCGATTTGCTACTCCGCTGTCAAATGCTCCTTGAGATCCTGGATATACTGTGTGCACCATGGCTTAGGGCGGTGCTATTTGGTGGAGGGGTCGGTGGTTTGGGTGGAAGGTGTCGCGCTCGCACCGGCGGTCGGGGCATGTGGGATATGGAAGGAGGAGGAGGATGGGGGTCGGGTGTGGATTACTTGCCTGGATAGGCAAGGCCGAGTAGCGTGAAGGAGAGTCGCCAGCGAGGAGGCGGTGCTGCAAGCAAGGCGTGAAGGTTTGAACTTGGAAAGGAAGGCAGAAACAGGGGAAATGTGGCTTTTGGTAAGGGGGAGGGGGCGGGGAGGTAGATATTTCCACGGAAGCCAAAAATTTGGAATCGCTTTAGCGAAAAACTGGCACGCAAAGTGTCATCAGACACGGTCCCTTATTCAGAGCGGGCTGTGGAATGTAGCCGTCGCACCTTCTCGCGTAAGCCGTATGCATACTATACTCCGACGGCGCTCCAAGATATTTGTGTTGCATCTCACACGGTTGGTTAAAATAAACTGTGTGGGATCTACTTGATTTTTCGTCTTGATTTGAATTACATAATAGGGTCATAGCGGCAATGGACGGTGTTTGAATTGCTAGACCTTTTATCTATAGTGAACATGCAACTATATGTGTGTCGTAAAAGAATTGGAATTATTCACGGTTCGTTTGGACATTTTTATACATTAACTGAGTTTTCAATGCATTTATGTGCATAATTCAAATTTGAACTACATGTACATGCTCCAGTGCATGTAAATTGGTTGAAAAATCAAATCTTTGTCCTTGGGTGCATGCTTAGGTCCCATGCAAGAAATGGGAATGAATGTCAAACACCCTGCCACCGTCACTCGGCCGCAAACATTGAGATACCAGGTTTTTAAATTCTAGTAAATCCAATACTCGTCTGAAATTCATGCACTACCAAAAAAGACACATCCGTGACATTTTGGGTCGAACGGATTTTTTTCTGTCATACTTATGACACTTCTATGACGATAATTGTGACAAAACCCATTATCATCATAGATGTGGTGGGGTCCTACTTCTATGAAAAAAATCATGACAGAAAATGGGTTTTTTTGTCCTGGGCGGGCCGGAGACACAGCTGCATGACATTCTTTGGGCCGTCCATGATGGAAAAAACCGTGGTAGAAGCGAGGGCGAGGAAAATATCGGGGAGTTCTCGGTTACGGTGGCTGGTCGGGGGCCGAGCGATGCGCATTTCTCTCGTACATACGCACGTGTGTGCGAGGCGTTGGGCTCTAGCTGAACCCGAGGGATTGCACTGTAGGCTACGCGTTACTGAACCCGAGCGATCGATCGATCCCTTGCTATTAACTGAACCCGATCGAGCGATTCCTTCGCTGCTGCTGCTAACTGAAGCCGATCGATGCTGCCTCTGGATGAACAGTGAGCGTTGTTGGGGGCTTTGGATGAATAGTTCCCGGTGGGGGTTGGATGAACAGGAACCCGTGGTAGTAGAGGTCATTGCCGCTGGATGAACAGTACCCCGATCGATCGAGCCGGTGGATGAACAGGACCCCGTGGAGGGCTGGTTGAACAGTAGTCGGTGGAGGGCTAGATGAACAGTAGCTCGTGGAGGGGTGGTTGAATAGGACACCGTGGAGAGGGCTTGTTGAACAGTAGCCGATGGAGGAGAGGTGGAGGCTGGATGAACAGGAGCCCGTGGATGAACAGTCGCAGGTGGAGGCTGGAGGAGGTCGACGGTGGATGAACAGTAGCCCGTGGAGGCTGGAGGAGGTCGACGGTGGAGATGAACAGTATCCTGTGGAGTCCCGTTTTGCGGTACACCACACCCCTCCCTATGAACAGGACCCCCGTTTCGACCGTAGCGCTCCAACACAAGTCCGTTTCCTCTGTTTTGTAGTACGCCACACCCCTCCCGGTCAACAGGACCCCGTTTCGACCGTAGGAGGTCCAACAGAAGTCCGTTTCCTCTGTTTTGCCATACGCCAGACCCCTCCCGATGAAAAGGATCCCGTTTCGACCATGGCCGGTCGAACACAACGCTGTTTCCTCCGTTCTGCGGTACGTCAGGCCTCGTTTCCGTCGGCTGTTCCATCCAAGCCGGTTGGCTCCCGATGAACAGCACGCATTCCGTTGTCTCCCGATGAACATGACGCATTCTGTTGCCTCCCCGTGAACACGATGATGATGCAGTTTCTCCGTTCCGACCTAGCGAGAGCCATGTACACGAGCCCTGGCCGTACGTATGCGTGAGTAGGCGTTCGAGACCCCGCCCGTATGTACGTACGTGGCCGTATTTACTTTCTTGCACCCTGGTTGCTGTATGTACCTGTACATGCTACATGCGCGCCTCTACTACGACACGTGTGCGCCTCTACTATGACACGTGTGTGCCTCTACATCGACCAGTATGTACGTACACGTTCACGGCCAGAATGACAACGCTAGGTACGCTTCGACCAGGTGGGTCCCGACTGTCAGGCACTTCCTTGCATGTGAAGATGTAGCTGGTGGGTCCCAGCAGTCAAGGGGAAACGTTTTTTCGCGAAATACGGTGGCCCGTCCGGTGGGTCCCTGCTGTCAGGTGGAGGAATAATTATTTTGCGCGTAATAAGGAGGCACTTCCTTGCTGCGGCCGTGGACCCAGCTGTCAGCCTCTCCACGTACAGTACTCTTTCGATGGAAGTCGTTCCTTGACCACATTGACCACGCCGCGCTGAGAGCACCACGGCGGTGGACGACGGCAAGGCCTGGGAAGGGGACGACACGGAGCCGGGGAAGACGCGACAGTGGAAGCCCACGCGGAGAGGAGTATGAGGGTTCACTAGTTCGGCTGCGGTGTGAGGCTGCCGTCGCCGCAGAATAACAGGGGGTGTGGGTGAGTAGAGGCGGATTGCCTGGCCAGCGGTGGGAGTAGTAGGGGGCGGTGAGGCCTCCGCGGCATCACAGCCATCCATGGGAGGCAGGAGCACGCGGCACGACCGGCGCTGGTATGGGTGGCTGGAGCAAGAAGACCAGAGGTTGAAGAAGCACTACGGCCGTTGGATGGACATCGTACGGTCACTGGAGCTAGAATCGTTCATATTGACTAAGTTGACAAAGCCCTTCATCCTCGTCAACTTAGTAGGCCCACAAGTCAGCCTCCCACGCAGGGGGTATTCATTTTTTTGTGCATAATAAGGAGGAACTTCCTTGTGTGCGAAGATATAGCTGGTGGGTCCGAGCTGTCGGCGGGGGGAACGTTTTTTTCACGAAATACAGAGGCCCTTCCGGTGGGTCCTAGATGTCAGGTGGAGGAATCATTATTTTGCGCGTAATAAGGAGGCATTTCCTTGTGTGCGACCGTAGACCCGGCTGTCAGCCTCTCCACGTATAGTCCACTTCCGATGGATGTTGTTCATTGACCACGTTGACCACGCCGCGCTGAGAGCACCAGGGCGGTGGACAACGGCGAGGCCTACGAAGGGAACAACACGGAGCCGGGGAAGACACGTGAGTGGCTACCCACGCGGTGGGGAGTACGAGGGTTGACTGGTTCGGTTGCCGTCACCGGAAAATAACAGGAGGTGTGGGTGAGTAGAGGGATAGACAGGCCAGGGATGCAAGTATGGTGGGGCCGTGAGGCCTGCCCGGTAGCACAGCCGGCCACGGGAGGTGGGAGCATGCAGTTCCGCCGGCGCTGGTTTGGGCGGCTGGAGCAGGAAGATCAGAGACTGAAGAAGCACGATTGTCGTTAGATTGACATCGAATGGTCTGACGCTGGTAGAGTCGATTGTTGACTAAGTTTCGTTTTTTGAGAAACCTTGTGTACGCATGAACTTAGTAGGCCCACAAGTCAGCCTCCAAATCTGTGGCAGACAATATAGAGCCCATTTGCTTAATTTTTTATAATTTGCAGCCCATTTGCTAATTCTTAAGTAATTTATTACAGCCCATTTTCTGCCCAGGATCAACCTTATTTTGCATATTTCGGTGGAGTCTGAAATATTGTAATCCCATAATGACAAACATTTTTTAAGAACTTATTGAGTTGCCAAAAAATCGTTTTGTTTTTGTAAGCAAATAAGACGTGGGACAATTGAGTTGGTTTAAGGGAAAACCAGTGGTAAAAAAATCAGTGCTGGGAAGGAAAACAACAGCAAAAATAAGGATGTAAATATGAAAAGGGAACTTTATGTATTTTCAGTATAATGATATGTGTATATGAACTAGTAAAACTATAGGTAGAGATTCGAAAACGGATGTAGGACATGGCGTTTCAAGAGGAAAATAGAACTGGATTGTGTGTTTGATTCAGTAAAAAAACTGCCTACGGATGTTGTAAGACAAAATATAACTAACGCTGGCGGGCCAGAGGCTAGTAGATACCTGCTGGATCTTTGTGCCCCGTTGTCGTTATGGGCTGGGCCTGTTAAAAACAAAACCAAGCCTGGGCAGTCTACAACCCAGTTGAAACTTGCTCGACCTGAAAAAACAATATACCTGCTCAACAAACGAGAGAATTCTGCAAGTACAGACTGATAACTGGGATGCAACAGGTATATTGTTTTTTCATCGTGATAATAAGTGCATGCACTTGTTTCAAAAAATTTGGAGAACTGGGAATTCGAACGGCAGTTGCTTATGCTACCCATCAAATAAAAATCAGGTGCCTGAAAATTCGTTTCAAAACAAATGATTCAGCTTTATATCCACGTCGACCCTCGGCATGATGGTTGGAAGCAAATGCCAAGTTCATACCGAAAGATCGTTAATAACAATACCAACTTCCGGACGACAAGGTAGTACAAGTACCAATACCGAACTAACTTATAATCTTTTTACTCCTGGCCCTAGTGTTCGTCTGGTAGAAAATCTTGCAGAGGACCAGCTCCCACTCCTTCTCTTGCTCCAGGTCCCCGAGGTGGTACTGGTGCATCACCCAGTTGGTCCTCTGCTGGTCGAAGTTCTTGTTGGTGTGCAGCACCAGAACCTTTTTGCTGCCCGTCTGTCGGTTGTTGACCACCACCGGCAAGGTATTGCTGGTCTTGTGCCACATCGCGTGCATGCCGCATTCCGACTGTATCTTGCGACGCGTCCACGTGCCCTTTTGAACGCCCTGGAATTGCGCTGGAAGAAATGCTTGCTTAGGCCACTCAATGTGATACCTGCAGTATTGTCGAATACAGGTTTTAGTGTACGTGGTTGGCATTTTCATAACATCTTTGGCATGTTGCAGTCACTTGTTTCACTTTTTATTAACTGTCAAATTGTAATTGCTTCACTAGGTATGTGTCTAAAAAGAAAAATAGAGCTATAAACAAAGGAATATGTTTGTGCAAGTAGATGGCCGATCAGTGTCTTACCTGGAAGTTTCTCGGGATGGGTGTAGCATATGCCGTGCTCGCTGTCGATGGTTGGTATGAACAAATCAATGAGAGGGTGATATCTCGCACTGTCAGTAGTCACTTTGGCCTCAAGGTGCTCGATCAGCTCCTGATCCGTGGGATCGAACTTGACGCTAGCCGGCAGCATCGGCCAATCCTTCTTGGACTTGCATCGGTTAATTCCAGTTATATGGTACTCAATGTATGATCAATCGACTGTTTTAAGTGAATGATGAAAGATTTTGACAGATAAGTGGTACTCCAAATCTGAAGTCCACAATACCCGAAGACGCCGCCGGGATTCTTGTGTCACCTCACGCGCAGCGTGTTGTCATATCAATTCAATGTGTGGACATGATGAATAATTTGACCGACGTATACTAGTACTAGTACTACTACTGTACTACTTACTAGTCGTATTTAGTGTCACATTTTAACCATAGGTTTAACTAACAAAATGTCAATGCATGTCACCAAAAATTATTCCATTGGAAACTATGTTCAAATACGAATAAAACGATATAATTTTTGTGACATGCATTAACATTTAGTTAGTGAAATTTATGGTCAAAATTTGACACAAATTACGAAGGGCACCAGTAAACCAGGAGGGAGGTAGTAGTACGAGTAGCGCAATATACGGTATAGAGGACTAGTACAAATTTAGAAATGGGGTAAGAAGTTACACGGCTATGCGACAGACTTTGTAGGCTACATGAGTAATACAAAATATAATTCCCATTGGACAACACTTTCACCAACAAGTACACACTTGAAGCCTAATTGATATATACATATATATATATATATATATATATATATAGGGTGGGTCTATTATGATAACACCCCCTTAAGACCTTATTCTGCTAACACCGGGGCTTATTCTGCTAACACCCGACGCCCACCCCGAAGCTACAAACTAACCACCGAACTGCGGCCACAAAAAACCCCGCCCACACCAACTCCCCTCTCTCCACGTGCCCCTCCCCCACTCCCCACGACCTCCACCTCCCCTCCGCCCTCTGCCCGATCCCCACCACTGTCTCCCCCGATTCCCACCCACCCTACGTCGCCGGCTCCCACCACCTCCCACCGCGCCGCCCGCCGCCCGGCCACCACCTTCCATCGTGCCGCCCGCCGCCCGGCCACCACCTTCCACCGCACAGACCACAGGCCCGCCACCATCCAGCGCGCCGCCTCCCCAAACCTACCGCGCACCGCCCCTTCCCAGGTCGCCGTCGCGCCGCCCATCCCCAGGTCGCCGCCACGCATGTGCTCGCGAGCAGCATGGGCATCGACCACATCTGCCCTCCACCGCCTCGTGACCTCCTTGTGCGCTGCGGTGGCCGGATCCACAACCTCCCAGCCCCGGTGACCTCCTGTTGTACCGCCACGGCGGATCCAGTTTTCCTCCTACCGATGCCCCCCATTTCGACCCCGGCATCGCCCATCCCTCCAGCACCTTGGATCTACCCCGTCTTCGCCGCTGGGGGCGGCACCACCCCTCCCATGAGTTGAGGTCACCGTGGCCTCTCCTCCCCAGATCCGGCTAGCCCCCGTGGCTCTCTCCTCCCCAGCTCCCTTGTAGATCGCCTTATGGGCCCACGCGGTTTTCCGGCGAGTGTGGTGTAGTGCGGGGCGTGCATGCGTGCAGTCCGGGGGTGCGTGCCGTGCAGCTCGCCGGTTCCACAACTTGCGGCTCACCGGCTGCAGTCCGGGGGCACGTGCCGTGCAGCTCGCCGGTTCCACAACTTGCAGTTCACCGGCTGCAGTCTGGGGGCGCGTGTCGTGCAGCTCGCCGGTTGCATCGCCACCCCACCACCAGATCCGTTCGGGGAAAGGAAGCCCCTTTGCTGCTCTCCGTCTCCACCGGATGCAGGTATTCTCCACATCTAGGCTGGCAACAATGGAACTGATTGCAACTTGCTTCCAGAAAGAGGTAATGATACAAGTTCTTTGGACCGTGTAGTGTTGTCACCTGAGAAAGGGATGGGAGTTTAGACTGAAGATAACAAGATTGGTACTTTGCTTAGTCTCACAAACATGCGGCACCCAAGCCCATATAGAAGTTACGTGCATGCACTGCTAGACTGCTAGCCACTTGGACCTGTGGAGTTTATCAAAAAAAAGAACTTGGACTTGTGGAGCCATTGGCTGGACGTGCGAATGCATTGTGCAACTACTTCGTGGCCAAACCACTCTCTTTCTCTTTAGACTAAGCACACTCTTTCTTTGATAATATTGTATTGCTTTTTTGAGAGCTGATGATATTATATTGTTGTAACCACTTACTACAGTTCATTCCAAACCGCTCGGTCTGTGCTACTCGTTGAAGGCCCAGAATTGAAGTTTGCCGAGGTATGGCGTGCGGTTCAGTAATGCAGCATTGCAGTTTGTGACTTGGCGGAGACGAGCGCACACCAGCAAACAGTTTTGTTCAATTTGCAGCTCACTACTCCCATCCGGGAGGCTCACTACAAATTTTGTTCTATTTTGAGGGGAGAATGCAGTCCCCTCGCATTGATGTCTTTTTGTTTTGTTTCTACTAGGGGAGAATGGGAGAATCTCGTGGATGCACTGTGGGATTTACTTTATTTTTGTTTTGTTTCCTACAGAATGCGGGGAACAAATAAAACATTGAATGCAGTTCGCTCGCCTTGTCCTTCCATCATTGTGCATGTTTGTTCAGTTCATCTAGGTGGTTCAGTTTGTAAAAAAAGAGAGAAATTCCCATGAGAGGTTCACTTCTTTGTCTAATGCACTTTGTGAGACTAAGGAGGTGTGGGCGTTTGCAATTTGTGTAGCAGCTCCTTATCCCTATGCATGAAGTGCAATTTGTTTTTGTGTGTCTCAAAATTCAGTCGAACTATATCAATGCTTGCAGTGCGTTTCGTTCTTGGATGTGGTTCACTTTTGAGAGTGATGCCGTTCACTTGCACCCAACATGAAAGCGCAATAAGCGAAACAACAAGATGGTAATGCGGTTCACTTGGATATATGATGTGGTTAACTTGCCATAGTCTCTGCGGTCCACTCTCGTTCATAAAAAACGTTAAAAAAGAAAACAAAAACTCGTATGAGAAAAATTACGTCCGACAAAAGAAATTATGCAGCTCGCTTGCACGTCCGATGCAGTGCGGTTTTTCATTCTGAAGCAGTGTGGTCGGTCGTATGATGTTCTTCATCCCTTAAGTGCAAAAAATTTGCTGCGGAAGCGAAAAAAAGTAATGCGGTTCACTTCTTGATAGTGTTGTGGTTCATTTACAGCCGATGTGAAGTGCACTATACTTTCTCGTCCTTGAAAAAATTACGTTTGAATAAAAGAAACCATGCAGTTCTCTTACCCGTCTGATGTAGTGCGGTTTTTCGTCCGATGCAGTCTGTTTTTCAGCCGGATGAAGTACCCACGTCGATTTGGGTGTCGCGAAAAACAGAGTGTCCGCATTTCGGTAAATTCGAAATTCCTCTTAAACCATAAAGAATTAGAGAGAGTGTTCTACATGAAAAAGTTGCGCCTCGTTGATATCTTTCCAACGGCGTATCGTTTGAATCATTCCGACCAGTGGTTTGTAAAATTTCACGAAAAATGGACGCTGCCACTCATCATCCATCACACGATTTTCAAAATTAACTTAAAACCGTAAGGAATCTCAAAAACATCCATAGCTTTACAAGGGTATATTACACGCCTCGTTTCGACAAACGGTTGAAAAACTGGAGCGAAAACAGTACCGAAAATTTCAAAAAAATTGAAAAAGAGAATTCCTCGATTTAGTTAATTTGAATCTGCTCTTAAACCGTAACGAATTAAAGAAATAATAAATATAAAAAAGATGTGCCTCAATGATATATATCCAACGGCGTATCATTTGCTTCATTACGACGAGCGGTTTAGAAAAAAGCGAGAAAACGCTCGCTGCCACTTGTTGTGGGCCGCACCATTTTCAAAACTGCTCTTAAACCGTGAGGAATCTCGAAAAGTGTTCAACATGGCGAAGTAGAGCCTAATCCATAGCTTTTGAATGGTATATTATACGCCTCGTTTCGACAAATGGTTAAAAAACTAGAGCGAAAACAGTACCGGAAAAACACCGCGTGCAGTTTTTTCTGACACGAAGTTCAGTCGTCTGAGTACTGCAGCACACTTGGTTCAAACAATGACGTGCACTTGCATTGAACGTGCAGTGCGGAAGTGTTATCAGAATAGTTATTCTGCTAATATTATCAGCATAGACCGGCTGTATATATATATATAGGGATTGACTATTCGTCACCCTGGGTGAGGAATAGTTATTCTTCACCCACCTCTATTTTACCATCAATGCATCGTAATTTTTCGCTTCGTAAGTTTTGTCTTATTTCTGACGTAAAAAGAGACTGTAAGAAAATATATAATCATCGTAAAAAATATTTTATGTTATGTAAAATTACAAACGTAAAAACATAGTGTAAAATACAAATAAACTGCAAATTTTATTGTCTTATGCCCTATATTATTTTTATTTTTTTATGCCAAATTTTACGTAGTGAATCAATAAGAATGTAACTATTTGAATTCCAAACGTAATTTAATTATGAATTGATCGTAAGATTACCTCGGGTGAAGAATAATTTATTCTACACCCTAGGTGATGAATAGTAACAATATATATATATATATATATATATATATATATATATATATGGCTTCTGCACAGCATCTCCAACATCATTATTGTACATCCTACGCAGGTGAATTAGGATGCACTTGATCCCAGAAAGGTATCTATCCTTCTAACCAGACGAGTGCTTCAAACTAACAACAGTACATAATATCCAACAAAAGAGGGTGATGCTATAGCAGCAGGACACATGGCTCAGTCTAGATATCAGTACGAATCAAGTTGTGCATATTTGCTGTTGGCATGAACCACATCGCCGCATGTCGGGTTTGCAAAAGCCATCCATCGCATAGAAGCTTGATGCCTTTCACACACTAAAGATTATCTGGCAACAAGCTGTGTCGACGAATCTCTGGATATGGTGATTCATGAAACCCATGGTATGATGTGTAAACATAGTTCCCCCTGGCGAATGGAAGTTGCATAGCACGGTAATCATCGCCGATGATACGATCGATGATTGGTTGGATGATCGGATAATTGAGCCTGAGGAACATGGAGTGGTTGCCGAGGCTGTAAACCCGCCTCCAGTTGAATACGCCTGGCCCAACAGAGCTGGGATCTATCTCGAACACGAAGGAGCGATAGCCATCAATGTCACGAATGCCCCAGGCATTGTACTGCACGTGTTTTGATGAAATGGTTTGGTCAATTTGTGAAACGCCCACGATGCGGCTATATCTCTCACGTGTCGAGGCACGACTTAGAGGCATAACCGCATTGTAGGTTTTGTCGCAAGAAGGGTCATCTTCACACAATCCCATGTAATGAACAAGAATGGGATAAAGAGAATTGGCTTACAATCGCCACTTCACACAATACATAAATAAATTCATACAGCACCCAAGATACACACATAGACCGACTACAGTCAAATCCAAATAAAAAGAAGATAACCCCAAATGCTAGATCCCCGATCGTCCCAACTGGGCTCCACTACTGATCATCAGGAGACGAAACATAGTAACGACCAAGGTCCTCGTCGAACTCCCACTTGAGTTCGGTAGCATCACTGCACTGGTATCGTCGGCACCTGCAACTGTTTTGGTAGAATCTGTGAGTCAGGAGGACTCAGCAACCTCACACCCACGAGATCAAGACTATTTAAGCTTATGGGTTGGAAAGGGGTAATGTGGTAGAGCTGCGGCAAGCACTAAGCATATATGGTGGCTAACATGCACAAAGAAGAGCGAGAAGAGAAGCAACGCAACGGTCGAGAAGCTAGAAGTGATCAAGAAGTGATCCTGAAACTACTTACGTTCATACATAACCCAAACCGTGTTCACTTCCCGGACTTCGCCGAAAAGAGACCATCACGGCTACACACGCGGTTGATGCATTTTAATTAAGTCAAATGTCAAGTTCTCTACAACCGGACATTAACAAATTCCCATCTGCCACATAACCGCGGGCACGGCTTTCGAAAGATAATACCTTGCAGGGGTGTCCCAACTTAGCCCATCACAAGCTCTCACGGTCAACGAAGGATATTCCTTCTCCCGGGAAGATCCGACCAGGCTCGGAATCCTGGTTACAAGACGTTTCGACAATGGTAAAACAAGACCAGCAAAGCCGCCCGATGTGCCGACAAATCCCGATAGGAGTCGCACGTCTCTCGTTCTCAGGG
Source organism: Triticum aestivum (assembly GCF_018294505.1). Classification (NCBI taxonomy): domain Eukaryota; kingdom Viridiplantae; phylum Streptophyta; class Magnoliopsida; order Poales; family Poaceae; genus Triticum; species Triticum aestivum. The sequence goes on from NC_057796.1 coordinate 127,029,996, forward strand.
CACACCGGATGAGACATCCTACGAGTAAAACTAGCCCTCAAGTTGCCCCGAGGTGGCCCCGCAGTCTACTCGGTTCGGACCAGCACTCAGAGGAGCACTGGCCCGGGGGGTTTAAAATAAAGATGACCCTCGGGCTCGCGAAAACCCAAGGGAAAGGTATAGGTTGTTAGGCAAATGTAAAATCAAGGTTGGGCCTTGCTGGAGGAGTTTTATTCAAAGCGAACTGTCAAGGGGGTCCCATAAATCCCCAACCGCGTAAGGAACGCAAAATCAAGGAACATAACACCGGTATGACGGAAACTAGGGCGGCAAGAGTGGAACAAAACACCAGGCATAAGGCCGAGCCTTCCACCCTTTACCAAATATATAGATGCATTAATTAAATAAGAGATATTGTGATATCCCAACATAATCATGATCCAACATGGAGCAATCTTCAACTTCACCTACAACTAACAATGCTATAAGAGGGGCTGAGCAAATGCGGTAACATAGCCAAACAACGGTTTGCTAGGAAGGTGGGTTAGAGGCTTGACATGGCAATATGGGAGGCATGATAAACAAGTGGTAGGTAGCGCGACATAGCGATAGAGCGAACAACTAGCAAGCAAAGATAGGATTGATATCGAGAGTAATGGTCATCTTGCCTAAGATCCCAAAAGGAAGAAGAACGAGTCCAAGAAGAAGACGAACGGGCGTAGACGAACGAATCCTCACAATCGCAACGTAACCGGAACTATCAAGGAGACGCGCAACCGGAAAGAAGCAAACAACATGGTAAACAACCATCACATAAACATGGCATGATGCACAATCAAGTATGATGCATGTCCGGTTTAAATAGGCATGGCATGGCAAAGTGCACAAACAACACTACAAGTTAAGTGGAGCTCAATATGCAACGAGTTGCATATTGACGAAACACCACATTCATTAATTTAGTTCACTCTTGTTTATGTACCCAACAATATTAAATGTTGATTAACATGGCAAGAGGTGAAGCATAAAAAAACTACCTATCCAGGCAAGTTTAAATGAGGCCATAAATAACAAACAACAATTCTAGAAAATCCCCGTGAGTATATTTTGGTTATGGTACTGTTCTGCCCTAAACCATATTTTAGAGTTGTTAAACATGCAAAGTAATGGCACCATGTTAAACTAGGCATTTTTCTACCCCATTTACATATAAAGTTTATTAAATTCGGAGCTACGGTTATTTAGTTATGAAATAAAACATTTTAGCATGGCATTTAGCAAGTTAATTGCAAACATCATTTTAAACATTTTAAACATGGATGACAGCAGCATATTATGAAACAAGATGAAATTCTAAGCATTTTATATATTTAAAGTTTTTACATATGATGCACGGTTGTGAAGTTATTATATGCATGAACATTAAGGGGTTTTCTGAAAAAATGCAGTCTCTGGAATAATAGACAAATTCGCTGTAGAGGAAAAAAACACAATCGGGCTGAATCTGGGATCTGGGCTGGGGAGCTGCTCACATTGGACCTGCAGGCGCGCGCGGAGCTGGGCCTCGCAGGCGAAGGGAGCTGGGCCTGCGCGTGGAGCGGTCGCGGTCAACGGGGCTGGGTCATGGCTCGATGCAGAGGAGGACGAGGCAGGCGGGCGACACAGAGACGCGGTCAACGCACGCGCGAAGTAGGGGAACTTGGCGCGACTCCGGTGAGGACCGACGAAGTGAGGAGGAGCGGATGCGGCCTGCACTGGGCCATGGTGTCGCGCGGGTGAAGGAGGCAGGAGATCGAACCGGCGAGGTCCTCGCTCGACGCCTCGAGCGCGTGGACGAGGACGGCTGCGGCGCTGCTGGTGGCTTGCTCACCGAGGATGGCGCGGGCCGCGGTAGAGGAACAAGGGCGCGACGGCGGGACTTGGCAGGAACGAGCAGAGGGACTTGGCGCAGCAGCGGAGAAGCTCCAAGGCGGCGGCTGGGCTCGAAGACGGACTTGGCGACGGGGACGGCCGGGACGGGAAGGAGAGGACACGCGGCTCCGGTCACCAGCGGCCATGCAGCAGGGGCGAGCGGCTCGGCGGGGTTCGACGAGCCAGGGACGACTGGATCCGGCGAGGAGGCGTCGGAGAGGTTCGGATTCGGGGACGCGCTTGCTCCGGCGAGGGTGATGCTCCTCCTGTGGACGCATCAGAGAGAGAGGGAGACGGGTGAGATAGAGAGAGCTTCAGCGAGGAGAAACGAGGAAGGGAGCAGGGAATGTCCTGGTGGTCGAGGTCGCTAGCGGCGGAGGATGGATGGGACATTGCTCCTAAAATTTAGGGTTAGGGTCTATTTATAGGAAGGGGTTAGCTTAGGGGTATCCGGTCCCTCCGATCGTAATCGGACGGCCCAGGAAAAATAGGCTAGAAGAGACTATATAAGAAACGATGATGTTTTATAGATGTTTGGGGATGATCCGGACCCATCGGTAGCGATAGTTTGGGTCGGGTTCGGGGAAGTATTCGGACGCACACACGAGGGGGTCTGTGCACTATACAGAGAGACTCCGGTTTAGGCAAGAGGGAAACGAAGAACAAGGTTGGTCTCGGAACGGTCAACAAAAGCAAGGGGGGACGCGGCAACTACGAGCAGATACGAGTTTGAAAAAACAATGATGACAACGAGTGCCGATGCAATGCGGATGATGCCATTATGAAATGCAACAAACAAAATAAAACACACGACGGCAATGAAGAACATTGAAGGCTTCTGAAGCGTCGGCCTCGGGGCGTCACAACACTCCTCCACTTACAAGAGATCTCGTCCCGAGATCTAAGGATGGCTCCGGGGAGAAACGGAAGAGGAAGAGGTTAAACAAAGTTGCTTCTTTGACAAACGAGTGAAACCCACAAACCTTGAGAGGTTGAACAAATCGAAAGAAAGAATACAATGGAGGTGAACGAGATTACAAACACTGCGTTAGCATAGAAGAACAAAGAACATGATGAGAACCAAGAGCTTAGGGGACAAGATAGATTTTGAAGCCACTCCGGTTAAAACAAGATAGAGTAGGATTAAGAATGATATAATTGGGACAGCACTCCGACTGAAAATGGAAGGAATTAACATGAACTTGAGAAGATGGGATGATAATTGATGAAATCAACAACACACTGCCTCCGAAACTATTGAAAGAATGGCACAAGGGGTAAGAAAGATTTCAGACCGCACTCTGGTTGAGGAAGGAGCAAACACTTGATAAGATGAGAGAGCTCGAATGAAAACACGACATCCGGTTAAATGGATAAGCAAGGACAAGAACATGATCTCCAAAATGAGATGATGGGTCAAAGAAAACATCACAATGCCTTCGGGACAAATGAAAGAGTGGAATCGAGAGAACATAGAAGAGAACAACAACTTATATCACAATTGAATTTGAAAGAGCCTCCTTAAAAAGAAGGATTGAACGGAGTTGTTGGAAAACCAACAACGAAAAGAATAAGCTTGTAGTGGACTTATGGAAACATCTCAACATTATGAGGTGACAAACGGCCACTAAAGGAAGCCATTGATTTGAGTGAGAGCACCAAGGCGATGAAAAACTTGTTTCACCAAGAGGATAGGAGAAAACTTGGATCATTGATAAGCACCATAATTAGCTACATTCCTTAGGGAAGACTTTAGGTGAAATCTTTACCCAAGATAACTCCAACAAAGAGATTGATTGGCTGAAAAGATCTCTTAAGCAAAGAGAAAATGATGGATTTAAATATGTCACTCTTGACAAGTTGCGAATCATGAAACACGAAGGGAAATTGTCGAGAACGACATAACACCACCTCAAAAGATAAGGTAGAAAGAATTGCACTTTGGAATGCAGGAAGAAGAATATTTGAGCTCTTCCAACAAGAATCTTGAGAACACTTCGAGAATGAATTAAATCCTTGATGAACCACCATGAAGAAACTCCATGAAGAACTCCGGTAATAAAAGGATGATAGAAAGAAAGAGAAGTTGAAAACACAAGGTGAAGCCTTGCAGTGATAAGATGAAGCTTTGAAATGATATAACCGAGAAAACTTGGAACTCCGGAAAGAAAGATGAACAAATGAAATCAAGAATTTTGATGAACCTCCGGAATAAGGAATTGAATTTACTCGATGAAACAAGAATAAGAATTACATTATGCTGATCCTTCACCAATTAAATTGATGACAAGCAATGGATTTGGCATACTACTTATTCTCGTAGAAAGGATTAAGATTGATATGGCGCAAACTTGGGAAGGTCTTCAACGAACCACCGGTAGGATTGGAAACAATGAACGAATCTATATGATAACGAAGGAAGAGAACTCTTGAACGAACCACCGTAAGAATTGAAAATGAACGAAGAAAAGATAAAGAAACACCGGGAAGAATTAGAAAATGAACGAAGATACTTGAGAGAATTTAGATGCAAGTGAACGAAAAGATCACGATCTGGTTAGAAAAAATTTGAATGATGCACCGGTAAGATTTGGAGAAAGAGAGCTGAAAGCTGAGAATGAATAATTCTGAGATGATGGGATCCGGAGAATCAAACTGAAAAGACTCTTGAATTGCTCTGGATGGGTGAAAAGAATTCTCGCAATCGAAAACAATTATGAGAGGATGGCATGGAGCTAGAACCATGAATCTTCAAGAGAACGGACCAAGATTCAAGAGAAATTCTTCTTCGGTCTTCACATGTTGAGAATGATGATGAGAACCACCCTGACAATTGTTGAGATACTCCGGGATGAAAAATATAAAGGTTGAACCAACAATGAAAAGAATTTGAAAGATCTTGGAGAAAGACATTTGACTGATGATAATACATTCTTACGTCAAACTTTGAAATGAATTTGGGAATAGCTCCGGGAAAATAGAAGAGTCAGGTAAGATCCTGGGAAAAGACCTGTGGGTTAGGGGCTATTCAAAACACCTTTCGAAAAGTTTGCTTGAAAGATATTGCACCGGTTGAATTAAATGGCTCAAAAGAGATAACAACCTCGAGATAGCTTGAACGGATTAAGAATGTAAATGCGAATCTTCTAAGCTATCTTCAACACTCCGGAACAAATGAATAGCGAGAGGTGAATGATTAATTGGTGCACCGGAATGGGAAAGCATTGTGAAAATAGGAAAAGGCATAAGATCAACACCGAAATGTTGAATTAAATCCACCAGAGAAGAAAATTAGAATGGAACAATGATAAGGTTGAAGCTTCCTTAGCGTCTTCATGAGAAATCACCGGATAAAAACATTAAAGGAAAAGAATGAAGAGACTTCACATCAATAAAAAGGATACTTGATTAAGAAATCTGAGTCCTTGAAGAAAAGGGTGGGAGGGTGGGAAAACAAAGGAAACTTGGGTCGGATGAAACAAACACCGTTGAGAAAAAGCTTAGAATTGATCTTGCGAATGTTGGAATGATCGGATTTACTTGGAGAGAAGCACAACAGTTGGAAAGGATTGAAAAGACAACCTTGATGATCAAGAAGGATTAGCATCCGCATAGAAATATGAGAACACCGCTTAGAAAAGGTATGGAATCAACACTTGACAATGAAGCAACTCGAATACCACAACTTAAAACAAAACAAAGGATTGGCTCGTAGAATAAGCCGGAACAAATACATATGATAGAGATTTACCCAATCCCATATCCTGCATTTGTCGGAAAGATATTATAGGAGCTACTTGAATACCCACCAATAAACTCCCGAAACTTTTTGGTTATGCGATCTGGTGTTGGGGATACATGGGACGCAATATATCTCACCCAAACTAACAATCCCTAGATCCAGCTGTATCCATCCGTCAACACATAACCAAGAAAACTCCGGAAATCGTGTACCTCAACCTTCGAAAAGCATCCGTTATACGAGTTATGGCAATACTCTCGAACTCCCGCCCCAGTACTGGGTGGCGTCGAGGTGATCTCACCAACAACTGCATAAAAGCGATTTTCGATGTCGGCGAAACTCAGGTATTCCGGAACTGCAACGATAAAATTGTGACGACAACACCTCGGAGCTCAACTCCCCGGGAAACTGCCACAACCACTAAATATCAGGAGGCACCAAGAACAATGTTCTCGTCACAAAACCATCGGAACGATTCCAAGATACCCGCGTGATCCTAATTTTTTTTAGTGAAATTTGAGGAGAGGAAAGTCAAAACACCTACGTCAGGAGGCCTCACCAGAGCGACGAAGGGACTGAGGAGTAAAAGAATCCTACTCTCCGATATATATAATCCTAAGACTCAAAACAAATTTTGTTCTAGACTCAACAACGTAGCGATTCAATCAAGCAGGGGGCTCCTAAGTCGGGGATGGCTCTGATTACCAACTTGAAATGCCCACGATGCGGCTATATCTCTCACGTGTCGAGGCACGACTTAGAGGCATAACCGCATTGTAGGTTTTGTCGGAAGAAGGGTCATCTTCACACAATCCCATGTAATGAACAAGAATGGGATAAAGAGAGTTGGCTTACAATCGCCACTTCACACAATACATAAATAAATTCATACAGCACGCAAGATACAAACATAGACCGACTACGGTCAAATCCAAATAAAAAGAAGATAACCCCAAATGCTAGATCCCCGATCGTCCCAACTGGGCTCCACTACTGATCATCAGGATACAAAACATAGTAACGTCCAAGGTCCTCGTCGAACTCCCACTTGAGTTCGGTAGCATCACTGCACTGGTATCCTCGGCACCTGCAACTGTTTTGGTAGAATCTGTGAGTCACGAGGACTCAACAATCTCACACCCGCGAGATCAAGACTATTTTAGCTTATGGGTTGGAAAGGGGTAATGTGGTGGAGCTGCGGCAAGCACTAAGCATATATGGTGGCTAACATGCGCAAAGAAGAGCGAGAAGAGAAGCAACGCAATGGTCGAGAAGCTAGAAGTGATCAAGAAGTGATCCTGAAACTACTTACGTTCATCCATAACCCAAACCGTGTTCACTTCCCGGACTCCGCCGAAAAGAGACCATCACGGCTACACACGCGGTTGATGCATTTTAATTAAGTCAAATGTCAAGTTCTCTACAACCGGACATTAACAAATTCCCATCTGCCACATAACCGCGGGCAAGGCTTTCGAAAGATAATACCCTGCAGGGGTGTCCCAACTTAGCCCATCACAAGCTCTCACGGTCAACGAAGGATATTCCTTCTCCCGGGAAGACCCGATCAGACTCAGAATCCCGGTTACAAGACGTTTCGACAATGGTAAAACAAGACCAGCAAAGCCGCCCAATGTGCCGACAAATCCCGATAGGAGTCGCACGTATCTCGTTCTCAGGGCACACCGGATGAGACATCCTACGAGTAAAACCAGCCCTCAAGTTGCCCCGAGGTGGCCCCACAGTCTACTCGGTTCGGATCAGCACTCAGAGGAGCACTGGCCCGGGGGTTTAAAATAAAGATGACCCTCGGGCTCGCGAAAACCCAAGGGAAAGGTATAGGTTGTTAGGCAAATGTAAAACCAAGGTTGGGCCTTGCTGGAGGAGTTCTATTCAAAGCGAACTTTCAAGGGGGTCCCATAAATCCCCAACCGCGTAAGGAACGCAAAATCAAGGAACATAACACCGGTATGACGGAAACTAGGGCGGCAAGAGTGGATCAAAACACCAGGCATAAGGCCGAGCCTTCCACCCTTTACCAAATATATAGATGCATTAATTAAATAAGAGATATTGTGATATGCCAACATAATCATGATCCAACATGGAGCAATCTTCAACTTCACCTGCAACTAACAACGCTATAAGAGGGGCTGAGCAAAAGCGGTAACATAGCCAAACAACGGTTTGCTAGGAAGGTGGGTTAGAGGCTTGACATGGCAATATGGGAGGCATGATAAACAAGTGGTAGGTAGCACGGCATAGCGATAGAGGGAACAACTAGCAAGCAAAGATAGAATTGATATCGAGGGTAATGGTCATCTTGCCTAAGATCCCGCAAGGAAGAAGAACGAGTCCAAGAAGAAGACGAACGGGCGTAGACGAACGAATCCTCACAATCGCAACGTAACCGGAACTATCAAGGAGACGCGCAACCGGAAAGAAGCAAACAACATGGTAAACAACCATCACATAAACATGGCATGATGCACAATCAAGTATGATGCATGTCCGGTTTAAATAGGCATGGCATGGCAAAGTGCACAAACAACACTACAAGTTAAGTGGAGCTCAATATGCAACGAGTTGCATATTGACGAAACACCACATTCATTAATTTAGTTCACTGTTGTTTATGTACCCAACAATATTAAATGTTTATTAACATGGCAAGAGGTGAAGCATAAAAAAACTACCTATCTAGGCAAGTTTAAATGAGGCCATAAATAACAAACAACAATTCCAGAAAATCCCCATGTGCATATTTTGGTAATGGTACTGTTCTGCCCTAAACCATATTTTAGAGTTTTTAAACATGCAAAGTAATGGCACCATGTTAAACTAGGCATTTTTCTACCCCATTTACATATAAAGTTTATTAAATTTGGAGCTACGGTTATTTAGTTATGAAATAAAATATTTTAGCATAGCATTTAGCAAATTAATTGCAAACATCATTTTAAACATTTTAAACATGGATGACAACAGCATATTATGAAACAAGATGAAATTCTAAGCATTTTATATATTTAAAGTTTTTACATATGATGCACGGTTGTGAAGTTATTATATGCATGAACATTAAGGGCTTTTCTGAAAAACTGCAGTCTCTGGAATAATAGACAAATTCACTGTACAGGAAAAAAACACAATCGGGCAGAATCTGGGATCTGGGCTAGGGAGGTGCTCACATTGGACCTGTAGGCGCGCGCGGAGCTGGGCCTCGTGGGCAAAGGGAGCTGGGCCTGCGCGTGGAGCGGTCGCGGTCAACAGGGCTGGGTCGTGGCTTGATGCAGACGAGGACGAGGCAGGCGAGCGACGCAGAGACGCGGTCAACGCACGCGCGATGCAGGGGAACTTGGCGCTACTCCGGCGAGGACGGACGAAGTGAGGAGGAGCGGATGCAGCCTGCACTGGGCCTTGGCGACGCGCGGGTGAAGGAGGCAGGAGATCGAACCGGCGAGGTCCTCGCTCGACGCCTCGAGCGCGTGGACGAGGATGGCTGCGGTGCTGTTGGCGGCTTGCTCACCGAGGATGGCGCGGGCCGCGGCAGAGGAACAAGGGCGCGGCGGCGGGACTTGGCAGGAACGAGCAGAGGGACTTGGCGCAGCAGCGGAGAAGCTCCAAGGCGGCGGTTGGGCTCGAAGACGGACTTGGCAACGGGTACGGCCGGGACGGGAAGGAGAGGACACGCGGCTCCGGCCACCGGCGGCCATGCAGCAGGGGCGAGCGGCTCGGCGGGGTTCGAAGAGCCGGGGACGACTGGATCCGGCGAGGAGGCGTCGGAGAGGTCCGGATTCGGGGACACGCTTGCTCTGGCGAGGGTGATGCTCCTCCTGTGGACGCATCAGAGAGAGAGAGGGAGACGGGTGAGACAGAGAGAGCTTCAGCGAAGAGAAACGGGGAAGGGAGCAGGGTATGGCCTGGTGGTCGAGGTCGCTAGCAGCGGAGGATGGATGGGACATTGCTCCTAAAATTTAGGGTTAGGGTCTATTTATAGGAAGGGGTTAGCTTAGGGGTATCTGGTCCCTCCGATCGTAATCGGACGGCCCAGGAAAATAGGGTACAAGAGTCTATATAAGAAATGATGATGTTTTATAGATGTTTGGGGATGATCCGGACCCATCGGTAGCGATAGGCTGGGTCAGGTTCGGGGAAGTATTTGGACGCACACACGAGGGGGTCTGTGCATTGTACAGAGAAACTCCGGTTTAGGCAAGAGGGAAACGAAGAACAAGGTTGGTCTCGGAACGGTCAACAAAAGCAAGGGGGGACGCGGCAACTACGAGCAGATGCGAGTTTTAAAAAACAATGACGACAACGAGTGCCGATGCAATGCGGATGATGCCATGATGAAATGCAACGAACAAAATAAAACACACGACGGCAACGAAGAACATTGAAGGCTTCTGAAGCGTCGGTCTCGGGGCATCACAATTTGGTACGTGCAAATGAGCATCAAATGACCGCTGTCAGCTGAACGAGCAATAAACCACCACCCATCGGCTGGTATGATTCTAGGTCCTGAAATCAAGAAGGCCAGCGCATTTGCGTCTGCTGCAACAATTCAAATCGGAGACCAAAAGGACAAAAATAAACAATCATGTTCAGAGTATGTGTGGAATTAAGTGACACATATCATAGACAGAGAATTGCAATGCTGTGGTCATAATCATACCCCAAGTTAAAAAAAATAAGCAAATGGCTTTCATATTCTAGCAATATATCATGGTTCAAACATCATGTAACAATGAGAGGAAAACAGATATGACAGGGCCTACTCATATTCTACCATCGCACTTACTACAGTTATCATATCAACTCTAAGCAATAACATGCGTTGTTATAAAAATCCTGGAAATGATAGTAACATATAGCAATCATGAGGTTATACTCATAATATCTATTCTAGCAATCATTAGATGCCAATTGTTCTCATACCAACTCTAACAATAACATGTGTGGCCATAAAAATCTAGGAAATGAGAGGAACATATAGCAATGATGTGGTTATAGACATACTATATATTCAAAATTTGTAACAATGAACAGGCAGTCGTATTCTTAAGGTAAAGATGAGAGGAGATAGAACAATTACACGACGAAAGAGTTCACCAGTATAGGCAGCCAATCCGTGCGTCAACCGCATAAATGATGCCATCATGCACTATAGCATCAGACAGAAATGTTGGGTGAAGAGGATCGACGATGAGCCATAACCATGTATGGCGACCGGATTCCAGATAGACTAATCCCATGTTGAACGCGGCAATGACCTTGTAATCCATGTAGTCTTGTGATGTTGTGGGCACTTCGCAGATTACAACCTTCAGCAAACAGAGGTCGAGCCAAAAGCTTGACGCGTCTCGTGCGTAGTAGGCAGGAGTGTCCGGCTGGCCGCGAGGCTCGATGGCGGCGGTATCCAACGATGGAAGGGTGATCTCTCGCTGCGTGTAGATATCCACGAGACGCCACGGACTACCGGATTAGTGGATGAGGACGATCCAGTTGGCCTTCATGCCCGCCCAGTAGTGGCCGCGCATGAAGGACAGGTGGACGGGTAGTTGTAGCATGTCGAGGGGCACCACGGCAACCTCCGTAGGATCATCAAGTCGGTATCCGGGCCACCTGCGAGGATCGGGCATCAGTAAGCAGGGTGTCTTGAAAAGAGCAAGCCGGTTGTAGACGAGTAGATGGTACAAAGACACCGAGCATGCGTCCAGACGGGCGGTGCTGAGCAGGTCCATATGATTACAGATCTGCTCCAAGAGAACATCAGGGAGGGAATTCCAATTGCGGATCTGCGTGTCAGTCTGTTCTGCCATAGGGTTTTTTAGGGCGCTGAGTGACTGGGGTTTTCGGTGCCTGCAAGCCAGCGGGGAAGTGGATTCGGGCGGGCAAGCGAAGAAGATGGTGTGTGTGGCCGAGCAGTGAGCGGGGGGATATGGTACACGCGAGCTACCAAGTAAGATGGCGCGGGCGGGCGAGCAGTGAGCAGGGGAAATGGTGTGCGGCCGACGATGGGGAAGAGAGGAGGAAGAAGAGTGAAAGACGGGGAAGAAAGTGCATTAAATCTCAATTCTACTAGTACTACTACCAGGATATACCGTCCTTCCGAGTGTAAATAGTTACGCCGATGACATGTGGGTCTACCTCAAGAGGGCCCATATGTCAGTTAATGGAGGAGAGAGGTGCGTAGTCGTATTTGCGGAAGCGTGCTCCACTGGCAAACATGATGGCAGTATTGGGTAAGGTTGATTTAGTAACACCAACACGCTGGTTCAGCTTATTGATCAAGTGTCCCATCTGCTGCAGCGTGTATTGTCACTTCACTATGAAGACTAGTTGAATAGTTCTCTCTGACCGAGATGGGGAATAATGGATCGCGAAGACTTCCTATCTATAGTATCCCTATGCCTGTACGCTCGGGCCCCTCCCAATGCTCCGCCTTGTAAAGGTGCTAAGGCTGCCATGTAAGCAAAAAGTCTGATGTGGCAAGGTAATTAAGAGGAGAGATAAGTGTGGTGACCCCAGTACTAAGCGCGAGAACCTAGATAAAAGACTTAAATGGAATAATCCCACCAATGCATGAAGAACTTTAGTTACAAAATCATTAAATAAAGGATGCTTAGCACCACCAAGTTAAGCACCTGTACGTGTAAGCATTGGGAGCTTTAGTTGCTAAAGTTTTTAATGTGCTTAGCACCCCATGTGAGCATCGATACATCCTGTCCAACAAGATGAAACATTGGCCAACGCACCCGGCACCAATAACGTAGGAGTACTAGTACTACCTCCTTTCCAATTTATAGGGCTCAATTCAAAAATTACATCAACCAAGGTAAATGATGAGTGGTGGAATAATTTTTGTAGTTTGCAGAAACACTCAATTAATTTTGTGTCAAACTTTGACCATCTACTCCCTCCATCCAGGTGAGTCATCTTTGGTTGTGCACCGTGACCAAGGAGGGAAAAACATGAGAACTTAATGTTTATTTGCTACTCCCTCCGTTCCTAAACAATGTCTTTTTAGACGTTCAAATGGAATACAACATACGGATGTATGTAGACATATTTTAGAGTGTAGATTCACTCATTTTGCTCCGTACGTAGTCACTTGTTGAAATCTCTAGAGAGATAAATACTCCGTGGGAACAGAGGGAGAATTTTACTCCATATTTGGGAACAGAGGGAGTATCACAATATGGAGGGAACAGAGGAAGCTTGAAATATGAACATGTCAATGGGAGGGAGTAAAAGCCTCATGCATGCATGCATGCATGCAACATGCAACACTCACACGTACACATGGACGCACGCAACACTCACGCACACATGCCGCACACAGCATGCGACGCAACACACACGCTCACGCTCAAGTGCTCAACCTACTCCCTACGTCCGTGAAAGACTATACATTTAGAGATTTACACATTGACCAGGGCATAATTAATGCCCAAAAGTAGCAGATTTATGTGTGCATGCGACCATTGAGATAAGAAGATTAAATGAAGGTTGTTGCATGCTGTAATTAAGGATAGACATGTAGCCTATAGCTAGAGCACAAGTTGGTGCATTAGTCAATCAATATCGATTTTAGATTAAAGGCTAAATGCATTGGAAGTGTAGATGTACACTCTTTGTTTTTTAGCCGATGTACACTCTTTGTTGGAAGACTGATGGAGTACACGTGCATGCACTCACATACACATCCAGGGTGGTTCGCGCGCAAGGGTTGGACTCTTGTCGCGCCTGCGTAAAGTTTTGTTCAACTGATTTCTTTGCTCTGCCAACTGGCGGGTGGGACCCAGAAACCAGGAGACAATTTAACCAGTCAACAAAGTGCCACGTCGACTATGTGGCCGGTCAGTAGGGTGCAATACGGTGCTCTACGATGAGCTAGTGATCGTATAATCACCGCAAAACTATATATAGTGACCGTAAAGAGCGTATTGTTACATACGTTCACCGCCAGTGTATTTTTCTCGTTTCAAACTAAGCCATATTTAACCGGAAAGGACTAGTACTTGTACTGCTTTGATGTGTCCCGTCAACTCACCGAACGAGGAGATGCTTGCTTACTACGCCTCTCCCTCGCCCACGCACATGGTGGCTCGTAGGACGAGGAGAGGGTTTTGACTACAGCGCCCTCTCCCTCTCGCTCGCCCTTGCCCTCGCGGTGGACGTGCATCAGTTCAATCAGTGTCAGATTGCCAGAAGCATATTGTACTGTAGTATCATCATTGTTGGACCTTCCGAAGAGGTGAAGAACCAAGTGCAAGGTTCACATGAGTATGAACTATTGAACCTCCCGCAGAGGCAAAGAGCCAAGCGCAAGGTTTTATAGTAGTTGTCGTCCTAGTAGGAGTATTACAACTATAGCGAACGATGCTACTGTATGATGCTGCCATGTCACCTATATCCAAAGCTGTGCCACCTTTTTTTCAATGAGCGTGTTGGATCCCGTGCAACAACCACACAATTTGCACGTACACATAACACGTTTACTAGTAATAAATTGTAAAGGACAAATGCCAGTATGCCACACAAGTTCATCTCCAATGCATGTGATAAATTTGTGCACGACTAGTCTACATATATTCACAGTGCTACCATTCACAATTTACCATACCCCACTTTGTCGGTGTTCTGTGAATGGGGGTCCCCAGACTTGCCTGCTTGCGGCCCACGGCGTGGCTGTGCTAGCAGGCCTGTACAGCCCATCTTCATCAAAGTTGCATTCAAGACCCTCACGAGGGGCCAAGCCTCGCGAGGCGGACGACACAAGACCTCCTCGGGAGCGGCCTCACTAGGCTGCCTCGCGTGGAGCGGAGAAATAAAGGCAGGGCAAAACTCGCGAGGCTCTCGTGACGTGAGCCATGACGATCAAGATCAGGCGGGCGCCACGCGGGCGCCAGCGTGCGCAGCGCCCCTGTTTCCTCTTTGGTGCTAAGGAGGCAAGCGCAGGCGCGGAGTACCAATGCATCAAGCAAAGGTTTCCATATCACTGCAACGAGACCAAGACCAGCAGGACGGCAGGACGGAGGTCACCATGGAGCCCAAGACGGCATCATCACCAGAGCCTTTCGCAGGCGAAGACCGCTTTTATCAGGATAAGTTGTACCAGCTGTCCCCTTTCAAATTGGCCGTTGTTGGCTCCCTTCTCGCTCAATATTTGGGAAGAGGACCAGGGCCTATATAAGTAGAACTAGCCACCACAGTAGAGGCAGGGGATAACCCATTGCGAGGCATTTCATGCGCACAAGTTTGCCAAGCACAAGAACACCTTCACCTCAGGAGGCTGTTCTTCCCCTTGTACTGTTCATCATCAGCCCAAGAGGCAATCCACCACTACCACACTGGAGTAGGGTATTACACCACAACGGTGGCCCGAACCAGTATAAATCTTGTGTCCTTGTGTTGTGAGTTCGTCGAGTTCGTCCGCGAGATCTTAGTGAGCTAGGGCGTAGATCCGTAGGGAGGAAATCTCCGCGCGCACCCCAGTGTTCGAACCTTGAGGGTTTTGCCGGAACCCGTGATCCGACATTTGGCGCGCCAGGTAGGGGTGCGCCGAAGCTTCCTTTCCGTTGTCTCGCGTCCAGTCGCTCCGTCGCCTCCATGCCGGACGCTCGCCGCGCTCGTGCTGAGCCCCGGGCTGCCCTAGCCACCCGCGTCGCTCAGACGGCTCCCGTCGGTGGGCCACCTCGTCATTTCCCGTCTCCTGCCGCCAACGCCGTCACCGGCCCGGCGGGGAACAAGCAGCAAGCGTCCTCGCTGCATCCCTCGGTGCGGCGGGACGGCCGCACCGCCACTCCACCGTTGACACCGGCCGGTTCCTTGTCCCACGCTCGTCGCGCTCCCATGGACGCATGGGCCGCGCTCCTCATGGCGCACGAGCTCCTGCACTACCACCCGGTCGACGACCTCTACAAGAACTGGCTCGACCGCATCGCCGAGCTCATCCGCGCCGCAGGGGGCTCCCCTGCGCCGTCCCTCTCTTCGCCTCACCCTCCGCCGGCTACGGGTGACATAGCTCACGGGGCACCTCCACCACCTCTGCCCCAAGACAGCGCCCTGGCGCCAAGGCGCGCGGCCCCATGACGCGACCCGCCGCGTCCCACGCCCGCGAGCGAAGAAAGAAGCTGTCAAGAAGTCCCTCCGCCACAGGAGAACGCTCCGCCGCTCCTCGCACCGCCGCGCTTGGATCGTCCGCTGCGACAGGACCCCGCGTCGCTTGCTGTGGCAGCACGTGGGCGTCAAGACCAAGCTCCACCTCCAAGACGGGCCACGGCGACCACGTCCGACTGCCTCGCCTTCAACCCCGAGCTGCGTAGCGTCGCCTGGCCGGGCAAGTTCAAGCCGGATCTGCCTCCTCGCTACGACGGCACCCCCGACCCCGCGGAGTTCTTGCAGCTCTACGAGCTGAGCATCGAGGCGGCAAACGGCGACGATAAAGTCATGGCGAACTGGTTCCCTATGGCACTCAAAGACGACGCCCGTTCGTGGCTCCTGAACCTGCCTCCAAGCTCGATCTCCTCCTGGGATGAGATGCGCGACTGTTTCGTTGCCAACTTCCAGGGCACTCGCGACCGCCCGCCGGCCACGGTGACCTGCGCCGCGTCAAGCAACAACCAGGGGAGACCCTCCAGAAGTTCATCCAACGCTTCAACAACATTCGGCTCAAGATCCCCAAGGTGACGGACGAAGCCATCATCTCCGCATTCTCTGATGGCGTCCGCGACGTCAAGATGAAGGAAGAGCTCGCTATCCATGAGGAGCTGTGCACATCTCAGGAGCTGTTCAACCTGGCGACCAAGTGCGCAAGAGCTGAGGAAGGGCGCCTCTCCCTCCTCGAGCTGCCGGTTGCGGACCCGGAGGAGAAGAAGGCCAAGGCCAAGGACGTGAAGCACAAGGGAGCAGCTATGCTCGTAGCGGAGCCGGACACCAAGCGGGGCAGAGACCAGCCCGAGTCATCCAAGAGCAGCCGACCATTCTGCGCCTTCCACAACCTGAATACACACAACACGAGCGACTGTCAAGAGCTCAGAGCCATTCGCGAAGGACGCTTCAGTCGACGCCCCGAGCGCAGCGACCGGGGCTACGACCGGGGAGGAGGACGTGGAGGCGGGCGCTGGGACGACCGTGGCCCGCGCCAGGAGTGGCGCGATCGGCCTTGTGAGGACCACTGGCAGGATCATCCTCGCGAGGGTGCCTGGAGGGACAACCTCGTGAGGATCGTCCTCAGGGCAACGCCGGTCTTCCCCCGCTACCGCCACCACCAAGAAGGAATGACGACCACCATCAGGACGAGGGGCCTGGGGGCTTCCAGGAGCCGCGGGCTATCGCCTGCATCCTGGGCGGAGCCCAGGCCCCCGGCTCGGAGCGCATCTTCAAACAGTTTGCTTGTGAAGTGAATGCAGTCCTCCCCAAGCTGGAGGCCACGCGCCCGATTAGGTGGTCCCAGTGCGCCATCACCTTCAACTCGGCAGATCGGCTCAAGTGCGCAGCTACCGCTGGCGCCCTCCCGATGCTTTGTTCGCCAGTCATCAGCAACGTGCAAGTTACGAAGACCCTCATCGACGGCGGCGCAGGGCTCAAAGTCCTGTCCGTCGACACGTCCGACAACCTCCAAGTGCCATATGACCAGCTTCAGCCTACCAAGCCTTTCTGAGGAGTGACCGACGGTTCCACCACACCGATAGGGCAGGTCCGCCTCCCTGTCACCTTCGAGTAACGCAAGAACTACCGCACCGAGCTCATCGACTTCGACATCGCGCACATCCGCCTGCCATACAACGCCATCCTAGGGTATCCAGCCCTGGCCAAGTTCATGGCAGTAACACACCACGGCTACAACGTCCTCAAGATGCCGGGAAGCGGCGGAATCATCACGGTCCCATGCGAAGAAAGAGACGCGGTGTGCTCCCTCCATCGCATAGGAAGGCGTGCCCGGCGCCCTCCTCGGGCAGGGCTCGGGGGAACTCTTCTAGAGGGCCTCAGACCTTGCCAACATCACGAGGGAGGCGCTTGGGAACCACTTGGAGGCGTGCTTCAAGGCACGTTTCACTCAGGAGGACACGGGGCAAGGTGCGCCCACTGCTCAGGAGTTCATCACCAAGGCCACTCAGGAACTGCAGGATGCAAGGGCCATGCACGGCGACCGCCGCTCACGAGGCGGAGCTCCCCATCCAGGCGAGGATGCCGGGCTGCGTGTCTGCATTGACGTCCCAGGGCTCAACAGGGCTGCTTCTCAGGAGCTTCTCTGGCCTTCGCGCATGAGCCGTTGCGAGGGTCCACCACACAGTTACGTTTGCATGCCTTTCGGCCTGCCGAGCATGTCGTCAGCCTATCAGCGCAACCTGCGGCGTGTCCTGGCGGGTCCGGAGGCCAGGCACCACGCCGTCCTGGCAGAGATGGAGACGGTCCTTAGGGAACCACCTGAGCCCCCAGAGCCTCCCGAGGCTCGGGGCCCCGGTGGCTCGTGAGGAGCAATCCCTTCATCGCGAACCTTCAGCTGCCCCGACAACTCTTCATCAATAGAACCAGGTGACATTTTCCAAGTTCACCAGCTGGGAGCGCCCCTCGAGCTGCATCATTCCAAGGCCGCGTGGGTCCGTCCCTGTGGCATGTATCACTTTTGCGTATGTCTTTAGCTTACCTTGTTGGGGGCGCCCCTCGGGCTGCATCATCCCCATGCGCTCGGGCCTGACCAAGTGGCATGTATCTTTCTGCATTTACCGAAGCTGATCTGCCTTTCATGCGTAATCTACCTGTGATTATCATCAACTCGATTGCCACCTGCCACGGGTCCACCCCTCTCTCATGCAATTCGCTTGAGCGTTAAAAGGGGGGCTCCTGAGCATCGCGACTCAGGAGCTCTTACTGGCTCTCCAGCCCTCACTCCCTGGCCTTGACCATGGCATCGCGACCTGGCATACCAGCGGCGACTGAGCTCGCTCGAGGGCCGGGACCTGATGACGTAGAGCACTTGTACCTAACCGTCTCGCAGGAACAAACAGCTATCAAAGACCCAAGACCAGGCGCAACCCGCCTTGAGGTAGGGCCTCGTGAGTCCCGCGCTGGCTCACGAGTGCCCATATACACCTCGTCTAGCCCTGTCATGCAAGCCACGTGTCGGGGCGGGGCTGTACACGCCCCGGGGGCTCTCCTCAGAGGGAGCCCCCCTCCCACACACAAGTGGAAGCAGCATGCTCCGCGCTGGCCGTCGACACTGCCGAGGAGCGGCTATGCCCGTGCACAAGCGGAAGCACTATGCTCCGCGCTGGTGATAAACAACTGAGGGCGGCTTCACGGTCGTACCAACCTCAGGGAGCCCAGAGCTCAACATCCGGCCTCACCGCAACGCCTCCCCTCGGGAGAGCCGCGCGAGGGGGCTGGGCACAGGGGCTGTGCTCGGGTCACGCCCAAGCGTACGCCACCCAATCAGGTCCCCCGGACCTGGGGGCTGCACTCGGGTCACGCCCAAGCGCACGCCACCCAACCAGGTCTCCCGGACCTGGTCGTCGCACGCCCCTCCCGAGGCCTCGGCGAGGGCAGGTATGGAGATTGTTTGCACGTCAAGGGGGACTGCTGAGCATCGCGACAGGAGCCTAACTGGTCATGTAGCCCCTCATTCCTTGGTCCGTCCTGGTCTCCGGTCGGCCCAACGGCGGTTGAGGTATGCGCGGGGCCGGGCTCTGCCGACGTAGAACATTAACCTATCCTCGCATACTCTCCCTATGAGCTATTTGCGCGTCAAGGGGGACTCCTAAGCATCGCGACTTAGGAGCCTAACTGGTCACGTAGCCCCTCACTCCTTGGTCCGTCCTGGTCTCCGGTCGGCCCAATGACGGTTGAGGTATGCGCGAGGCCGGGCTCTGCCGACGCAGAACGCAAAGCAAATAGGAAGAAAATCGCAAAATCTGGAAGCAAATATTACAAGACATATTATCGTCACAATATCAGATGAAAGTTTTAACGCCTCCAAGAGGCCTGATGCATGATTGCAGGAATAAAACAGGAAAGGAGGCGTAGGTCACCCCTGAACACCATCGACGCCCGTGGGCGGCACTCCTCCCGTGGTAGTTTCGCTCCCGGTCAAGGGCGCAGAAGCAAAGTCGCGGAACTGCTTCAGCAAGGCCTCCACCTGACCTTGCACGGCTGCGGCGGCAGCTGTGCAGTGTTCATCAGCCACAGGCTCCAGCAGCTCGTCAAGACAAGCGATGGGGTCGCAAAAGGTGCAGGTGGCTGAAAGCGCGGGTCAACGCGGCTGAAGAAGGAACACGAGCCTCCGCCTGTGCCATGGGACCGACGCCCTCCACAACTTCCTTGAGCGCCTTCACCAAGAAGGGAAGCAGCTGGGCAGGGCCATCCTCATTGGTGGCCAGCGACCTCTCCAAGCCGTTCTCATAGAGCGTCTTCAGTGCCGCGCGAGACCTCTCCTCGAGATCAGCGAAGGTCGTGCGATCCTCAGCCAGGACCTTCGTCTTGGCGTCAAGATTCTTCTTCGCCTTCGCCCCCCGCTCCAGCTCCTCCAGCCGGCTGCGCTCAGCAGCCTGCGCCTTCTCCAGCTCCTCCAACTCGGCGTCACGGTTCTTGATGGTGTCCTCCCGGGCCCTCATCTCCTCCTCCTTCACCTGGCGGCCGCGTGCTTCTTCCGCGTGTTGGTCACGCAGATGCTTCAGCTCGTCCTCCAGCTCTTGGCAGCGGCCGCAGGCGGCCTCGGCGTCCTTCAGTGCCGTGTCGTGATCAGCCGCGGCTTTGACGGCGCTCTGCTTCTCCTTCTCGGAGGACGCCGCGGCCTGGCTCAGTGTCCCTCGAACCGCCGAGTCAGAGTGAAGCCAGCCCGAGGCCAGTTCCAGGGGCCCGGCTACCAGGCGCAGGTCCGCGCCTAGAAGATCTTCCCGCAGCTGAGCCATCTCCGAAAGAACATGCTCCAGGGTGGTGGAGGAAGCAGAAGAACCTGGGGCTAGGAGCGCGGCAGAAGGAGGGGACGACGTCGTTACCTGGGCATGGGATATTAAGGGCTCCAGAGCCTTTGGGATCTCATCAGCCGAGCCAGGTGCCGGCACCTCCGAAGCCAGCGGGGCCACGGGGGCTGACTCCTCCCGATGTTGTCTCCCTTGGCCTCGTGAGGGTGACCGGGCTGGGGAGGTGCGAGTGCTGCCACCTCCTTTCTCCCCCGAGGGGGGCACGGCCGCCGTGTCCTCCTTCCGTTTCTTCGCCGAAGGCACTGGCCTAATCAACCAAGGGTGAGCGTCAGGAAATAGCAAGTATAAGCAGAAGCAAGGCGAAGCTCGAAACACTTACTGATCCACCGTGGCGTATTCCACCCTCCGCTGGGAAAGCCTCGAAGCCTGAGGTGTGGGCGCGCGGACTCCGGGAGCAGAAGACGGCGCAGCAGAAGGGCCGGAGGCAGCTCCGGGCAGCCTCAAGACGGAGGCAGCATCCCGAGGAATCAGTGACGACCTGCTCTTTGTCTAGATGATGAGCGGTTCTCCCCCCTCCTGGCGGGCATCGACCTCGACGTCGTCAGGAAGGGCGCGGAGGATTTTAGCTTTGCTCAATGGGGAGTTCTCTCCTCGGGGGTCGCCCCCAAGTCCTCCTTGTCTTCTTTCCCCCCGCGGGACTCGTCAGAAGATAGCTCCACTGGCTTCGGTGACGCGGGGGCTCCGGAGAGTGCGGGCGGCACCAGCCCGCGCGCGTCAAAGGTCGGCCTGGAGGCCACGATTGGCTCCCAGTCCTTGCGGAGGAACAAGGGAGTGAAGGCGCTCGGCGGGTACTCCTGGTTGTCCCCAACCAGGAGGCGCAGGACAGATATCAGTTCATCGTCAGGCAGGGCCCCCAGCCTCAGCCGGGTCTCGTCTTCTTCATCTCCAAGCTTCCACAAGGGGCGCGCACGCGCCTGGAGCAGGGCGACATGCAACATCAGGAATTCCCTCAGGAGCATGGCCCCTGTGACCTTCGTCGCCTTCGCGTTGCCCGGCTTCAGGTCAGTCTGCATCTGCGCCAACACCGACGACGCCCGCTCATCAGCGAGCTCTGCACGAGGCCACCCCTTGTTAGACTGGGGTGCCTCCGTCGGCAATGCCAAGCGCGGGTGGACGCACTTGGCGTCCATCATGACCCATTTGGCCCGGATGTTGTCAAC
Organism: Triticum aestivum; assembly: GCF_018294505.1. Classification (NCBI taxonomy): domain Eukaryota; kingdom Viridiplantae; phylum Streptophyta; class Magnoliopsida; order Poales; family Poaceae; genus Triticum; species Triticum aestivum. The sequence continues at coordinate 127,051,778 of NC_057796.1, forward strand.
CCTCTTCCCGGTGTTCGAGATCGAGTTGGCCTTGCCAGATGCGATGAAATTGGCGCACCCGGAGACGTGACCATCGCTGACGTGAAGAAAGAAGAAGTGGCGCAGAAGAGCCACGGACGGCATCACGCCCGATACGCCTCACAATAGTAAGCGAAGATGGACAAGAGGATGATAGAGTTGGGATGGAGATGCAGCGCCTGTAGCCCGAAGTGGTCGAGGACCTCAAAAAACAAATCAGAAAAGGGGGGAACCAACCCGGCAGTGATGCTGCTCGTGAAGAAGGGGAAGAAGGTGCTTCCCTCAAGCTCCGACACGTTGGAGGCAAGCCGGAGCTCCGTCTTCCCCCCACGTTGCTCTCGCCCGCCGTCAGCAAGCGCGTGGAGGCAAGGTTATTCTCCGAGACGTTGGGCGCATCGAGAGTAGGCGTGTACCAAGCCTGCGCCGAGGAGTGCTTGACCTTGCACGGTGCCATAGGTCGTGGATGCGGAGCAAGATTGGAGCAGATCTGGAGATATCGGCAGCGAGGAGCAAGAAAGGGGATCTGAGGCAAGGCGAAAGGGAACAGTGAAGGCAAGCGCTGTCCGCGCCAGTCTTTTGTCAAGTCGAGCAATTGCCGAGGCAGCGTGGGGATGCGGAGACGCCCACGTCCAATCAACCGCCACGCGTCGACCAAGGCTGCAGGATTTTGGGGCCCGCGGTGCTCCGTGCTTGACCTTTGGCTTCGGCCCCAAGCCAAGCCCGAGCGCGCCTTGGGCCCAGGAGCTACTGTCGGTGTTCTGGGAACGGGGGTCCCTAGACTTGCCTGCCTGCGGCCCACGGCGTGGCTGTGCTAGCAGGCTTGTACGACCCATCTTCATCAACGAGGCAATCAAGACCCTCGCGAGGCGGATGACACAAGACCTCCTTGGGAGCGGCCTCACTAGGCTGCCTCGCGAGGAGTGGAGAAATCAAGGCAGGGCAAACCTCGCGAGGCTCTCGTGACGTGAGCCATGATGATCAAGATCAGGCGGGCGCCAGTGCGCGCAACGTCCTTGTTTCCTCTTTGGTGCTAAGGAGGCAAGCACAGGCGCGGAGTACCGAGGTATCAAGCAAAGGTTTCCATATCAGTGCAATGAGACCAAGACCAGCAGGACGGCAGGACGGAGGTCACCATGGAGCCCAAGACGGCGTCATCACCAGAGCCTTTCGCAGGCGAAGACCGCTTTTGTCAGGATAAGCTGTACCAGTTGTCCCCTTTCAAATTGGCCATTGTTGGCTCCCTTCCGCTCAATATTTGGGAAGAGGACCAGGGCCTATATAAGTAGAACTAGCCACCACAGTAGAGGCAGGGGATAACCCATTGCGAGCCATCTCACGCGCACAAGTTCGCCAAGCACAAGAACACCTTCACCTCAGGAGGCTATTCTTCCCCTTGTACTGTTCATCATCAGCCCAAGAGGCAATGCACCACCACCACACTGGAGTAGGGTATTACACCACAATGGTGGCCCGAACCAGTATAAATCTTGTGTCCTTGTGTTGTGAGTTCGTCGAGTTCGTCCGCGAGATCTTAGCGAGCTAGGGCGTAGATCGGTAGGGAAGAAATCTCCGCGCGCACCCCAGTGTTTGAACCTTGAGGGTTTTGCCGGAACCCGTGATCCGACACACTTAAACGTTATAGATGGGCTACATGTCCTCCTCCGGATTCTAGTCCCAGGTGTTCTTCATGGATGGCATGATCCATAGCGGTGGGCAACGGGAATCATTGTCACAGCTTTCTAGTCTGGTTCCACACGATGGAGACTCATCCAAGCTGAAGCGGCATAAATCAGGGATAGTGTGTCCCAGCATGTCGTTCATCCGGCGGTGCGCACTAAAGACACAACCATGCTTCATGAACGGCAGGCCTTCGGTGTCATGCACAGAAGGTGGCATCGGCGTCACAATGGGGTAGCTGTCCCCAATGAAAAACGAGTACTCTCCAAGAGTGTTCCTCGGCACCCATGTAGCATCACGGCAGTCGAACTCGGCGCCATTCATCTGGTACACGCGGCATCTCAGATCTAGACGCATGGTGACGTACACAGTCAAGGTCCATGCATAATAATATTGTGCTCAAATATGGCGGTCAGTAATACTGTGCAACAAATAGTACTACTCCGGTATAGAGGAAGTAAAATAACCGGCTTATTATATATAGCCACTCTTGGCTATATGGATGAGATAGTAAGACATGGAAAAACAAAAATGGTGGTAGCTAGTGGGTTCAAGTCTTCAAGGGCCTAGCTAGCTATACGCGTCCTCCAAGGTAAAAGGTACTCCTACTAGTACTAGTAAGTAGTACAACAACGAAAGAGAAGGCGAGAGGGTTAAAAAATATAATACTAAATGGAATACCTAGGTAGATGGTGACGGTCCGATCGTGGTAGATTGTGTGACCATGTTGCACATCAGTGGTACCATGGGTAACGACTGCTAAGATAGTTGATCCAAGTATGCCAAAGTCAGCTACAAGGTTCCAGGTTAGACCGAGTCGCAGATGCAAATGCACACCCATGATCGGCGATCTTATTTTGATCGGGGGATGACTGGTCCCTGCAAAATTGTGGAGTACCGTTATGTGGCACCCCGGCTCAGAGCTACCGGTTTACCATGCATTGCCAGCCCAGAGACCATGTCTTCTGGCAACACACAACATCTTGGTACAGAAAACAAGCGCTTTATTGATGCTAGCGGATCAGAGTTTATATTACAACAGATGTCGAGGCCAAGCGGCACGCCCGGTGTGGCTGAACAATATGTACATTATTTAGTGAACATAAAGGGGCCTCGATCATAACAACTACGCGGCAGCGGAACAACGTCGTAGCGGAAACTCCATCTCACAGGGACACCGATGTGGACACGATCTAGACTCGAGCAGCGCTCCTCTCCAACGAGACTTTCCTAAAATCTGGCATGACACGCCAGGTCAGTACATTGAATGTACTTGCAAGCTCACAACAGGCATAATCATAATGGCAAACAATATCATGATAAGTAACCAATTAATAATAATGCATGCTGTGATCATGCTCGAACGTCCCTCGGGACGGACTTACCAACCGTGATCATTCTCGGATCACAAACAAACCACCGTCGTGGTCTTGACAAGAGTAACTCGTGATCCTTACGGCGATCACAACCACGACCAATATTTGGTCCCGAACATCTCGATGGCCTTTCCGCCATCATCAACAGTGCAAAGTTCATAACTTAGTGTGCAAATTTTATTAAACGTTGACTCATGGTGGGACCTACTACGAGGTGTCCGTGACTGTGGACTCGGCTATCGATAGGTTATACACTCTGCAGAGGTAGCACACTGTACCCACACCACGGAACCCATGGCCTCGCACTCCCATTCGGGTGGACCAACGGCACTCCGACGAAACCCTTCCATTGCCATGACACTCTCCCGGCCACTACGACCCAATCCCCAACGGGCTAGTCCTGGGTGGCCCCGTGTCTACCAAAGACACAACGACCACCGTCGTGGCCAAAACGATCCCACTCGGGGACCCGGTACCATAATCTCAACAATGGGCACACAAGGGTATGCCTGCTTACCGGGCCAGGGTCAGCATGCCATAACCTTCCCTAGTTGGAGGCACCGACCAGAGGCAATGTCAATGGACCGAATCAAGGCCTTCCCACAAAGGCAAATGTGGTTGCACTGGGAAAAGCTCGATTCAGCGGCACCATGACCCAATCAACGATATATTCAAGTTGAGTTATATTCAGTTTCAACTTAAAATGAAAATGACCGGTGTCATAGCATGCCATGAAATGCAAAACTACACATGCATCACTTATTAACGAAAATGACTGATGTCAACCATATTCACACTAAGCATAAACATCAACAACTTATATTACTTTGCTGGTCAGGGTAACTCACATTTTAACCAAAATATTTTTCAGCAAGTTGTATTATTTTCTTATGCAAGAAAGTAACTCCGATTAATTTCTCACATGCATAGCAAAGATTATACCACAAACAAATCCTAATTTCTTTACCAACCAAGTTAGGTTCAAACATTCTGTGAGTCAAGCAAAATGACTAAACAAGTACTTAACAGAATATTTTCTAGCAAATTTGTACCATCTTATTTATGTAAGAAAATAACTTTAAGTAATCACTAACATGCATAACAAAATTATTTTTATCATCACCAGAAATAGATCTTAGCTTTGCTTTACCAACTAAGCTAGTTTCAACCTTCTGTAAATCAAGCATAATAACTGACAAACACTTAGTAGAATATAAATAACATAATAGTTATTTAAATGCAAGGATTAATCATTTCATTCAAGTAAGAAAATCATAAATATTGAAATGACACCATGAAAATGTTATTGTGGCTTGCCTTAGTGCAGATGAGGTTCACAAGCCTTCTGGTGATCCTCAAGACAAGCCTCACCCTCTGAAAATAATTTTAAACACAAAAAGAAAATATCAAGAACACTTCTGAAAATCACCAGAAATTCTAAACAGCTCAGAAAAATCTCATGTTTGGTGAGCAGCTAGATTTCTTTGCAAAGAACAAAATGCAAAAAGAATCAATTCATTTGGACTTATGGTTGAAGAGTTATGGCTGTTTGAAGTGTTCTATAAATTCAAATGAATTTGAATAAAAATAAACAGACTGGGGGGTGACGTCGAAGGCTGACGTACCGCTTTGCGCGCGTACAGAGTGGCTGACTAGCGGGCCCCGCTAGTCACGTGAGGAGGGGGGATGAAGGAAACAGTGGGAGTCGCGGCTTCGCCGGAGCTCTCGCCGGCAACGAGGGCTCCTTGGCCGAAATGAGAGGGAGGGATGGCAAGAGGGGACGGAGGCGCACCTGCCCGTACCCGTAGCGTAGCTAGGGGTGGTCGGACGGCGTCGAAATCAACCTCTCAAGCGGAGGCAGAGCGCGGTGGTCGCCGGAGATGAGGAAGACGTTGAGCAGAGGCTACTCCAGGGGCTCCAGGGGGACGGGGTGGCTTCACCGAAGAGAGGCGGAGGCCCTAGAAGGGTCGCCCTGGCCTGGGAGGGGCTGGAGCTGCCGCGGCGACCAGAGGGGATCGCCGACGAGCTCGAGCTCGAGGACGGCGACCCGCGGCCTGCCCGGCCGGGCTACGGCTTCCTACTCGCTTGTGGGGTGTGTGGGAGTGCTGGATGGTGCTCGAGGAGGCTAGGGGCGGCTCCATTTATAGGCGAGCGGAGAGGGGGGTTCGGGCTCCGCCGGTGGACACCTGTCCACGGTGCCCAACGACGAGCGGCGTCAGTGAGAGGGGGAGAAGGCGACGCAGTTCACGCGGCAACTGTTGGCGAACGGAGACGAGCACAGGAACGAGGAGAAGGCGACGAGCACAGTGCGCACCGCACTGTTGGGTTGGCCGGACCATGCTCGCTGAGGCGAGCTCTGGCGTCGGCGAGCGCCAGAGGAGAGTTAACGGCGTTGAGACGAAGATGGTGGCAAGGTTTGGCACGCTCGGGCAGGTGGGGGAAGCGAGCACGCACGAACAGAATGCTCGGCGGCACTCAGAGCGCGTCGACACGCAGGCATGACATGGTGGACACGCGTGGTCACCGCGCGAACTCCTCCCTCTGGCCAGCCTACGTCCAAAAATCATGTCTGGCATGTTGTTCATGGTGGTTTTGAAGTTTACCACGCTTTGGTTTGGATCCAGGTGCAGTAGAGAAGTTTTTACATGCCAAGTAAGTTTCTGGTCAGTAACTTTGAGCAGTTACTGAGGTCAAACGGCTGGGAATTGGAGGTTCTGCTTTCACTACAGGAATCAGCTATTTTGCCGTCTGCCACGGCGGACGGCAAAGGCATGAACGGCGGACGGCAAAGGCCTTTGCGGTCAGCCGCGGACGGCAAAAGGCTCTGGCAAAGTAGGCTACGGTAAACAGGTCCTTTGCCGTCTGCTTTTTATGGCGGACGGCAAAGGGTCCTTTGCCTACAGCGGCGGACGGAAAAGAGGAGGGACGGCAAAAATACTGGACGTCCGCCAGCGTTAGTCCGTTAGGCGGCTAACGGCGGCCTTTGCCGTCCGCCAGCGGACGGCAAATTTGAGCGCCTCTTTGCCGTCCGCTAGTTGACGTCAGCAATGCGTCAGCGCCCGCTGTTTTTTGCCGTCTGCCACGGCGGACGGCAAAGGCAAAGTCTTTGTCATCAGCTTAGCTTTGCCGTCCGCCACGGTAGGCAAATTTGCCAAATGGCCCATCTCTCAGGAAGCACAGGTGGGTGCCACGTGCCCCCTTTGCCGTCTGCCACCGATGGCAAAGGTGTCTTTGCCGTCCACGGCGGACGGCAAAGAGCCTGCACTGCCTCTTTTTTATTCTGTTTTTCTCATATCCAACAATTATCACAGCAAATATATCACAGGACTCCTTCACAATAAATATCCAGCACATATATATCCAACATAATAAATATCCATCCATACATACATAGTAGGTTGCACATTGTTCCATCGATCCATACATATTACAATATGCAAAGTTTCATCATAGCAATCTAGTTTCATCATAGCAAGCGAGCAGAATACAAGAAGTGCATCAAAGGAAAAAACAAGCAATCCATCATAGGAAGCTGGCTTCCGTGAAGTGAATGAAACCTGCAAAATGACAAATAAGGAAGTTAGAAAAAGAAGACTAGAAGAAGAATTAGACTAGAAGAAAAAGAATAGAAGAAGAAGAAGAAGACTAGAAGAAGAATTATATGCCATTTATTAGCTAACTTAGGTGAACTGGATCATTTATGAGCTAAATTAGTTGAAATGGGTCGTTTATGAGCTAACTTAGGTGAAATGGATCGTTTATTAGCTAACCTAGGTGAAATGGATCGTTTATGAGCTATCTTAGGTGAAATGGATCGTTTATGAGCTAAGTTAGGTGAAATGGATTGTTTATGAGCTAACCTAGGTGAAATGGATCGTTTATGAGCTAACCTAGGTGAAATGGGTCGTTTATGAGCTAACCTAGGTGAAATAGGTCGTTTATGAGCTAACCTAGGTGAAATGGGTCGTTTATGAGCTAACCTAGGTGAAATGGGTCGTTTATGAGCTAACCTAGGTGAAATGGGTCGTTTATGAGCTAACCTAGGTGAAATGGGTCGTTTATGAGCTAACCTAGGTGAAATGGATCTTTTGGAGCTAAGTTAGGTGAAATGGATCGTTTATGAGCTAACCTAGGTGAAATGGATCGTTTATGAGCTAACCTAGGTGAAATGGGTCGTTTATGAGCTAACCTAGGTGAAATAGGTCGTTTATGAGCTAACCTAGGTGAAATGGGTCGTTTATGAGCTAACCTAGGTGAAATGGGTCGTTTATGAGTTAACCTAGGTGAAATGGGTCGTTTATGAGTTAACCTAGGTGAAATGGGTCGTTTATGAGCTAATTATGCAATTTTTGACATAAGTTAGCTAAGTACATATCGTTTTAGAGCTAACTTAGGTAAAATGGATGGTTTATGAGGTCAGTAAGCTTATTAAGTCATTTTGGAGGAAAAGAAGCTAACTCTAGGTCATTATGGTAAGCATATTGGAGGAAATAAAGCTAAGTCTAGGTCTTTATGCATTTGTTAAGCAAAACACTAGAGAAACTTACCGTGATCAGGGAGGTGTAGGAGCGGGCTGGCTAGTGCCGGTAGCTGGAGAAGGATCGTGCGATGCGTTTCTGGAGTTAAGCTGCACCAAAGATCATTTCCAATGTCTCGTTAGCATTATGACACTCAAATGTTAAGACTAGCAAGTAATGTCCATTCAAATTAAACTCACCGTGGTCCCAGGAGCAATCACTGGCATCGGCGGAGCGGTCTGACCGGTCTTCTCGCACACAGACTGCACATTTGGTTTTGACGACTCAGTCATACTAGTTAGTAATGAGACAAACACTACATGAATGTTTTGGCTAATCTGCAGAAGAAACTTACCACAAGGAGCTCGTACATGGCCCTTGCCTGCATGTCATTCCGTGCCCTCTCCTCCTCCATCATCTTTGTCGTCCTCTCCTCCAACTCCCGCTGCCTCTCCGCCGCCTCCGCCAGAAGTTTCTCCGTTCTATCTCTCTCACTCTGTATAGCAGCCTGCAACACCACTCACATGACCATTTGTAATCATTGATGGAAGCGCACACAATGTAATGGAGAAAGATAGCTGAGTACGTATCACTAACCTTGATGGCGAGTTGCACTGGCCGTTCACGAGGCCTTATCTCAGGAGCGGAGCTCGACTGGCGCGCCTTGATCTCCGGGAGAGTGCTAGGACAACGGATAAGTCCATCTCCAATGGCTATGGAGCCATGGGACCTCCCGCCACCAGATATCATCACCAGCTCTGGATCAATGGGACCCTGGCTCGGGTTAAAGTCCTCCCCTTTCCTCGCCTTCCCCTCATCTCTATATCTCACGAGCTTGTTGTGGGAGGAGATGTTGGTGAAGTTGTTTGCATCATCGAGGTCAGACTGAGAGAAAGCCTTGACTTTCTTGAAAGAGGCAGTGTGGGCCATGGCATACAGGTCGTACACCTCTGGCACCTTATCCACCTTATTGTGGCGTGCCTGAAAGAGAGAAACAATGTAAATTAGTAATTAAAGGGCTCAAGCTAGCATGATGAATGAATTGCATGAATCATGAAGCAAACCACATACCCAGTTCCGCCCGAACTGATATAAGTTGGAGCTGCCTTGATGGTGTGGCACACCTTCCATTTGGGCACGTTTGTCCTTGGCCTCGTTGTGGAGGGCTAGCCATTCTTTGAGCACCACTCATTGACCAACACCTCCCAACAATCCATCCGATCCGCACACCATCTCGGAGGCGCCTAAGTTAGCAAATAGAAACTTGAGCGCTACGGCTAAGAATTACTAAATGAAGGAACTTAAGTAGAAGGCCTTAAGAATTACCTTCATGTACTGCTCCTTACTCAGGAACTTATCGCGGCACGCCGGCTTGGTCTTCTTGATACCACGCAAGGCGTAGTAGTCTCGAACAGCCTGCACCCGAGCCTCGTGCCGTAAGTTCTGTAGTAGGCGCTTGCAGACGTTCTCGATAACATGTGCCGCGTCCTCCTCGTATCCCTCCTCACACCTGTAGAATGTCTGCAATCAAATGAGACAATATTGATTAGTACAATTAATAACTAGCTAGTTGAAGATTTTTAAATGTGTAAAGGAGAAATTACCCAGAACTTTCTGATCACCATGTCTGCCCTCGTGTCGCACAAGACACCGTCGATAATCTCATCCGGCGGGGCCGGGGCAGCCAAGTAGTGCTCCCAGCTCAATCCAAGCTCTGGAAGCCGACCCTCACCAGGCAACGTGACAAACCCCGGGAAGTTTTGCCGGCAAAGAACTCCAAGGACGGAGTTGGGCCGGCGGACACTATGATGGTGGTCCCAACCCCTGCAGCATGACAAGGCCAACGCATTAGTTATTTGAAGAAACGTGAATGCAGAAGGTACAAAAATATTAAATGCACTTACGTACCTCTCCCCATCAGGGAAAATCAACCACCTCTGCTCGCGGGTCGCCGGCACGGACGGGAGCCGTGTAGCACCACGCTGGTAGACGGTGCCCCCCTCCTCCTCAATATCAGTCAGCTCCCCGCCATCATCAGCATGGCCACTCGGCTCCTCGAGCTGATCCGGCCAGGTACCCCATCCGGACGTGCGCTCCTCCGGGGTCTCGTGGGCCGAACTCTCGTGGGCCAAAGGCCAGTCGACCCGAGGCTCGTGGGCCCAAGACCCGTGGACCGGAGTCCGTGTAGCCTCCTCCTCGGATAGGTACCCCGCCCTCAGCCATCGATGCTTCAATTCTACGTTTATTTTTACATTTTTGTCGAAGCGTCTTCTGCATCCTCTCAGTTGGGTAGCACCAACGATTTTGCACGGGCCCCCCCAATCTTGCCTCGGTCGGGAGATGCAAAATCAAATGTTGCATTGGATTAAAGAAGCCCGGTGGAAAGATCTTCTCTAACTTGCAGATCAACTCCTGCGCCAACTCTTCCATTTCTTCTAGCACGCCAGGCGATAGTTCTTTCGCACAAAGAACACGGAAGAAATAGCTGAGTTCTGACAGTACTAGCCATTCATCCTCAGGGATGAAGCCACGCAACATCACCGGCATTACCCGCTCAATCCATATGTGCCAATCATGACTCTTGAGACCAAATATCTTCAATTTATCAAGACTGGCTCCCCTCTTTAGATTCGCTGCATACCCATCAGGGAACATCAACTGCATTTTCACCCACAAGATAATTTCCCTCATAGCTGGCCTTCCAAGATTGAACCATGCCTTTGGCTTCGTCCAGTTCTGCTTTCCTTTCGGTTCTTTCATGTTTTGTAACGGCCTATCACATAGCGCCTCCAGATCGACTCTAGCCTTAGTATTATCCTTTGACTTCCCATCTATGCCGAACAATGTACCAAAAAGTGCCTCGGCGATATTCTTCTCAGTGTGCATCACGTCGATGTTGTGTGGGCAAAGGAGGTCTTTGAAGTAAGGCAGATCCCATAAGCATGTTTTGCGAGTCCAGGCGTGCTTAGAATTATACCCCTTGAAGTACCCTGGACGCTCTGGATCTGGCTCGAGAGCGTTTAACTGATCCAGGGTCTGTTGGCCTGTCAATGCAGGTGGTGCAGAGTTTTTGACAACTCTACCTCTGATGAAGTTCTTCTTGTCTTTCCTGAACTTATGGCGAGGATTCAGGAACTGTCTATGCATGTCGAAGCAAGAAAACTTGCGACCGGCTTGAAGCCAACGAAACTCAAGAGCTCCCTTGCATGTGGGGCACGGGAACCTTCCATGCACACACCAGCCAACGAATAGCGCATACGCCGGCAAGTCATGCGTCGAGTACATGTACCAGACACGCATTATGAAGTTCCGTTTGCTATAGGCGTCGTATGTCTTGAACCCATTATCCCAGGCTTCTTGCAATTCGTCCTTAAGCGGCTGCATGTACACATTCATATTTTCCCCGGATAGTTGGGCCTTGGAATTATCAACGTCAGGAAAATGTTCTTTCTTTGCATAATCTGTCCGGGGGGGGAGATTGAGTGGAAAGACAAATACGGGCCAACAACTGTATTGGGCTGCCGTCATACCAAACACACTGAACCCATCCGTGCTGATGCCGACTCGAGGATGCCTCGGATCTGCCGCTTTGTCACCATGTAATTCATCAAACTTTTTCCACGCAACACCATCCGATGTGTGTACAATCATCAGATTCCCATCTGCATCTAGTTCGGTTCTTTTGCCCGTTTTGTGCCATGTCATCTGTCTGGCCGTCTCTTCGACCATGAAAAGACGTTGAAGTCTTGGTACGATTGGCATATACCGAAGAACACTAACGGGGATTTTGGTCTGTGTCTTCTCACCCATACCGTTGTCTACCACAACATACCTGGAAGACTTGCAAATGGGACAATAGTTCAAGTCCGCATAGTCAAGCCTAAACAAGACACATCCTTTCTCACAGGCATGTATCTTATCATAGGGCATCTTCAGTGCACGGAGGATTTTGTCCGACTGGTACAGGTTTGCAGGCATTACATGGCCTTTGGGTAGAAAGCGTCCAAATACTGTCATCATTGCATCGTAGCATTCTCTGCCCAAGTTGAACTGAGCCTTCAGAGCCATTACTTGTGAGATGGCATCCAACTGACAAAGCTCAGTGTGCTCATGGAGCGGACGTTTTGAAGACTCCAACATTTCATTGAAGGCCTTTGCAGATTCCTCCATCTCCTCGTCCGAATCCCGAGCATCATCGAAGTCTTGCACCATGTTTTCCATCCCGGTACCATGCTCGTCGGTGCGACGACGATCCACCTCAGCTCGGTCACGTTGGGCAGACTCACCATGAAATGTCCACACCATATAATCGGGCGTAAAACCACTCTTCTGCAGGTGTTTGCCCATTTCAGCCTCTGTCCTCTTTTCCCAATTGCCGCACCGTAAACAGGGGCACCAGGTTTTCCTCTGGCCATTTGCAAATGCGGCTCGCACAAACCCCTTGGTTTTTGTGAACCATTCAGTGCTCCATTTGTTCTGACCAGTGTGACCGGTGTACATCCACGCACGATCATTCATCTTGACTTTCAGAGCTACTAGACACACAACAAATATATATATATATATATATATAATTCACCATGTATATATTCATCAGTTGATCTACTTTGTCAATTTTATTACGTCCATGCAACCTACACTCTAATAGGTAATGATAGGTCCTAATCCCACCCGAGTATGTTTAGATTGGGTTCATTTTCCCATGCTATGCTCCGGATCCTACGCAAAATTTTGGCAGCACCTCCCCGCTGTTCTCCTGATACACGTCTCTGCAATAAACAGAGAGGATGTGTACCCGGAGAACAACAGGGGGGCACTGACGAAATTTATGCGTCGGATCCGGAGCAAAGCATATGGGAAAACGAACCCAATCTAAACATACTCGGGCTGTCCATGGATAGCGTTGGACAATTCGAAAGAATCAAGGTTATAAATATGCAAATGCATGCATATTTATAACTATGACGCTTTCGAACGGGAGACACATATTGGTTACACATACTGATGATTCAAGACACATATATAGCTAGCTATCAAGTTTCATCGGAATAGATCAAATAATTAATGGGGGAGGAGGACATGTCATTTGTGCTCACCCACGAACGAAGGGGCAGAGCTCGTCAAACGCACGGCGAGGTCGTCGAACACCAAACCTCGCAGCGATGAAACAACTGCACATTTAAAACTACCCGATCAACACAATTATATATGATGTTTTTCATAACAAAATCGAAAAATATATGACCTAACTAATAATTCACAAATATATGACCCCGTCGGCCTCTAGAAGGCCAAAGAACACCTTTTCGGGATGTGTCGGGGGTCGGGGTGTCGTGTCGGGGTCTCGGGGTCGGGGTGCCGGGTCGGTGTCGGGGTCGGGGTGTCGGGTCAGGCTCGGGTCGGGGTCGGGGTCTCGGGGTCGGGGTGTCGGGTCGGGGTGCCGGGTCGGGGTCGGGGTGCCGTGTCGGTGTCGGGGTCGGGGTGTCGGGGTCGGGGTCGGGGTCAGGGTGTCGGGGTCGGCGTCTAGGGGTCGGGGTGTCGTGTCGGGGTGCCGGGTCGGGGTCGAGGTGCCGTGTCGGGTCGGGGTTTTTTCCTCTTTTTTCCTTTTCTTCTTCTTCCTCTTCTTCCTTTTCTTCCTTTTCTTCCTTTTTTTCCTTCTTCTTCTTCTTCTTCTTCTTCTTCCTCCTTTCCTTTTTCCTCTTCTTCTTCTCCTCCTCTCCTCTTTTTTCTTCTTCTTCCTCTTCTTCTTTTTTCTTCTCCTCCTCTTCTTCTTCTTCCTTTCCTTTTTCCTCTTCTTCTTCTCCTCCTCTCCTCTTTTTTTCTTCTTCTTCTTCTTCTTTCCTCAAACTAAACTAAACCTAAAACTAAACCTAAAACTAAACCTAAATCTAAAACTAAAACTAAATCTAAATCTAAACTAAACATAAACCTAAAACTAAAAAAACCAAAAAAAAGGAAAAAACTAAATCTAAACCTAAAACTAAACTAAAACTAAACCTAAAACTAAAACTAAACCTAAATCTAAACTAAACATAAACCTAAAACTAAAAAACAGAAAAAAGGAAAAAAAGAGGAGGTACAGCTCACCTGGGGCAGGGCCGGTGGAGGAGGTGGCCGGTGGAGGAGGGGGGCGGGGCGGCGGCGCCGGGCCCGAGGCGGGGGGGCCGGGGCGCGGCGGCGGGGGCGACGGAGCGGGGGGCCAGTGGGGGAGGTGGCCGGTGGAGGAAGGGGGCGGGGCGGCCTGGGGCGGCGGCGCCGGGCCCGGGGCGCGGGGGGGGGGGGGGGCGAGGCGCAGCGGCGCCGAGACGGTAGGGCGGCGGGGGCGACGGGGCGGGGGGCCGGTGGGGCGCCGGGTGGTGGGGCGACGGCGCCGGGCGGCAGTGGCGACGGGGCGGGGGGCTGGTGGGGCGGCGGGGTGGTGGGGCGACCGGGCGGCGGCGAGTGGTGGGGGCGGCGGCGCGCGTGTGAAGAGCAGGGAGAGACAGGGCGGGGTGGGGCGCGGCCGTTAACGTTAGATATGTTAAGTCTTTGCCGTCCGCCCCCTTTGCCGTCTGCTAGCAGACAGCAAAGAGGGGGGCCGTTAAGTTTTTTTTAAGCAGCTCGTCAGTGGGGCCCCCTCCCTCTTTGCCGTCAGCTAGCGGACGGCAAAGAACTGGCTGATGGCAAAGACTTTCTTTGCCATCAGCCAGTTCTTTGCCGTCAGCTTTTGGGTAGCTGATGGCGAAGAGCTTCTTTGCCGTCTGCTAGCAGACGGCAAAGAGCCGGCAGATGGCAAAGTAGCTGATTCCAGTAGTGTTTGGAGGTTAGCCATGATCTACTAAGGTGAAAATGCACAAGAAATCCCAGGCACAATGGAGCAAGTAAAATGGTAGTTGCTGTAGAAACCACCATTTCTGTCCAGATCAGAAAATATTTTCTGTAGTAAAAATATTTCAAAAAGTGATGAAATATTTTTGCTCAGGAAGGTGCCCTAGGGTTCAAAGAATATTTGTGAATTATCTCAGATTTTTCTGGGCCATAAAAATTGGGGTTGCTTTGGAGCATATTGATCTAGCTAGGGTTTTTGAGGGAAAATGAATATTTTACATTTAAGAAAAATATTCCAAAGATTATTTTGGGGTGGATCAGAAGGGGAATGATGATTAGAGAGGGAAATGGAGCACTTGGGTGAAAGCCAAGGGTACCCAAGTGTTTAAGTCCATATGAAAATATTCAAAAACTCCAAATTTCAAATGACTCCAAATGAAAATCAAGCAAATGAGAGAGGGCAAAAACCAGGCTGTCACAAACCTCCCCCACTTAGAATGAATCTCGTCCTCGAGATTCGGTTGCTTGGGAAAACCACTCTGGATAATGTGACTCTAGAAATTCTTCCCGCTCCCAAGTTGATTCTGACTCTGTGTGATGCTCCCACTGAACTTTGTAAAATTTCCTTACTTTACAGCGAGTGACCCTTTCCATCTGATCCAAAATTCTAAACGGTCTCTCCTCATAAGTTAAATCATTTGCCAACTCTACCTCAGCCATAGCAGTCCTTTTCTCAGGCGGGGATATGCATCGCCTCAATTGTGAAACATGAAACACGTTGTGCACGTCTGACAATTCAGCGGGTAGTTCCAATTGGTATGCAACAGTACCCACTCGAGACATAACCGGGAATGGACCAATAAATCTGGGTGCCAACTTTCCATGAGTCTGAAATCTCTTGACTCCTTTCATAGGAGTGACTCGGAGGTATACGTGTTCTCCGGGTTCAAAATTGATCTGCCGGTGCTTTGCATCATAATAACTGTTCTGTCGAGATTTGGCCAATTGCAATCGGTCTCTGATTTCCTTAACTTGTTTCTCAGCTTCCATCATGAGATCTATTCTGAAGATACGGCTATCTCCAGTTTGAGACCAATTTAAAGGAGTGCGGCACTTACGGCCATACAGAGCTTCATACGGTGACATTTTTAGACTGGTCTGGAAGCTGTTGTTATAGGAAAACTCGACATATGGCAAGCAGTCTTCCCATTTAGGTCATTGGGCTAAAGCACAGGCTCGCAACATATCTTCGAGTATTTGGTTTACCCGTTCTGTCTGTCCATCCGTCTGAGGATGATAAGCAGTACTATATTTCAGTGCTGTCCCCAAGGCTTGATGGAGGCGTGACCAAAAGCGGAGGTAAACAGGGAACCTCGGTCGGAAGTAATAGTTTGGGGTACTCCATGCAGACTGACTATCCTGGATACATACAACTGTGCAAGTTGATCTGCTCTGTATCTGGTGCTGATCGGAATGAAGTGAGCAACCTTGGTTAGGATGTCCACTATGACCCAGATTGCATCATTGCCTCGTTGAGTCTTAGGCAATCCTCTAATGAAATCCATACAAACGTCATCCCATTTCCATTGTGAAACTGGCAGCGGTTGGAGGAGTCCGGCTGGCTTCTGATGCTCCGCCTTCACCTTGTTACATATGTCGCAACAGGCCACAAAATAGGCAATGTCTTTCTTCATTCCATCCCACCAGAATATTTGTCTAAGGTCCTCATACATTTTCGTTCCTCCCGGGTGAATGGAATATGAGGATTCGTGTGCTTCTGACAGGATTTTCTTCCTTAAGTCCGGTTGATTGGGTACACAACTCCGTCCACGGAATCGAAGGGTACCGAATTTGTCCTTGGAGAAATCTGGGGTGTGCTCTGCCATCTGGCCCTTGGCACGTCTTTGCAGCTCGGCGTCAGCTGGCTAGGCCTTGCGGATCTCTACCTCAAGTGTGGGGGTAACTTCCAAAATATTAGCGAGGCCAGCATCCACTATGACCAGGTTGAGCTGAGCGATCTCCTCTTGGAGTTCGGGAGGCAAGGATTTCAATATGACATTCAAGCTGATGGGCTTTCGACTGAGTGCATCGGCAACCACGTTGGCCTTACCCGGGTGGTAATTTATTCCAAGGTCATAATCCTTGACCAACTCTAGCAATCTTCGTTGAGGAAGGTTTAAATCTGGCTGAGTAAAGATGTATTTGAGACTTTTGTGGTCGGTAAAAATTTGGCACCTTTTTCCAATGAGGTAGTGTCTCCAAATTTTTAGCGCATGAACCACCGCAGCCAATTCCAAATCATGAGTAGGATAATTTCCCTCACGGGGTCGTAGCTGTCGCGATGCATATGCTACTACCTTGCTGTCTTGCATAAGTATGCAACCAATGCCTTGCCTTGAGGCGTCACAGTACACATCAAAACTGCGATAAATGTCTGGAAGAGTCAATACAGGTGCGGTCGTCAGACGTATCTTCAGCTCATTAAAACTTTTCTCACAATCCTCTGTCCATTCAAACTTCTTATCCTTTTTGAGCAGCTCCATCATGGGTTTAGCAATCTTGGAAAACCCTTCAATGAAACGATGGTAATATCCAGCTAATCCGAGAAAACTCCAGATCTGCATCACAGTCGTGGGCGGCACCCAATCGAGCACATCCTTTACTTTGCTCGGGTCCACGGCTATACCTTCGGTGGATAGTACATGTCCGAGAAACCCAACTTGCTTGAGCCAAAATTCGCATTTACTGAATTTGGCGTATAGCTGATGGTCGCGGAGTCGTTGTAGTACTGCTCGGAGGTGATCCTTGTGCTCTTCTTCACCCTTGGAGTAAATGAGGATGTCATCGATGAAGACTACCACAAATTTGTCGAGGAAGTCCATGAATACTTTTTTCATCATATGGATGAAGAAGGCAGGGGCATTGGTGAGACCAAAGGACATCATGGTATATTCATAAAGACCGTATCGAGTAGTGAATGCGGTCTTAGGAATATCCTCCTTTTTAATCTTGAGCTGATGATACCCGGTCCGCAAATCGATCTTAGAGAATACTTTAGTCCCATTGAGATGACCAAACAGATCATCAATCCTTGGCAGTGGATATTTATTTTTGATGGTGACCTCATTCAGCTGGCGGTAATCTACGCACATGCGGAGACTGCCATCCTTTTTGTCCACGAAAATAGCAGGTGATCCCCATGGTGAAGAGCTGGGATGAAAATATCCTTTTTGGAGCAGTTCATCAAGCTGTTTCTTTAGCTCCACTAATTCTGATGAGGGCATCCGGTAGTACTTCTTCTATAACGGTGCAGTTCTGGGCACAAGATCTATTGCATATTCCAGTTCCCGATCTGGTGGCATGCCTGGCAGTTCTTCTGGAAATACATCAGGGTACTCGCTGACCACAGGGATTAATTCCAACTCAGCCACAGTGGTGCAAACCAAGTCTTGCTTGGGTATATTCTTGCGAGCATAAAATTTGGTAGTCTGCCCATTCAGACTGGTCAAAGTGACTTACCGCGTTGCGCAGTTTATCCAAACTTGATATTGTGTCAACCAATTCATACCCAATATAATATCCAACTTTTTAGACTCAATGATTATCAGAGAGGTTGGGAAGTAGACTCCGTGATATTGATTTCCAGATCACGACAGACCAGATTGCTCTTGATTATGGATCCCGGGGTTTGTACCAGCATATTTTTGCCCAAAAGCGTACAAGGAAATTTGTTTTGGGCAGCAAAACTCCGAGAAATAAAAGAATGGGAAGCCCTAGAGTCAAATAAAATTACGGCAGGTATGTCATTAACAGAAAACATACCAATGAAGACTTCTGGTTTCTCTTGGGCTTCATCGGCGGAGATATGATGCACCTACCCAGTGAAGTTTTGCTGAGTCGGGCATGACTCCATAAAGTTGACTTGTGGCCTGATTAGGGCATTCACCTTGTTGTTCTTGGGACACTGTCTGGCATAATGTCCGTTCTGCCCACAACTCAAGCAAGAATTATTGCGCTGACGCTCCTCATGCAATGGGTTGGTCACGACATTCTTGACTTGAGTGGTGGTCTTGTTAACATTCTGCTGCCAATTTGGCTTGTATTCCACCTGAGTCTGCTGCCAGGTACGAGCCTTTTGCACTGGTTGCCCATCCTTCTTAGGCTCAAACTTGCGCTTGTTGTCGTTGTTAACAGGCCTATTATCTGATATAAGCTTGTGCTCCCGTTCAGCAATGAAAACCTTGTTCACCAAAGTGTGGAAATATGGGAAATCAAGCATACTGAGAGTACACCGGAGTTGCGGATTTAAGCCTCCAAGAAATCTGTCAATCTTCCTTTCTTCGGTGGCCACGTCATAAAGAGAGTAATGGGCAGATGATTGAATTTTTGCAAATATTCACCCAAAGACTGATTTCCTTGGACGAGTGCGAGAAATTCACGCTGCTTAGTCTTCATAACTGCAGTAGGGATATGATATTTCCGGAACTGATCCTTAAACTTTTCCCAGGTGATTTCTTCATCAACAGGCCACATGGCTTTTGCATTTTCCCACCATATGGCAGCTGCGCCTTCAAGGTAATGAGTTGCAAATGGAACTTTATCATTTTCTTCAGTACGAGCAATCTCAAGCTTTTTCTCAATGGTACGCAACCAATCGTCTGCATCCAATGGGTCAACAATCTGACTGAAACTGGGTGGCTTGGTCCTTTGAAAATCTGACAACTTTGAGTGATGACCGTTCTGATTTCCATTCTGTCCAACCATAGCTTGCACACTTCTTAATATTTTGATTAGATCATTGTTCCTTCTTTCCTCAAACATACGCAGAATTTGCTCGGTGGAGGGCGGATTTGGTGGTGGAGGCGATGGCGGAACGTACGGCTCGGGAGAATGTCCTGCCTGCCGTGCGGAACGACGAACAGGAGTTCCCTCACGAACGTTGCTACTGCTGCCTCCCCGCATCATCCTATTGTGGGTTTTCCCAAGACAACGCAATCGAGATGAGAAACATCCAAGAATAAATTTGGGGAAAGGCCAGCAACAAATCCCGGAAGGAAACAAAAGAGCGAAGAAAATACGGCGAATAAAGTCCCAACATAATTATACATAGACTCATACATGAAAGATAAACAACGCGCCAGGTTCAACTACTCTCATACATGCAACAAAACATCATGACCCGTACGACTACATCCGTACATCATCCGGACGACTACGAATACTCAAAGATACTACTGCTCTGCTGGTGCTGCGGTGTCCTCCCCTGAAGCGGTCTCGGATCCTGAACTGACGAGGTTAATGGAAACCTCCGGGTTAAAGGTAACACGACAGCACTGCCTCGAGGGCTCTCCCTCAGGGGCAGGGGTACGATGAAGCATCGGGGCTACAAGAGTAGCGAGAAGTGAAACCCACTCGGCAGGAGTACTGAGAGGATTCACGGCCGAGACGCCCGTGCTACTCGGAGGAGTAACCGGTGAAATAGGGGAACTAGAACTGGCTGGAATATAAGGGGTAAATCCTAGAGAAGATGGAGTAGTGGCAGATCTAGTAGTGAATAAAGCAGCGGCTAAAGCAGTACGGGCACGAGTTAGCTCTTGAGCCAGCTCGTGGATCATAAGATAGCTAGCAGTGACATAACGAGCAAGGTGGCTAGCAACACTATCAGACTCCGGATCAATGGTAGGGAAACGGACACGACCATTGTCGTGCAGAGAAGGGTAGTAATAGAAACCTGGGTGGTTCTGCATTCGGACCTTGTTGTAGCGAAGCTCGACAAGGACCTCGAATGCAGCAAACTGGACAGCCCGAGAAGCGGTGGAGGCGTAACCGCTCTGAGAAGTACGAGTGTAAGAGCTGGAATCAGAACTAGTGCACAGAGTGACCACTGCGTGATACTCATACACTGAATCAGCTAGACATTCCCGGTACACATGATAGACTGGGTCGTCTCCGAGAGGGTACAGCCGACACCACACGTTGCGAAGGAGGTGCGGTGACGTGTACGGCACCAGCTGCAACTGGCACGGATACGACACCGGAGCCATCTACACTCACAACCATTAGCAGGTTAGCATAAATATATAAACCAAATGCATGCATTGCAACAACCAGCTACAATTGCTACCGACACTCAACTTAAACTCGTATCTAACGTCCAGTTAACACGTCGTAGTCTAGCGTGGCCTACAGTCAGCGCGGCTCTGATACCAAGCGTTGTGGCACCCCGGCTCAGAGCTACCGGTTTACCATGCATTGCCAGCCCGGAGACCATGTCTTCTGGCAACACACAACATCTTGGTACATAAAACAACCGCTTTATTGATGCTAGCGGATCAGAGTTTATATTACAACAGATGTCGAGGCCAAGCGGCACGCCCGGTGCGGCTGAACAATATGTACATTATTTAGTGAACATAAAGGGGCCTCGATCATAACAACTACGCGACAGCGGAACAACATCGTAGCGGAAACTCCATATCACAGGTACACCGATGTGGACACGATCTAGACTCGAGCAGCGCTCCTCTCCAACGAGACTTTCCTAAAATCTGGAATGACACGCCAGGTCAGTACATTGAATGTACTTGCAAGCTCACAACAGGCATAATCATAATGGCAAACAATATCATGATAATTAACCAATTAATAATAATGCAACACTATATGTCCAACATGCTGTGATCATGCTCGAACGTCCCTCGGGACGGACTTACCAACCGTGATCATTCTCGGATCACAAACAAACCACCATCGTGGTCTTGACAAGAGTAACTCGTGATCCTTACGGCGATCACAGCCACGACCAATATTTGGTCCCGAACATCTCGATGGCCTTTCCGCCATCATCAATAGTGCAAAGTTCATAACTTAGTGTGCAAATTTTATTAAACATTGACTCATGGTGGGACCTACTACGAGGTGTCCGTGACCGTGGACTCGGCTATTGATAGATTATACACTCTGCAGAGGTAGCACACTGTACTCACACCACGGAACCCATGGCCTCGCACTCCCATTCGGGTGGACCAACGGCATTCCGACGAAACCCTTCCATTGCCATGACACTCTCCCGGCCACTCCGACCCAATCCCCAACGGGCTAGTCCTGGGTGGCCCCGTGTCTACAAAAGACACAACGACCACCGTCGTGGCCAAAACGATCCCACTCGGGGACCCGGTACCATAATCTCAACAATGGGCACACAAGGGTATGCCTGCTTACCGAGCCAGGGTAAGCATGCCATAACCTTCCCTAGTTGGAGGCACCGACCAGAGGCAATGTCAATGGACCGAATCAAGGCCTTCCCACAAAGGCAAATGCTGTTGCACTGGGAAAAACTCAATTCAGCGGCACCATGAGCCAGTCAACGATATATTCAAGTTGAGTTATATTCAGGTTCAACTTAAAATGAAAATGACCGGTGTCATAGCATGGCATGAAATGCAAAACTACACATGCATCACTTATTAACGAAAATGACTGATGTCAACCATATTCACACTAAGCATAAACATCAACATCTTATATTACTTTGCTGGTCAGGGTAACTCACATTTTAACCAAAATATTTTTCAGCAAGTTGTAGTATTTTCTTATGCAAGAAAGTAACTCTGATTAATTTTTCACATGCACAGCAAAGATTATACCAGAAACAAATCCTAATTTCTTTACCAACCAAGTTTGGTTCAAACATTCTGTGAGTCAAGCAAAATGACTAAACAAGTACTTAACAGAATATTTTCTAGCAAATTTTTACCATCTTATTTATGTAAGAAAATAACTTTAAGTAATCACTAACATGCATAACAAAATTATTTTTATCATCACCAGAAATAGATCTTAGCTTTGCTTTTCCAACTAAGCTAGTTTCAACCTTCTGTAAATCAAGCATAATAACTAACAAACACTTAACAGAATATAAATAACATAATAGTTAATTAAATGCATGGATTAATCATTTCATTCAAGTAAGCAAATCATAAATATTGAAATGACACCATGAAAATGTTGATTTGGCTTGCCTTAGTGCAGATGAGGTTCACAAGCCTTCTGGTTATCCTCAAGACAAGCCTCACCCTCTGAAATAATTTTAAACACAAAAAGAAAATATCAAGAACACTTCTGAAAATCACCAGAAATTCTAGACAGCTCAGAAAAATCTCATCTTTGGTGAGCTGCTAGATTTCTTTGCAAAGAACAAAATGCAAAAAGAATCCATTCATTTGGATTTATGGTTGAAGAGTTATGGCTGTTTGAAGTGTTCGGTAAATTCAAATGAATTTGAATAAAAATAAACAAACTGGGGGGTGACGTCGAAGGCGTAAAGCCCAGGGGCGCCACCACTCGTACCGCTTCGCACGCGTATAGAGTGGCTGACTAGTGGGCCACGCTAGTCAGGTGAAGAGGGGCGGAAGAAGGAAACAGAGGGAGTCGGGGCTTCGCCGGAGCTCTCGCCGGCGACGAGGGCTCCTTGGCCAAAACGAGAGGGAGGGATGGCAAGAGGGGACGGAGGCGCACCTGCCCGTACCCCGTAGCATAGCTAGGGGTGGTCGGACGCCATCGGAATCAACCTCGCAAGCGGAGGCAGAGCGCGGTGGTTGCCGGAGATGAGGAAGACGGTGAGCAGAGGCTACTCCAGGGGCTCCAGTGGGACGGGATGGCTTCACCGGAGAGAGGCGGAGGCCCTGGAAGGGTCGCCCTGGCCTGGGAGGGGCTAGAGCTGCCGCGGCGACCAGAGGGGTTCGCCGGCGAGCTTGAGCTCGAGGACGGCGGCCCACAGCCTGCCCGGCCGGGCTACGGCTTCCTACTCACTTGTGGGGTGTGTGGGAGTGCTGGATGGTGCTCGAGGAGGTGGGGGCGGCTCCATTTTTAGGCGAGCGGAGAGGGGGATTCGGGCTCCGCCGGTGGACACCTGTCCACGGTGCCAAACGACGAGCGGCGTCAGCGAGAGGGGGAGAAGGCGACGCAGCTCACGCGGCAACTGTTGGTGAACGAAGACGAGCACAGGAACGAGGAGAAGGCGACGAGCACAGTGCGCACCGCACTGTTGGGTTAGCCGGACCGTGCCCGTGCTCGCTGCGGCGAGCTCCGGCGTCGGCGAGCGCCAGAGGGGAGTTAATGGCGTTGAGACGAAGATGGTGGCGAGGTTTGGCACGCTCGGGCAGGCGGGGGAAGCGAGCACGCGCGAATAGAGCGCTCGGCGGCACTCAGAGCGCGTCGACACACAGGCATGACATGGTGGACACGCGTGGTCACCGCGTGATCTCCTCCCTCAGGCCAGCCTACATCCAAAAATCATGTCTGGCATGTTGTTCGTGGTGGTTTTGAAGTTTAACACACTTTGGTTTGGATCCAGGTGCAGTAGAGAAGTTTTTACATGCCAAGTAAGTTTCTGGTCAGTAACTTTGAGCAGTTACTGAGGTCAAACGGCTGGGAGTTGGAGGCTGTGCTTTGGAGGTTAGCCATGATATACTAAGGTGAAAATGCACAAGAAAACCCAGGCACAATGGAGCAAGTAAAATGGTAGTTGCTGTAGAAAGCACCATTTCTGTCCAGAACAGAAAATATTTTCTGTAGCAAAAATATTCCAAAAAGTGATGAAATATTTTTGCTCAGGAAGGTGCCCTAGGGTTCAAAGAATATTTGTGAATTATCTCAGATTTTTCTGGGCCATAAAAATTGGGGTTGCTTTGGCGCATTTTGATCTAGCTAGGGTTTTTGAGGGGAAAATGAATATTTTTCATTTAAGAAAAATATTCCAAAGATTATTTTGGGGTGGATCAGAAGGGGAATGATGATTAGAGAGGGAAATGGAGCACTTCGGTGAAAGCCAAGGGTACCCAAGTGTTTAAGTCCATATGAAAAGATTCAAAAACTCAAAAAATTCAAATGACTCCAATGAAAATCAAGCAAATGAGAGAGGGCAAAAACCAGGCTGTCACACGTTAGGGATGCAAATGATGGTTTGTGAATTCCGTTTGTAATCTCCCGTACCGTAGGATGGCAACAAGATGAAACAAGTCCCCTGGCTTGTCACCACGAAGATGCGGCCTAGATGGTGCACGGCGTCTTCAAACGTGTAGGGGTACAAATCTGCCGCGGCCAACATGCACCAGCCTCTGCCGTTACTGCCTCTTGCATTGATGGCAATCCTTATGTCGAACACCACGATGAGATAGTAATCGTCGTAGCCGCGTCACTTTGTTGGCGGATCCGCAATTGCTATCTTCTTCAATATCATGTAGGCATGATCATACGTATTCAAGCCCAGCCAGTCCGGAAGGCCGATCCCAATGGTTGAGAAGGGGTCTATAGGAACGGACGCACTGCTGTGGATGTTGTGCAAAATGATGGTGGTATCCGGTCGGAGGTATGCAAGACAATCTTCGTTGGCACCGATCCAGACCTATATATAAGACGGTGGGCAGCGGAGAAATTACGGGATGGAAATGGAATAACTAAGT
Organism: Triticum aestivum; assembly: GCF_018294505.1. NCBI lineage: Eukaryota > Viridiplantae > Streptophyta > Magnoliopsida > Poales > Poaceae > Triticum > Triticum aestivum. Next base: position 127,076,636 of record NC_057796.1, read on the forward strand.
ATTACATGATCAAACTCCATGACTGACCTGCTCATTGGACAAAATCTGACTACCTCTCAACATCGGCAACTCTAGCGGAGTCAACGTGCAATCATGGCCAGGGAGCGGTGGACTGTTCGAAGGATTGTCCATAGAAGAACCTTCTCCTCGAGGATGCATGGAAGACCAACAAGCATGGCATTTTCCCAAGCCTGTTTAAGCACCGTCTTGAAAAGTTGGTGCAGGAAGCACCAAGTCTTGTGGCGGTGAGGATGTCGGAGCGGCGTGCGATTTCTCCCAGAGGATCATCGTCCAAGGTCTCCCAACCCCGACGAGGAGAACCGCCTAGCGAATCCATGGGAGCAGCGACGAACTACCTTCTCTTCGGGGGGAGGGGAACTAGCGAGGAGGAGATAAGAGCGTAGTAACCGCAGGGCCTCGTCCCTTCCAACTGTAGCTCCTCGATCGTTCCTTAGCGAACGGGTGAGGCTATTATTTACTATGTACTCATACTGTAGCAGTACTAGTACTACTTTCTCAACTAGTAGTGCGATGTACTGTGCTTCTAGTATAGTGCACCAGTTTTGAACTCTTAATCTCAGGGCCAAGGAGTTACAGTTGGAAGTGGAGGGTAGTACTGTTCTCTAGAACCATCGTTGTAATATCAATGCAGGAAAAGTACACCTGCGTAGTGGGTACTCTCGGTGCTCTATTCAAGCGCATAGTTGGCCTACTCAGTCGCTCCTCTCATGCACACACTAGCAGCTTTGTTTATCTGCGACGGTTACTGCGGGGGCAGAACATTTGAGTTATTTGATACAGAGAGACTAGGCTTTTCGCTACCATTTGTGGATGTGTAATGGATCTCGTCGAACTTTGTTAGTAGTTCCTTCTTTTTGAATGAGAAGAGGCAAAGCTTTTGCCTCCGTTTCAAAAAAAATCACGTCAAGAGAATTTTCTTTTGTAGAGCCGATAATGGAGTGAAGTCCATGCGTGCAACGCCACAAGCTATAGAGTACTAGTAGAGTACTAGCACTTTACATACAGAGCCATATTGCACAGTTCCCAATGTCGCGCCAGGCTTTTCCGGCTCCTCGGACTTAATTGGGAGGCGCTAGTTTAAATATACTACTAGCTGACGAGGAATCTGCAAGCGTGGTGTGGCTAGGGCGAGCACGCGAGCCACGAGATGATGGGAAGCAAAACCCGTTCACGTGGCTGGGCTATCCAGTGCACCCAAATTGTGGTGCGACACGTTCGTTCAACTTCAAAACTCAAACTACCCATGTACAATATTGGCTCGCGGCGAAGTTACTATTTAAAAAAAGGCCGCCGTGCGTTCGGCCGGAATCGAACCCACAAAACGAGGTATACACTCCCGCGACCACTAGTAGTACTCATTGGAGTACAACGCAACCTAGAATCGCCTTTTGTCGCTAGTAGTACATTGTTCCTTACAAGAAACCACTAATAATGCCAAGAAACTACTACCACTTGCATACGTGGCAGACTTAAGATAAGACTACCTTATCAACCATTGCACATGCCCTTACCAACCAGCCCTACCAAGAAATGACTACTCTAAAAGTGTCGTTATAGGCATGTTTCAACCCATGTCGCCCCTTAAGTCAACGCCTTCTATTCGACCGCCAAGTTTGGTGTTATGACTTGTGGGACCTACATGTCAGTCTGCACAAAAATCCCCGAGTGACCTCCTACCTCCGGCCCGTCCACCTAGTCAAACTCGGCCATGGGACGCAACTACCGCCACCGGCAGAAGGCGAGGTCAAAACCGCCAGCAGTGCAGAGCCCATCTTGCGGCAGCCCGGATGCCAGCTCCGTCCGGCGCTCGCGGCCGCTATCTAGCCAAGATAGCTCCGTCCAGCTGCTTGTCTGCAAGGTTTGCTAGCTAGATTGGCACGGCGACGCGGCTGCTTTCTCGCGCGCGCCGCGCTAAGGCCAGCCATCTGGCTTGAGCGAAGGCCAGCACGGCGGCTTACTCGCTCGTGAGTCACCCTCGGGCCAGCCTGCCAACCTTGTAACGCCCCGGATGTAACTTCCCATATTTGTAACTCCAACTCTTGCCATTTTCGGCTATGTGTTATGATATTCCCTTCGTGGTCGGGTTTTGTTTTTTTCGTTTTGCATTTTGTTCATGTCATGCATCTCATATCATGTCATCATGTGCATCTCATTTGCATACGTGTTCGTCTCATGCATCCGAGCATTTTCCCCGTTGTTCGTTTTGCAATCCGACACTCCCACATGCACCGGCGCACCCCTCTTGTTTCTTTTCGTGAGCGGGTGTTAAACATTCTCGGAATGGACCGAGGTTTGCCAAGTGGCCTTGGTACACCACCGGTAGACCACCTGTCAAGTTTCGTTCCATTTGGAGGTCGTTTGATGCTCCAACGGTTAACCGGGTAACCGCAAAGTCCTTTTGTGTGTTGCAGTAAAACCCTCCTCCAAATAGCCCAATAACCCATCTAAGTCACCTCCATGATCTCGGTCGTTCGATCACGATCATGTGGGCGAAAACCGTGCCTCATTTGGACTCTCCTAGCTCCCTATGCCTATATAAACACCTCCCCCTCCGAAATCCGGGTCCAAACCCTAGCCACGCTCCCCCCCCCCCGCGCCGGACACGTCCGCCCGGCGCCGGACGAACCATCCGCCGCCGCCCGCAGCCAGTCAGGGGCCGACACGTGGCGCCTCTGCCGCCCGTACGCCGCCGGCCCGCGAGGCCCGCATCCGGCCCCCGCGGCCCATCCACGCCACCGCTCCGTTCCTCCTCCAGCGCCGCCCCGCCGCCAGGTCGCCGTCACCGCCGTCCGCCGCGCCCGAGCCGGCGAGCTCCGGCGCCGCCGCGCCCGTCACCTCCGCCCGCGGGAGCCCGCGCCCCGTGCGGCCCCGTGCTCCACCGCGCCGTCCTCGTCTCCCCCGAGCCCCGGCGAGCTCCTCCGCCTCCGGCCGCCCTCTTCCCCTCCTTCTCCGGCCGGCCAGCCCCAATCTCTGGCGAGCTTGCGACCGCGCCGACGAGCTCCAGATCCAGATCCGAGACGGTTGACTTTCTCCCCTCCCCTCGATTTTCTCTAAGTCCCGATATATTTGCAAGAAGTGGCTTTATTCATTGCATCATAACTCTCTGCATACTACTCCGTTTTGCATGCATGATATATTGAAATGTTCGCCTCGAGATGATCTTCATTTCGTTCCATTGTGCCATGCTCTTTTGAGTTTATCTTGATGCCCAAATCTCTGATGCAAGAGTGCTATGTGATGTTTACCGCTGTTACTTATCAGAATTTGAGATTTTGTTATTTTTGTTGCAATTGATGTGTGCATCTTATGAGCATGTGCTCTACAGGTGTTTTGATCTATGCCATGCCATCTTTAAAGATGTATATGCCATGTATTTTTGTGATCTATGTGGTCACTAGCACAAGCATGCAAACTAGGCTTCGTGATGTTTCTGTTTTCAGGGACTTAGGATTTTTGCAGTCTATTTCTGCTGTTATTTTGTTGCTACGTATCCATGTGGCTACAGAGAGATCCATACTTATTTTGAGTATGTTGAGTAAGGATGTTTTGTAGATATAGTTGTTCTCTATCCATCCATGCCCCTTTTTGCAATTATGGAGTACCATAGCATGTCTTAATCTTGCTCTACTTTGGCTCTAAAATATTCCTGGGAGATTGTTAACATGATATTCAATCTTATCAAGCTTGTTGTAGTTGATCCATACATGCTATGAACTTGCTCTTGCCATGGTTAGCTTCATAAACATGCTATCTTACTTTAGGTATGCTTTTTTTGTCATGAATTGCTTTGTGATGAGTGAATCAAGCTCACCCACGTGCCTACTTATCGTTATTTCTGCCATGCTCTGTTTTCCTTCTAAGTCTAAATCTGTTTATGAAACTTGCTATGTTTACATGGGTGCCATCATATCTTCTGTGTCTATTTGGCTCATGTTCAGTAAAGGACATTTGTTATATGATTTTAGTAGATTCATGCCATGCCTTGTTTTCTATGATAAGTTCCTGTAGCATGTTGTTTTCTTGCTTTAAACTTTGCAACCTGATGTTATTTCTGTCATGTCCTGGAATTCTGCCAAGTCTGTGAATCTGTTATTATTTGCAATATTGCCATGTCCTTTTGAGCATGTTTATTTGATTTCTGGAGATATCTCATTTCTCATGTTTTGTTGTGCTTTACCTGTACATCACGTCCATGCCTTTTGTTTTCATGTTGAGTTGCTGTAGCATATTGTTTTGATGCTTGCAACATGCCTAGTTGCTATTTTGGACAGATTGTTGCTATATGTGTTGCACCGTTGCTCCGTTTTGGGCATGCTCTATATGAAACTTGCTTAGTTTTGCATGTAATTTCATATTACCTTGTTGGATCCATGCCTTGAGTGTGTTTGTTTGATGTTTGTATGCATTTTGCATCAATGCCATGCTTAACTAGTTTTGCTCATATCTTCTAGGCCGTAGCTCCGAATCTCATGAACTTTATATGTAACTTGACTAGAATTTCGTGTAGATCAACTTGGTGCATTTTAACTTGCTGTTTAACAAACTTGAACATAAAGATTATTCAGATCTGGACCAATTTCGAAATTTGCATATGACGACTTACCGGAATTGTTATATGTTAGTTCCGACCTCATTTAAACTTGCTTTGATGTGTTATTCTTATATGCATCACCTCTTGTCATGAGTAGCTTCATATAGCCTTGTCATGCATCATACTTGGTTGAGCATCATGCCTTGTTCATGTGTGGTGTGTTTACCATGTTGTGTGCTTCTTCTCGATAGTTCCCGTGTCGTTGCGATCGTGAGGATTCGTTTGTCTTCGTGGCTTAATCTTCTTCATGGACTCGTTCTTCTTCCTAGCGGGATTTCAGGCAAGATGACCGTCACCTTGGATCTCATTACTATCATTGCTATGCTAGTTGCTTCGTTCTATCGCTTTGTTGCGCCACCTATCATTTGCTCTTCAAGCCTCCCAAATTGCCATGAACCTCTAACCTTTGTCACCCTTCCTAGCAAACCATTGTTTGGCTATGTTACCGCTTTGCTCAGCCCCTCTTATAGCGTTGCTAGTTGCAGGTGAAGATGAAGATTGCTCCATGTTGGATTATGTTTATGTTGGGATATCACAATATCTCTTATTTAATTTAATGCATCTATATACTTGGTAAAGGGTGGAAGGCTCGGCCTTATGCCTGGTATTTTGTTCCACTCTTTCCGCCCTAGTTTTCCGTCATACCGGTGGTATGTTCCTTGATTTTGCATCCCTTACGCGGTTGGGTGATTTATGGGACCCCCTTGACAGTTCGCTTTGAATAAAACTCTTCCAGCAAGGCCCAACCTTGGTTTTTACATTTGCCTCACCTAGCCTTTTTCCCTTGGGAGTCGCGCATCCCGAGGGTCATCTTTATTTTAACCCCCCCCCAGGCCAGTGCTTCTCTAAGTGTTGGTCCGAACCGAGCAGCCTGCGGGGCCACCTCGGGGAAACTTGAGGGCTAGTTTTACTCGTAGCTTGACTTATCCGGTGTTGCCCTGAGAACGAGATATGTGCAGCTCCTATCGGGATGTCGGCGCATCGGGCGGCTTTGCTGGACTTGTTTTACCATTGTCGAAATGTCTTGTAACCGGGATTCTGAGACTGATCGGGTCATTCCGGGAGAAGGAATATCCTTCGTTGACCGTGAGAGCTTATAATGGGCTAAGTTGGGACACCCCTGCAGGGTATTATCTTTCGAAAGCCGTGCCCGCGGTTATGTGGCAGATGGGAATTTGTTAACGTCCAGTTGTAGAGAACTTGACTCTTGACTTAAATAAAACGCATCAACCGCGTGTGTAGCCGTGATGGTCTCTTCTCGGCGGAGTCCGGGAAGTGAACACGGTTTCTGGGTTATGTTTGACGTAAGTAGGAGTTCGGGATCACTTCTTGATCATTGCTAGTTTCACGACCGTTCCGTTGCTTCTCTTCTCGCTCTTATTTGCGTATGTTAGCCACCATACATGCTTAGTCGCTGCTGCAACCTCACCACTTATCCTTTCCATACCCATTAAGCTTTCCATACCCAGTTGCAGGTACAGGTTTTGCGATGATCATGACGCGAGAACGATGTTATTTGTTTTGGACTTCTTCTTCTGCTTCTTCTTCGATCAGGGGATAGGTTCCAGGTCGGCAGCCTGGGCTAGCAGGGTGGATGTCGTTTGAGCTCCTGTTTGTGTTTCATCTGTAGTCGGATGTTGATCATGTGTATGATGTATTGATGTATTTTTGCGGCATTTGTATGCCTTGTATGTATCCCCGGCTATTATGTAATGTTGATGTAATGATATCCACCTTGCAAAAGCGTCTTCAAGATGCGCTTCTATCCTTGGAGGGACCTTCGAGTTCCTTTAGGATAGGGTCGCATCTTGGGCGTGACAAACCTGTGCGGAGGCCAGCGCGGCGTCCGTCTGGCGGAGCGGCGGCCAACTCGCTCATCACCGGCGCCACCGACGAACACGCATCAGTACTGTTTGAAGTAATGTTCAGGAAAAATAATGATTTGAGGGGGGGGAATAGGATAGAAGGTCAGATGTGGGTCCCTCATGTCAACGGTCAAACAAAATGCGTTGGTTTAAGCTGCCTCGTCAGCACGGACGTGCGGGCCAACCCTATCATAAACGAGTTTAAACGAGCCTAATCGGCACTAGGTAGTAGTTTTTGGCGCGGATTAAGAAATTTTGGGTATGTTTTTGCTATTTTTTGTACAATAATTTCTTCCTAGGGCTGGTTGAAAGTGGTAGTTTTTTGTTAAATACTCTACATATTGTAAGTAGGAGTGAAATTTAAGCTTTGGAAGCCAATAAGCAAGGCTAGTTACATAGTGCATATGTGTACGTGACTGAAAGTAAATATCAACCATGAGTGACTAATATCTTGATGGAAAACTCAAAACTATGGAAACACTAGCATTTTTTCATGGTTGGAAATACTAGCAATGTTCACGTGCGTTGCAACGGATCATAATTAGAATAATACTTATTCACAAACTTGATACAAAACACTCTAATTTTGATATACATATATCACTAGAGATATATTATGTTTCAATCAGAATATATTCCTTGGGCTATTTTGGTGAGGTGAAGGAGGGATGTGGTTGGTTTTAAGATACTAATTATGGGTTTTTCTGCAAATTGGTAGAGAAGTGGGATGTTGGTGAGAAAAGGCAACAACTTACCTCCCAATCGTTAGATGTAGATCTAATGGTCAGAAATGACGAATGGCAGACACACCATCATCACCAACTTAGTCTTCTGTAGGAGTACCAGCAAGATGTCCGTGCATTGCACGGAACATCAAGATGCATTTTTTTATAAAACACTTGTTGTGATTGACCCATGCGGGAGTAATCCTATGTGTAAAAACTAATGATATCTCGAGAAATAGGAGATAAGGTGAAGAGGAGTGGGGCATGGTGGTGATTGGTGGTCGGACTGAGTGGAGGCATGGGGATGGACGATGCTAGCAGCGGCCACAAGGCCAGTTTGTTCCAAAGGCTTCCTTTTTTAATTGCTCAACAATGAGGTTGTTCGAGATAAGGATGAACGAGGGAAGGCCTTGTCTGCAAGTGTGGAGAGAGGTGCAGGTATCTTTTAGTTTAATTTCCATCTGTCAGATATAGATCGGACGGTCTATATTGTAAGATGGCACGTGTACCATCATCACCAACTCGGTCTTTTTAAGATAAGAAATATAAGTATGGAGATACAAACGTATTATCGATACTTGTTTCCATAAACTAGGATCTACATTCTATTCAACGCCTCAACATGTGGGGCCTTAGCACAATGACTTCTCGACTGTGTGAAACAAAGGTTTTCCCGTCGCCGATAAGGAGGGGGTGACGGCGGCGCGTTTTCGGCTTGCTCTAGTCCTAGTAGTCATACTAGGTGGTCTACGCATGTGTAGATTTATTCTTTTTCACGTCTCGTGTGTGCCGTACTGCCACGACTGTTGATGAATAGATGGTAAGTTATTCATGTGGAAACCCTTGTTGGGCGTGTTTGCGAGAGAGAGAGAGAGACAGTGTGTGTGTGTGTGTGATATGTCTAGAGACTGAGGCAATGATAAGAGATTCTTTGTGTCTATGTGTGTGGAGGATAGAGAGAGACATGTACATGGGGCTTTGTGTTGTGTAACATGGAGACACATAGACATAATCAGAGAGTGAGTGTGTGAGATACACATGCGGACATGGGGAGAGATGAGGATCCAGATAAATGGGTGTTTGTATGTGTCTGTGTGTGTTTGTGTGCGCGTTTGTGTGAGAGAGGGAGTGTGTGTATGTGAATTAGAGAGACCACTAATGATGTAAACCTAGTATAAGGGAAGGGGGAATGGTGTGACATGTGTGTCACAGAGAGAAAAAGGCATGTGTAGTAGCGGGATAGCATGGGTGCGGGCGGGGAGCAGACTATTTGGAAGAGACATCGAGTGTGTGTGGGAGAGGGGTGTGAGAGCGAGCGAGCGAGAGAGAGAGAGAGAGAGAGAGAGAGAGAGAGAGAGAGAGAGACGGAGAGAGAGAGAGAGGAAGAGAGGGGGAGAGGGGTCGTTTGTGTCCATAAATGGCGTATAGATAGGGAGACAATGTTGATGTTGTTCGAAATTGGCCTATGTACAAAGACGCAAGGGAAGCGAGTCATCGTGTGTGTGGTAGGGACTTCATGAGAGATCTAGAATAGACGGTGTAGAGAACAACGTGCGAGATTGAGAATGATGATACATTAGGGAGCTATGGAAAGAGTCACGGCATATATGTATACAGGGAAGGAGCTGGGGCGGGTCCGCATGTGGGAGAGATAGAAAGAGGAGAGTGGTGCACAAGGAGAAAGTGTGTGCTTGTTTGCAGTGGGGGTGGTGTGTGAGGTGAGTGTGCGAGGACCACATAACTAGGGAGATAGACGTTTGGGGGCGACGTTTTGTGTGTATGGGAAATATACACTCTACATAGTGCGTGTGCTTGGCAAAGAGAGATGCCGGGAGACCTAGAGAGTGGGGGAAGAGATGTGTGCATGCTCGAGAGACAAAGTGATAGAGACCTATATTGGGGTCTAGACTTTAGAAGAGAGGGGGTGTTAATGTGCTCGTGTGTTCATGTCTGGGGGAGAGAACGACTTGTGTGTGTGTGGGGGGGGGGGGGGGGGTTGGCTTCAGGTAAAGAGTGAGGTGTCTATATTTGAGGGACTTTAGCGTAACTGAGATATATATGGTCAATAGTGTGTGCACTCATGGTTGATCAATTTGTTTCACAGTTTTGACTATGAGATAACGATACTTTTGAACATGCGTGATATACCTTGATGTACCAGAATTACAAACCTAAGATTGGAATTTTGGAATTCGACTCCATCATTAGCTTTTGTAATTCATTTAAATGGAGGTACATTTTTAAGCCGGGATTTCGTGATTTCAAATTCATATATCAAACCTAGAGATATACACATACGTGCATGTTAAAACTTTATAATCATCCACTTTATTCATACACATACACATTTTTTCTTTTGTCATCATATTTAGGATAAACACATTTGGAATTTCATTTGAATTGGACCGTATGATGGTATTTGCTTGTACTAGATCAATGATCCATATTTGAATTGAATGGACAATCTAAGTTTCGAGTTGGAAACATTGATTTTCAAAACTTGCACTTTTTTTGCATGCAAAACAAATAAATTCTCGGCCATGATATCATAGTCGGCCGTACAAGAGCAGAACACTTATAATTTCAGGCGCCAAAAGCTTTGAAACTTCCCGCTCACATCGAAATATCTCGTGCCCGAAAGTTTAGCCCTGCGATATTCCTGTTTTACCCCTGCCACATGAACGGAAAAGGGCTGCTTTGGTAACTCCATTGTTTTCCCCTCTTTGCCCCCAACATTCTTCCCCAGAGCCCCTCCCCTTCCCCTCCCCGACCCCCCAACCAGGGCAAGCCGTCGAAACTAGTCCTCCGCCGCAGCGGTGGACCTCACACCCCGCCGGATCTACCTTCCGCACCTTGGAACCCCCAACTGCCAACTCACCACTTCACCGGAGCTGCTTCACCGACTGGCTTGTCCACCGCTCCAGATCTCCTTGACCACCATCATGGTCCACTGCACCAGATCTGCTTAACCGGCGCCCTCGTCCACCACAGTTTAGGCCCTTCACTGACTCCCTCGTCCGCCCCATCGCTGACCCTTCATACAAGCCCTCGTCCGCCGCAACAGATCTGCCTCACCGAAAGCACTGTACACCGTGCCCGCCGAAGCCTTCGTCCACTACACCGGACCCACTACACCGGACCCACTCCACGGACGCCATATTCAACTCCACCGGCCCTGCTATACTGACGCCGCAGCCTCATCGGGTTATTTTGATTTGTCCTCCTTAGGTTTTTCTCTTCTTGATCGTGCAACTGTCCACTTACCACAGATGAGCTTTCTTGCATGTCGACAAGCGCTGCAACCGAAGCACCGGAGCTGCTTGAGCGACGGCGACAGCCGGCCCAAAATCAACCACAGCACGAGCACCATCGACGATCCTTAGCTATCAAGTATGACAACGATACCCATACGCCGCCGAGAATCAGGTACTATTATCCAATGGCCGGCGCCTACGTTCACTTTCTTAGCATAAGCACCACACCTTTGAATTTCTTTAGGACATTATTCAATTTTTCATGAGACGCGTTATTCTGCTTGCCCCTATAGGGCCATACTTCTGGCAGTGAACATGTTACATGTGCTAAATTACATACCAGTGCACATATAGTTAATATGCTTTAGTTTTTTCCTAAGTATTACTGTACTTCCTAGATATCATTGCCTACTATTTTACTTCGTGCATGCTATATTTATGATAATGGTGTTGTTCTGATGCCACCTGTTGGTTCCATCAGACTGCTTCATGTTCTCTATGCTTAATTACACATCAGCAAACTAGCATGTGGTTGCGCTGCTTTTTGTTCGTTTTACCCTACATTTTCTGATGCTAGCTATTACATCACTGCTCCGAGCCTCTGTTCATTACTTTTTTGTGTGTTCTTGATCTTCCCAAGTTGCATGACTAATTTGATGCTTCTATTAATTATGGAGCTGGCAACCCCATCAAGCAAAATATTTGTTCTTTTGGGGCTGGCACCTCAAACAAGCATAAAAATAGAGGGAAGCAGATATATTGTCGTGTATGCACACACCCTTCTTTCATTAGTTTAGATGAACCATTGATGATCAATTCGAACCAGTGCATGTGATTAAAATTAATTTTACCTAAATAGAGGGTGCAGAATAAACTACAACAACTAGATTTGCAACCATGGAATGCTGACGATATCTTCAAAGAACATTGCAACAACAGTGAGGCTTCACAGCAACATATGGTAAGCCAGTGTGTTTTAGTACATGTGAAATGTAATGCGTGTGGGCTTCTTTCTTGGCTTGTGGCCTCAACCTGTAATCCTACAGAATTACAAATAGTTCAGTTGTCTGCTTTGTTGTATTGCTTGATTCGAATGTTTGTTTGTTACTTGTTATGCTATACCTGAGTTGGCCAATATGTCAGCAGTGCCTGCTGTACTATCGTAAAGAAATGCATGCCTAGTTCATTTGAGTCCTTAACTTTTCCTCTGAACTTCATCACAAGACTGTCTTTGTAGTTTATATGAGGCCGCACTTTTAAGTGATTTCTCAGATTATTTCAACTACTTAGATGCCTTGGCAACTTAATATAGCGGTGGTACACTCCCTTTCAACTAGGGATGTCAACTGGGTCCCGTTTAATCCCGATTAAAGTCCACTAGTGGTATGATAGTTCAAAAGAGTTTTTGTTTTTGAGGAAAATGAACTAGGGAGCTAGCAAAAACTAACTAGATGGGACTGGCGGATGTCGTTTATTTGCCACTTACATCCCTAGTTTCATCTTACCATTTTAATTTCTTTTCGGCTGATGCTGCTTCGAACCATTTAAATATAGCTTGCCATGCTCGGCAATAATTCGTATGTCGTTTACCATGTAAGCTTACTGCCTGGATCATGCGATAACCATCTCTTACTTATGTCCAGGGAAACCTTTCAGGATGCCGTTCACACTAGGACACAATGTACAACCCCAGAATCTATTTGTAGAAGTAGTGCGCCATCCATGTTGCCAGATGGTAGCAGTTCAGAGGCAACACCGCCGGAGAGCAGTCTGAGCATAGATATTATAGTTCTTGAGGCTCTACTAGAGGCAGAAAGAGATGGTGTGGCTGCCATGAATGAGGTAATCTCGATCTTGAAGCTGGAAATCATGCAATAGTTGCACGCATTATGCAAGCAACCCAAGAATTGGAGGAAGTAAGAATGTTGCATTTGAAGACGGAGGAGGTCCTACTGCTTCTGCTATCTGAAGCCGAGGGTAATCCCAGTTTTTCTTTAGATACCAGTTGAAATTGTCATTAGATTATTGTACTTGCATGTTGTGTCATGTCTCTGAATGGATTATGTTGTAAGACCCCCTATGTTGTCCATGAGTTGTAATGATCCGAATTTTTTAGGCGAGGTAATCCTTAGTACTTGTATGATTGACATAAGGTGAACTGTTTTTCGTGTGAGCATATTGTATTGGATGAAGTAACTGTTTGACTCAAAGTGTATCCAACCTATTGAATTCGAAGATCATGGCATTCATAAATCATAATCATATATAAAGGTGGAATAAATCTTTGTTGTGGTTTTGAAGAAATAAATAACAAAACATAGAATTATCTGTGGATATTCGTAATCGAATAAAAATTGGATTTGGATTTAGTTGCCAGGGCCCAGGGAAACGTGAATGCTAATTCTCCCAAGTTTTGAACGAAACGGCTAAACACCCACTATCATTTGTGGGCTGCCCGAAGCAAGTGTTTGCGAGATGGAAATTACTGTCTACCCCTGATACTTGACATCCTTATCGACCGGAATTACACTGCTGTCGATAGGGGTAGACTAGTAACTTCAATCAGACGTGACACGACGGCCTCTGAGCCCATTCAGACACGGTGGGCGCCAAACGTGGGCGGCAAAACACATTTGATTCAAGCTCGTCCGAAAGACATGTGTCTCTCCCTCCATTTCCCCATTCATCCATGGTGGGCGGCAAAACAAACTCTCCTCGTCCGAAATCGATGTAGCCTAATATTTTGAATAGGGGCAGATGTGTAACTTCCCTCAGACGGGACACAACCGCCCTACCTGTCAGCCCCGTTCATACACCGTGGGTGCCAACCGTGGGCGCCAAAACACCCTCTCCTCGCCCGAAATCATTACCGGCAAATATTTGGGAGATGCAAGATTACCATCCTATCCCCAACCGACATGATGTCCGAAATTTTAAACGGGGGATACGTTCGTAACTTTCCCACATTTCAGACAAGCGCGTCCCAAAGTTTGAGACCCCCCTCCCCTCCATTTCCCCATTCATACACCGTCAGCACCACGACAACCTCCCCACTGCGGCCAGCCTCCTCCGTCCGCCACCCCATCCTCCACCTTGCCGGAGCCGCTACCCCTACCCCGTCGTCCACTGCAAGAGATAGACGTCTCTCATCCATGGCGCCGGACCAAGATCCTTTCATCACGTCGTCTCACTTCATCGGCGCCGTCGTTGCCGCTCCTACGACCGCCTCATCCACGGCAACAGGATTTATCCCCCGACCCGGCCATCTGCCGTCTAAAGTCTTCTTCCCCGCCGCCAACAGCCATCGCACCTACAGCACCCTCAAAGAATCAACAGGGGCCTACACGGCGTTGCAAGAGAGGTGGTACTCTTCCATATGTGCTTAAGTTATTGATCTCACCCGGAAAATAGATCGTAAATTGTTTACTGTACTTTTCTTGTCCGTACCAAATCATAGTGGCTAGTTGAAAGCAAACATTGGTTGCGAAGTAGCTTTGTCCAGTTTGCACCTTCAGGTCCGCCATGGCACGGTCACTATACTCGTAAAGCTTATGGTTTCCCCCCTTTATATTCACAACCATCATCGTAGGTGCTTCACTGCTTCGTGTCGTGTTAGCATTGCTCCTCGAGACCTCAACCCATCAAGCGAAACAACATGCCACTCATAATTCCCAAGCTTACGTGTTGAAATACGAATCAGATATGATGCTCATATTACTAAAACAGAGAACGTTTAATTGGTCACCTAATGTTCCTATATTCGTTTCGAAAAGCATGTGCGCCACCCACTGGTCCAGCTAGTTCCACTTTCCTTATTTTACTCTTGATGCTTAGGGTTTTCCCCTTTTATCTACTCTACAATGATCTGCGTAGGTGCTTTCTGTCGTACTAGCATTACTCCACCCTTCAAGCTAAACAACACAACACTCAAAATTCCAAAGCTTAGTTGTTCAAATATGATTGTGATATGATACTGATATTAGTTAACAGACACATTTAATTGGTTAGCTAAAGGTCCCACTTGAGTTTCCAAATGCATGTCGCGACATATAGAGAGACAGCAGAATTGCATTTCTATGTCACTTGTTGACTGTACTTTCTTGTCCATACCAAATCTTAGTTGTTATCTCAAAGCAAACATCGGTTGCTAACTACCCTTTGTGCGGTTTGCAGCTTCAGATCTGCCATCCCACTGCCACGGTCAACACTATACTCATCATGCTTACGGTTTCCCCATTTTATGATGACCACGATTAGCCTACGTGGTTCGTGTCGTAATAGCACTGCTCCACCCATCGAGCTAAACAAGCTTAGTTGTACAAATTCAAATATGATATTATGCTGATATTAGTAAAACTGAGAGATGTTTAATTGGTCAGCTAAATGTTCCTACTTTAGTTTCGAAATGCATCTGAGCCACATATGGAGAGACCGGAAGGAATAGTATTTCTCTATGCGCTCTGGTTCATCATGGGTGGCCAACCGACATTGTATAGAAAGACTTGTAATATCTTCAATCTGCTTGCTCTTCTTTAAGATGATCCTCTTCTCTTGCGGTCGACTGGCCAGGTCGAGTTATTCTCCCTTAGTATATTTTGAATCTGTCAGGTCAGGTCAACTTGTTCTTCTTTACTATATGTTGAAGTTGTCATCTGCGAAGTATCATCACTTCTGGAGCTCTCATATTTTCAGTAGTAGGCCACATTATATTAATGCACACACCAAATTACAGCATGCATGGCACCTCTTAGAAGAACTGCAGAGATAGCACAAAGGGGTTTACAGGGAGGAAGTATTGGATTAGAATCACTTCTGCATTACAAAGATAATCTCACTTGTTTTTATGTTTTCATGCATGTCAAGTATTGAACATTATCAAAATGAATATGAGAATGGGCGCACGAGCGGAATATTGCGGAACAATCCACTGGCTAACAAACTTGGCATGGTGTAGGATGGCCTATCTTATTCACCCATCAAGGAGCTTGCTCTAACTTGGCAAGGTTGTATTGGTCACACATATTTTGCATCTGACCTCTTGCATTACTTCTACTTTGTTACACCATCTGCTTAGTTTAAGCATCATATATGAGTATATGCCATACCTATCCATTTTTTGTACCTATTCCATGTGTCGTCATATTATATTTTTCCAGTCAAATGTTGTTCTTTCATAATAGATGTCCAAAAGGAAGAGGGTGAGTGCAGATCCTCAAGGAGTACAAACCAGGTATTTGGAAAAGGTAGTGATACCTGTTAAATCAGATAGATCAGCAGCCACAGAAAACACAGGCCCAATTGTACCACACTTTACCCCTACTCCAGTGGCCAAACCCCTATTAGAACTGCTGAGAGCCCAGCGTCAGGTACTGTCTATGATATCAATTCAAAATTTGAACTCCTAAATTTCTGCATGTGCCTTACCTTCCCTCTTGTATGAAAACTAATTTCAGATGAATCTCCTTGCTCAAAGGATCATAGGATCTCACAACAATACTGGGCTCTACATTACTCTTGTCAGTACCTCTTGCCCTTTGTCAGCATACTAACACTCATTGCTATTTGATTACGTAGCATCACTGTAAATGTTTGCTTCATTATCCTCCCTTTTCTTGAAATTATAAGATCTATATTTACTCTTAGATAAATGTAGGATTAACACAATGGTTATGAAGTTCTGGATTGCTCATGTAAGTACCTGTTGTCATGTACTCCCTCTGTATCGAATTAATTGTTGATCAATTGGATGTATTTAGAACTTAATAGTGCTAGATACATCCATTTGAGCGACAAGTAATAACGGACGGTGGTGGTATTACTGTACTTGCATCGCGAGACAGTTGATTGTCTAGCATTACTCTGCATCTTATCTGCCCTGCCCTCCACTTTCTCCAAATTATCATATCTACATTTACTCTTACCAAAATGTTGAATAAAGCCAATGCCACTGCACACGTTGATGTATGCATTCCGCTTGTCAGTACCATTTGCCTTGTAACGCTGTACTTAATTAATTGCTATTTGATTATGTATCATCAGTCTGCACCTGAGCTTCATTATCCTCTGTTTCTTCCAATATTATTTGATCTATATTTACTCTTTGCAAAATGTAGAATAATGGCAACGCTTATAAAGAATTTTCTTTGGGGAATTTATTGAATTATCCTTCCATCAACATGGAGAAGGGCTTTGTCCAGCCCGTGTTAACATGTAATGTAAGTTCATCCTTCTCAAGCCTTCAAACTTTGTTCTAGTATAGATTTGGATAGGCATCATTTCCTCCACTACTGTTTACTTTGCTGTTTACATCTGATTGGATGTTTGCAACAACTACCAGTTTTAAATTGTAGTTGTAAAAACATGTTCCTTATGCAGAACAGATCCATTTATTTGCTTATATAATTGTGAAACCTGTTACATGTCTCTTTATTTATCTTTCAGAGTCGTATCTCTTATGCCAGGCAGAACTTTAGGGAAGATTGTGAGCCAAACCATCTTGAGGACAGCGAGATGACCCCAAGGTCCTGTCTGGATGAAGACAGTGAGTTGAAGCTACTCACCAGCAGGTGTGAGACAACCTCTGTGCAGTCGCTGCCTCAATCAGTTCGACTTTTTCAGTCTCAACTTAAAGCAGAAAGGCTTGCTTCAGCTCAGCTCCGACTTGAAGTCAAAGATATAATGAAGATGTCAGGGGACTGCCGTGTGCACTATGGTGCCATACGGCTAGGGATGAAGCATCTATCATTGACACAACTGAGGTCTCATCAGCTTGTTCGGCTGCTTTCGGGGCCCAACCTTGCCAGGCCTAGTGCCTTCTGAAGTGCTCTCCGTTTTGTATATTCTTTTGTCGACGCGTTTATATGCACTGGTGGAGACCTTTGATGCCCAGTGTATGTAATCTGCGGTCATGTTGCGCTTTATTATCACTGGTAGCAAACTTTGATTCCCAGTCGATGTAATATGCCATAATTTCTTTATTGTATAGTCTAGGTTTATTCTTTGGTCGGTATGCTGTAATTTAGGCTGGAAGGTTTAGTGGATCTCAGTGTTGTCGGTCTTCAGGCCGGCCCGTTACTCATATGGGCCAAAACGTGGGCCTATAATCATCTTGGGCCATTAGCAGGTCTAAACCTATAGTAGTTTCCCGCCTTTAACAGGCCAAGTAAAGTTCTGGCCAGCTGGGCCACAGAATACCATATGCTTTTAACAGGCTAAAACCTAGATTGGGCTAGCGTTGAGCCGAAAGATTCACGGGCCAATACAGGCCGAAACTGCCTAAGGCCCATGTTGATCCCAAATAGGACGAGCAGTTAACAGGCCAAAATATATCTCGGGACTGTTTGGCCCAATAAAATTATGGGCTTTAAGCAGGCCGGTATCCACGCGGGCCATAGGCCCAAAAGTGTCACGGGCCATTATCAGATTAGCTTTAAGCAGGCCGGATTCAACGCGGGCTGTAATTAGGCCTAACTGTTACACGGACCATTAACAGGCCGATAGGCCAGTTGGGCTGAAATTTATCCATGAAGACTACGGGCCATTAAGAGGCCTAAAGTTAGTTCGGACAAGAAATAGCCTAGTTTCTGTGTGGGCCATTAAATGTCCTAAAGTTAAACCGGGCCGACAACGTCCCAGATACTCCACGGGCCGCTAACAGGCCAAAACTATTATCGGGCTGAACTGGTAAACGGGCATTTAACAGGCTGAAATACAAACCTGTCTTAGAATGGGCCCAAAGGTACAGTGGCCTGTTAACGGGCCTGATCTGATATGGGCCGTATTTGGCCCAAAACTCAGCAGGCTGTGAACGGGCCTGATCTGATATGGGCCTCAATTTGACCCAAAACATGGCAGGCTATTAACGGGCCAGCCCACTAGTGTCTGAAAAAACATGGTGGGCCTTTAGCTGGGCCTCCTTTTCACCGGAATGGGCCTCTATTGGGCCGTGCCACGTGTTGACGTATCATAGGCGCCTCCTGTCCAATGAGTGGATGACATCTGTCCCAACGAGGAGCTGACACGTGGTTCCGTCGGCCAATGAGAATTTTACACGTGGAAAATCTGTTAGAAATATGCCCTAGAGGCAATAATAAATTGGTTATTATTATATTTCCTTGTTCATGATAATCGTTTATTATCCATGCTAGAATTGTATTGATAGGAAACTCAGATACATGTGTGGATACATAGACAACACCATGTCCCTAGTAAGCCTCTAGTTGACTAGCTCGTTGATCAATAGATGGTTACGGTTTCCTGACCATGGACATTGGATGTCGTTGATAACGGGATCACATCATTAGGAGAATGATGTGATGGACAAGACCCAATCCTAAGCCTAGCACAAGATCGTGTAGTTCGTTTGCTCAGAGCTTTTCTAATGTCAAGTATCACTTCCTTAGACCATGAGATTGTGCAACTCCCGGATACCGTAGGAATGCTTTGGGTGTGCCAAACGTCACAACGTAACTGGGTGGCTATAAAGGTGCACTACGGGTATCTCCGAAAGTGTCTGTTGGGTTGGCACGAATCGAGACTGGGATTTGTCACTCTGTGTAAACGGAGAGGTATCTCTGGGCCCACTCGGTAGGACATCATCATAATGTGCACAATGTGACCAAGGAGTTGATCACGGGATGATGTGAGTTACGGAACGAGTAAAGAGACTTGCCGGTAACGAGATTGAACAAGGTATAGGGATACCGACGATCGAATCTCGGGCAAGTAACATACCGATGGACAAAGGGAATTGCATACGGGATTGATTGAATCCCCGACATCGTGGTTCATCCGATGAGATCATCGTGGAACATGTGGGAGCCAACATGGGTATCCAGATCCCGCTGTTGGTTATTGACCGGAGAACGTCTCGGTCATGTCTGCATGGTTCCCGAACCCGTAGGGTCTACACACTTAAGGTTCGATGACGCAAGGGTTATAGGGAAAGCATGTACGTGGTTACCGAATGTTGTTCGGAGTCCCGGATGAGATCCCGGACGTCACGAGGATTTCCGGAATGGTCCGGAGGTAAAGATTTATATATGGAAAGTTGTTGTTCGGGTTCCGGGAAAAGTTCGGGTTTTTTCGGTATTGTACCGGGAAGCTTCCAGAAGATTCCGGAGGGGTCCGGAGGTCCAGAAAATGTTCCACCACGTCCAATACAGTAGCATGGGCTGTAAGGGGGCGCCCTAGCCTTAATGGGCCAGGGGCACCAGCCCCCCCAAGGCCCATGCGCATGGGAGAGGGGAAACCCTAAGGGGGAGGGCCTCCACTTGACTTGGGAGGCACTCCTCCCCCCTTTGGCCGCCCCCCAAGCCCCATCTAGGGCTGGCCGCACCCCTTGAGGGGGGAAACCCTAGATGGGGGCGCAGCCCTCCCCCTCCCCTATATATATTGAGGTTTTGGGGCTGCCATAGACATGAGAACGTCTCTCTTTCGACGCAGCCCTACCCCTCTCCCTCCTCCTCCTCTCCCGCGGTGCTTGGCGAAGCCCTGCGGGATTGCCACGCTCCTCCACCACCACCATGCCGTCGTGTTGCTGCTGGATGGAGTCTTCCCCAACCTCTCCCTCTCTCCTTGCTGGATCAAGGCGTGGGAGACGTCACCGGGCTGCACGTGTGTTGAACGCGGAGGCACCGTTCTTTCGGTGCTTAGATCGGAATCAACCGCGATCTGAATCGCTACGAGTACGACTCCCTCATCCGCGTTCTTGCAACGCTTCCGCATCGCGATCTACAAGGGTATGTAGATTCACTCCCCTTCCCCTCGTTGCTAGATTACTCCATAGATTGATCTTGGTGATGCGTAGAAAATTTTGAATTTCTGCTACGTTCCCCAACAGTGGCATCATGAGCTAGGTCTATGCGTAGTTTCTATGCACGAGTAGAACACAAAGTAGTTGTGGGCGTCGATGTTGTCAATTCTTCTTGCCGCTACTAGTCTTATCTTGTTTCGGCGGCATTGTGGGATGAAGCGGCCCGGACCGACCTTACACGTACGCTTACGTGAGACAGGTTCCACCGACTGACATGCACTAGTTGCATAAGGTGGCTAGCGGGTGTCTGTCTCTCCCACTTTAGTCGGAACGGATTCGATGAAAAGGGTCCTTATGAAGGGTAAATAGAAATTGGCATATCACGTTGTGGTGTTACGTAGGTAAGAAACGTTCTTGCTAGAAACCTATACAAGCCACGTAAAAACTTGCAACAACAATTAGAGGACGTCTAACTTGTTTTTGCAGCAAGTGCTATGTGATGTGATATGGCCAGAAGATATGATGAATGATATATGTGATGTATGAGATTGATCATATTCTTGTAATAGGGATCACGACTTGCATGTCGATGAGTATGACAACCGGCAGGAGCCATAGGAGTTGTCTTTATTTTTTGTATGACCTGCGTGTCATTGAATAACGCCATGTAAATTACTTTACTTTATTGCTAAGCGCGTTAGCCATAGAAGTAGAAGTAATCGTTGGCGTGACGACTTCATGAAGACACAATGATGGAGATCATGATGATGGAGATCATGGTGTCATGCCGGTGACAAAGATGATCATGGTGCCCCGAAGATGGAGATCAAAGGAGCATGATGATATTGGCCATATCATGTCACTATTTGATTGCATGTGATGTTTATCATGTTATGCATCTTATTTGCTTAGAACGACGGTAGTAAGTAAGATGATCCCTTATAAAATTTCAAGAGAAGTGTTCCCCCTAACTGTGCACCGTTGCGAAGGTTCGTTGTTTCGAAGCACCACGTGATGATCGGGTGTGATAGATTCTAACGTTCGAATACAACGGGTGTTGACGAGCCTAGCATGTACAGACATGGCCTCGGAACACATGCAAAACACTTAGGTTGACTTGACGAGCCTAGCATGTACAGACATGGCCTCGGAACACGGAGGACCGAAAGGTCGAGCATGAGTCGTATAGAAGATACGATCAACATGGAGATGTTCACCGATCTTGACTAGTCCGTCTCACGTGATGATCGGACACGGCCTAGTTAAACTCGGATCATGTTTCACTTAGATGACTAGAGGGATGTCTATCTGAGTGGGAGTTCATAATCAGATGAACTTCATTATCATGAACATAGTCAAAAAGGTCTTTGCAAATTATGTCATAGCTTGCGCTTTAGTTCTACTGTTAAGATATGTTCCTAGAGAAAATTTAGTTGAAAGTTGGTAGTAGCAATTATGCGGACTGGGTCCGTAAACTGAGGATTGTCCTCATTGCTGCACAGAAGGCTTATGTCCTTAATGCACCGCTCGGTGTGCCGAACCTCAGCGTCGTCTGTAGATGTTACGAAACATCTGACATACACGTTTTGATGACTACGTGATAGTTCAGTGCGGTTTAGAATTGTGGCACCAAAGACGTTTTTGAAACGTCGCAGAACATCTGAGATGTTCCGAAGACTGAAATTGGGATTTCAGACTAGTGCCCACGTCAAGAGGTATGAGACCTCTGACAAGTTTCTTAAGCCTGCAAACTAAGGGAGAAAAGCTCAATCGTTGAGCGTGTGCTCAGATTGTCTGAGTGCCACAATCGCTTGAATCGAGTGGGAGTTAATCTCCCAGATGAGATAGTGATAGTTCTCCATAGTCACTGCCACCAAGCTAGTAGAGCTTCGTGATGAACTATAACATATCAAGGATAGTTATGATGATCCTTGAGCTATTCGCGATGTTTGACACCGCGAGAGTAGAAATCAAGAAGGAGCATCAATTGTTGATGGTTAGTAAAACCACTAGTTTAAGAAGGGCAAGGGCAAAAGGGATACTTCATGAAACAGCAAGTCGTTTGCTGCTCTAGTGAAGAATCCCAAGGGTGAACCCAAACCCGAGACTAAGTGCTTCTGTAATGAGAGGAACGGTCACTGAAGCAGTACTACCCTAGATACTTGGTAGATGAGAAGGCAGGCAAGGTCGACAGAAGTATATTGGATATACGTTATATGAATGTGTACTTTACTAGTACTCCTAGCAGCACCAGGGTATTAGATACCGGTTCGGTTGCTAAGTGTTAGTAACTCGAAATAAAAGCTGCGGAATAAACGGAGACTAGCTAAAGGTGAGATGACGATATGTGTTGGAGGTGTTTCCAAGGTTGATGTGATCAAGCATCGAATGCTCCCTCTATCATCGAGATTTGGTGTTTGCGTTAAGCATGATTGGATTATGTTTATCGCAATACAGTTATTCATTTAAGGAGAATAATGGTTACTCTGTTTATTTGAATAATACCTTCAATGGTCTAGCACCTGAAATGAATCTCGATCGCCATGATACACATGTTCGTGCCAAAAGATATAAGATAGTAATGATAGTACCACATACTTGTGGCACTGCCACTTGAGTCATATTGGTATAGAACGCATGAAGAAGCTCCATGTAGATGGATCTTTGGACTCAGTCGTTTTTCAAAAGATTGAGACATGCGAACCATGTCTATTGGTATATATGCATGAAGAAACTCCATGCAGATGGATCATTTGGACTCACTTGATTTTGAATCACTTGAGACATGCAAATCATACCACATGGGCAAGATGACTGAAAGTCCTCGTTTTCAATAAGATGGAACAAGAGAGCAACTTATTGGAAGTAATACATTTTGATGTATGCAGTCCAATGAGTGCTGAGGCATGCAGTGGATATCGTTATGTTCTTACTTCACAGATGATTTGAGTAGATGCTGAGTGTATTTACTTGATGAAACACAAGTCTGAATTATTGAAAGGTTCAAGTAATTTCAGAGTGAAGTTGAAGATCGTCGTGACAAGAGGATAAAATGTCTGTGATATGATCATAGAGATGAGTATCTGGGTTACGAGTTTGGCACACAATTAAGACATTGTGGAAAGTTTTTCACAATTAATATCGCCTGGAACACCATAGAGTGATGGTGTGTCCGAACATCATAACTGCACCCTATTGGATATGGTGCATACCATGATGTCTCTTATCGAATTACCACTATCGTTTATGGGTTAGGCATTAGAGACAACCACATTCACTTTAAAAGGGGCAACACGCAATTCCGTTGAGACGACACCATTTAGAGAAACCTAAGTTGTCGTTTCTTAAAAGTTTGGGGCTGCGATGCTTATGTGAAAAAGTTTCAGGCTGATAAGCTCGAACCCAAAGCGGATAAATGCATCTTCATAGAAAACCCAAAACAGTTGGGTATACCTCCTATTTCAGATCTGGAAGCAAAAGTAATTGCCTCTAGAAACGAGTCCTTTCTCGAGGAAAAGTTTCTCTCGAAAGAATTGAGTGGGAGGATTGTGGAGACTTGATGAGGTTATTGAACCATAACTTCGACTAGTGTGTAGCAGGGCACAGGAAGTTGTTCCTGTGGCACCTACACCAATTGAAGTGGAAGCTTATGATGGTGATCATGAAACTTCGGATCAAGTCACTACCAAACCTCGTAGGACGACGAGGATGCGTAATACTTCAGAGTAGTACGTGATCCTGTCTTGGAAGTCATGTTGTTGGACAACGATGAACCTATGAGCTATGGAGAAGCGATGGTGGGCCCATATTCCGGCAAATGGTTAGAAGCCATGAAATCCGAGATAAATGGATCTTTAAGAAGAAGACGGACATGGACGGTAATGTTACCGTCTATGAAGCTCGACTTGTGGCAAAAAGTATTTCCACAAGTTCAAGGAGTTGACTACGATGAGATTTTCCCATCCGTAGCGATGCTTAAGTCCGTCGGAATCATGTTAGCATTAGCTGCATTTATGAAATCTGGCAGATGGATGTCAAAACAAGTTTCCTTACCAGTTTTCGTAAGGAAAGGTTGTATGTGATACAATCGGAAAGGTTTTGTCCATCCTAAGGATGCTAAAAGGTATGCTAGCTCCAGCGATCCTTCCAAGGACTAGAGCAAGCATCTCGGAGTCAGAATATAAGCTTTGATGGAGCGATCAAAGTTTTTGGGTTTATACAAAGTTTGTTAGAAACTTGTATTTACAATAAAGTGAGTGGGAGCGCTACAACATTTCTGATAAGTATATGTGAATGACATATTGTTGATCCGAAATGATGTAAAATTTCTGGAAAGCATAAAGGGTTGTTTGAAAGGAGTTTTTCAAAGGAAGACCTGGATAAAGCTGCTTACATATTGGGCATCAAGATCTATAGAGATAGATCAAGACGCCTGATGATACTTTCAAAGAACGCACACCTTGACATGATTTTGAAAGAGTTCAAAATAGATCAGCAAAGAAGGAGTTCTTGGCTGTGTTACAAGGTGTAAGTATTGAGTAAGACTCAAGACCTGACCACAGCAGAAGAGAGAGAAAGGACGAAGGTCGTCCCCTATGCTTTAGACGTAGGCTCTACAGTATGCTATGCTGTGTACCGCACATGAAGTGTGCCTTGCCATGAGTTGGTCAAGGGGTACAATAGTGATCCGGGAATGGATCACATGACAGCGGTCGAACTTATCCTTAGTACCTAGTGGACTAAGGAATTTTCTCGATTATGGAGGTGAAAAGGAGTTCGTCGTAAAGGGTTACGTCGATGCGAACTTTGACACTAATCCGGATGACTCTGAGTAGTAAACCGGATTCGTATAGTAGAGCAATGACTTGAAATGGCTCCAAGTAGCGCGTGGTAGCATCCACAAAGATGACATAGATATTCGTAAAGCACACACGGATCTGAAAGGTTCAGACCCGTTGACTAATAACCTCTCCCACAAGCATAACATGATCAAACCAGAACTCATTGAGTGTTAATCACATAGTGATGTGAACTAGATTGTTGACTCTAGTGAACTCTTTGGATGTTGGTCACATGGTGATGTGACCTATGACTGTTAATCACATGGTGATGTGGACTAGATTATTGACTCTAGTGCAAGTGGGAGACTGTTAGAAATATGCCCTAGAGGCAATAATAAATTGGTTATTATTATATTTCCTTGTTCATGATAATCGTTTATTATCCATGCTAGAATTGTATTGATAGGAAACTCAGATACATGTGTGGATACATAGACAACACCATGTCCCTAGTAAGCCTCTAGTTGACTAGCTCGTTGATCAATAGATGGTTACGGTTTCCTGACCATGGACATTGGATGTCGTTGATAACGGGATCACATCATTAGGAGAATGATGTGATGGACAAGACCCAATCCTAAGCCTAGCACAAGATCGTGTAGTTCGTTTGCTCAGAGCTTTTCTAATGTCAAGTATCACTTCCTTAGACCATGAGATTGTGCAACTCCCGGATACCGTAGGAATGCTTTGGGTGTACCAAACGTCACAACGTAACTGGGTGGCTATAAAGGTGCACTACAGGTATCTCCGAAAGTGTCTGTTGGGTTGGCACGAATCGAGACTGGGATTTGTCACTCTGTGTAAACGGAGAGGTATCTCTGGGCCCACTCGGTAGGACATCATCATAATGTGCACAATGTGACCAAGGAGTTGATCACGGGATGATGTGAGTTACGGAACGAGTAAAGAGACTTGCCGGTAACGAGATTGAACAAGGTATAGGGATACCGACGATCGAATCTCGGGCAAGTAACATACCGATGGACAAAGGGAATTGCATACGGGATTGATTGAATCCCCGACATCGTGGTTCATCCGATGAGATCATCGTGGAACATGTGGGAGCCAACGTGGGTATCCAGATCCCGCTGTTGGTTATTGACCGGAGAACGTCTCGGTCATGTCTGCATGGTTCCCGAACCCGTAGGGTCTACACACTTAAGGTTCGATGATGCAAGGGTTATAGGGAAAGCATGTACGTGGTTACCGAATGTTGTTCGGAGTCCCGGATGAGATCCCGGACGTCACGAGGAGTTCCGGAATGGTCCGGAGGTAAAGATTTATATATGGAAAGTTGTTGTTCGGGTTCCGGGAAAAGTTCGGGTTTTTTCGGTATTGTACCGGGAAGCTTCCAGAAGATTCCGGAGGATTCCGGAGGGGTCCGGAGGTCCGGAAAATGTTCCACCACGTCCAATACAGTAGCATGGGCTGTAAGGGGGCGCCCTAGCCTTAATGGGCCAGGGGCACCAGCCCCCCCAAGGCCCATGCGCATGGGAGAGGGGAAACCCTAAGGGGGAGGGCCTCCACTTGACTTGGGAGGCACTCCTCCCCCCTTTGGCCGCCCCCCAAGCCCCATCTAGGGCTGGCCGCACCCCTTGAGGGGGGAAACCCTAGATGGGGGCGCAGCCCTCCCCCTCCCCTATATATATTGAGGTTTTGGGGCTGCCATAGACATGAGAACGTCTCTCTTTCGACGCAGCCCTACCCCTCTCCCTCCTCCTCCTCTCCCGCGGTGCTTGGCGAAGCCCTGCGGGATTGCCACGCTCCTCCACCACCACCATGCCATCGTGTTGCTGCTGGATGGAGTCTTCCCCAACCTCTCCCTCTCTCCTTGCTGGATCAAGGCGTGGGAGACGTCACCGGGCTGCACGTGTGTTGAACGCGGAGGCACCGTTCTTTCGGTGCTTAGATCGGAATCAACCGCGATCTGAATCGCTACGAGTACGACTCCCTCATCCGCGTTCTTGCAACGCTTCCGCATCGCGATCTACAAGGGTATGTAGATTCACTCCCCTTCCCCTCGTTGCTAGATTACTCCATAGATTGATCTTGGTGATGCGTAGAAAATTTTGAATTTCTGCTACGTTCCCCAACAAAATCCCCATTGGTCCGGGCTGTTAACGGGTTATCGGGTCCAAAACCGGACCCGATAGCTTAACGGCGAGCTGTTATGGTCGATGCCACATGTCGGTCACCCTTGACGAAAGCACTTCTATGACGCGCGATTTTATCGTCATGGAAGTGGACACTTCCGTGATGATAATTTTGGTAATGTCATGAAACACTTCTACGACAGCACAGGTATGACTATCTTGATTCTGTCATAAAATCTTCATGGATGTACATGCATGACAGAAAACGTGACCTACTGTGACAAACACGTATCACCACGGAAGTGTCTTTTTTTTGTAGTGATGAAACTTGGCATGCTATCATGGATCGGCATCAACATGCCGTGGTAAAAACTTTTGTCCCATTTGGGGCAGGTTTGGGTATATGCTTCTCACAAACCAGAGCTTCTCACAACAAGCATGATGGTTTCGGTAGGGAACGTCCCACCTCGAAACGATATCCATTGCCTCTTATTGCTTTCAAAAAAATTCTCGTGTCAACATAGAATAACAGGAGTGTTGTGTCAATTTTTGTGATTTTTCGGGGTTCGTTTGGACATTTTTTATGCATTAACTGAGTTTTCAATGCATTTATGTGCATAATTCAAATTTGAACTACATTCACATGCTCCAATGCATATAAATTGGTTGAAAAATCAAATATTTGTCCTTGGGTGCATGCTTAGGTCCCATGCAAGAAATGGGAATGAATCTCAAACACCCTGCCACCGTCACTCGGCCGCAAACATTGAGATACCTGGTTTTTAAATTATAGTAAATCTAGAACTCGTCTGAAATTCATGAAACTTGGCATGCTATCATGGAGCGGCATCAACATGTCATGGTAAATTTTTTGTCCCATTTGGGGCAGGTTTGGGTATATGCTTCTCAGAACAAGCATGATGGTTTCGGTAGGGAAAGTCCCACCTTAGGGGATGAAATGGTATCCATTGCCTCTTATTGCTTTCAAAAAAAATCTCGTGTCAACATAGAACAACAGGAGTGTTGTGTCAAATTTTGTGATTTTTCGGGGTTTGTTTGGACATTTTTATGCATTAACTGAGTTTTCAATGCATTTATGTGCATAATTCAAATTTGAACTACATGCACATGCTCCAGTGCATATAAATTGGTTGAAAAATCAAATCTTTGTCCTTGGGTGCATGCTTAGGTCCCATGCAAGAAATTGGAATGAATGTCAAACACCCTGCCACCGTCACTCGGTCGCAAACATTGAGATACCTGGTTTTTAAATTCTAGTAAATCCAAAACTCGTCTGAAATTCATGAAACTTGGCATCCTATCACGGAGCGGCATTAACATGCCGTGGTAAATTTTTTGTCCCATTTGGGGCAGGTTTGGGTATGTGCTTCTCACAAACCAGAGCTTCTCACACAAGCATGATGGTTTCGGTAGGGAACGTCCCACCTTTGGGGACGAAACGATATCCATTGCCTCTTATTGCTTTCAAAAAATTTATCGTGTCACCATAGAACAACAGGAGTGTTGTGTCAATTTTTGTGATTTTTCGAGGTTTGTTTGGACATTTTTATGCATTAACTGAGTTTTCAATGCATTTATGTGCATAATTCAAATTTGAACTGCATGCACATGTTCCAATGCATATAAATTGGTTGAAAAATCAAATCTTTGTCCTTGGGTGCATGCTTACGTCCAATGCAAGAAATGGGAATGAATTTCAAACACCAGGGCACCGTTGATTGCCGGCAAAATGTTGAGATACTTTGTTTTTAAATTCTAGTAAATCCAAAACTCGTCTGAAATTCATGAAACTTGGCATGTTATCATGGAATGGCACCCGACATGCTGTGGTATTTTTCGTGTCCATTTTGAGAGAAGGCGCACTCGAATAACAGCCAACAAAGGCATTTTGAAAAAAATAGCTTCCACTTTAATATCTCAAACGTTTGTATAATTCAAACCGTGTGCGTTCTGTTAACCATTCATCTGACGCCATGTGTCTTGGTTTTAATGGCTATAGGTTTCAATGGCTGTTGATCGCAAAAGTCTTAGATAGAACACCCGTATGCAAAGTGAGAGCAGATTTGTGCATCTCT